>NC_073245.2:31584210-31896973 GCF_029281585.2 Gorilla gorilla gorilla
TCCAGTTTGTTCATTCATCGTGGTCCAGGTCTCAAAAGTGATTCCTCCCAGGGGTCAGGTGGGCAGTGCCAGGGTCTGGTGGTGACTCAGGTGGAATAGAGGTCACTGGCCTTGTCCAAAGGAGGCTGCAGGTCCTTTCCTCCTGCAAGCTTGGTAGGGGTTGGGGCCTCATCAATTTTTCTTGGGAGGGGCCCATAGTGGCATCTGTGTGAGTGTGGCCAGGGATGTCTCTGGAAGAGGGGGTTGCAGACTGAGATTTTCTGTTTATTTGGAGGGTGATTTTGGGGTGCTGAAGGGCACTGGGGTGTCTAGGGCTTCCTATATCTTCCATTAGTGCTACCTCTGGGACTCCACTTTGTCAGAGTTCCTGATATTTCATGAGAAAGCTGGAAATCCAGGTTTTTTTTTTAAATCAGAAATGTCAGGATTTAAAAATATAAGCAGCTAACTAAAAATTCAAAAATCCCTAACCATTGTGCAAGCCAAATGAAACAGGCATAATAAACATGAGCTGCTATGTTCCTAGGTGCCTGGTCAGCTGGGATACAGGTGAGGGGCTGACGGCAGGTGCAGGTGACCGCCTTGCCCACTGCCTGTCCATTCCATGTGGTGTTGCTTGGACCCATTAACATTGTCTGCCTCATATTTCTGTTTGAAGAAAGTTCTGCTACTGTGGGTGAGTCTTGTCTATATTGAGAGCAGGGTTGAGCTGCAGTTGGTTATAAAGTCTACCTTCAGTGGGATATTATAAGGGTTCACATGAATTGAATTAACAACATTTTTATATCTGAGGCTACACAATCCTAAAGGAAATGTGACTTCTACAGAGAGAATGAAGATGTTCCTAGCACTTTCAAGTATATCGAGCGTTCCTCCAATAAGTGTATTTTTTTCATCTTGTGCATCTTGTGTATGAAAGCTTTCTGTGAGGTTATGTCCATGAAAACAAACGCCTTTTTTTCTTTTCCTAATAAAAGCGGAATAATGAAAGATAAGGTTAAGGTTACACCATGGCTACAGTGGTTGTCAACAAGCCTTTTGAGATTGTCTTTTTCTGTTGAAATCAGTTAATGAATTGGAGTTTTCCACTGAGCTCACAGACGGTAGTTTTTCAGATCTGGGAGCAGATAATCAGAGAGACACTTTTTCCATGCAGCATGTTGAAGGGCATCATTTGGTCTTGTGGCTACACCAACTGAGTCTGGTCCAGGACCAATCTCGCTAATTACCACAGGTGGACCTTTGGCCCAAGGAAGCAAACAAGGCTTTGGGGCACTTCTCCATGGCCACCTTGGGACCCTTCAGAAGTGATAAGCCACCAATCTGGAAGCTGCTTGGGTGATAATGATTCTCGAATGGGCTTTTATGTGGACTAGCAACATGACCTAAGGCACCAGGGATAACAGAAAGGACACTTTTTATGCAGCTTGAAATGTGAGTAGAGAGCAAAACAGATTTCAAAAGATGAGCACCGCTGCTCTCTCGACATTATAAAGTGTCTTCTGAGTGACAACAATGCATCCTTGTGCATGAATTGCACTTAAGCTTTGTATTTTTGGAAAATAACAATCCGTGTTTTCTGGTTACTATAGACCCAGTGTGGGCCTAGAGGTTTTATGTGTGCAGGACCTCATTCGTGTAACCCTTTCAGTGATTGGGAGGGGCAGGAGTGGTTCTTGCCCCCATTTTACAGGGGAGGAGACTGAGATCCCTAAGCTAGTGAAGGATCCAGCTGGGACTCTCGAGCTGAAGTCTGTGGATCCCAAAGCTTGTGCTTGTTGAGGATCAAGAGACTACAGAACTTGCAGTGACTTGGATGTGGCAGGAACTCATTTCACTTATCTTTTCTCAAGACATGGATGGTGGGAGTCGTCAGGCTGATAGAGCATCTGACGGTAAGTTAAAAGAACTTTAGCCTGGTTAGTAGTGTGTTTGGAATCACCTTGTAGGGTTTACCTTAAATCATGGGGATTGTTGCAAATTCATTATCTATGTAAAAAAAAAAAAAAGCCTCTCAGTGATGCCAGGGGAGGGCCATTGTGGATTACTGCTTGATTAATCATGGCTGAGTAGGGAGAGTTGCTGTCATTTTCCTTTTTCTCTTGTTTCTGTGAAGTTCCTCACCTTCCTATCTCAGCCAGATGTCTTCATCAACCCCATCTCCTCCCAGCTCCTTGGGAAACTTACCACATCTGTTTTCTTTTTACTTTTGAATAGTCTTTTTCTGTCAGCTGGACTCTTCTTATTTTCTTTTTCACCAATGTTGCAAAAGTTGAAAGAATTGTACAGAGAAAATCACGCACTTACCACCCAGATGCCACAACTGGCATTTGCTGTATGTGCTGGATCACACATCTGGTCTTCTGTCCATTCTTCTAACCGCCCACCAAGACTTTAAAAAAATGCATTTCAAAGCAGGTTGCAGACATTATATACTCGCTTCCTACACACTTCAGCCTGCATACCACTGACCAGATTTCGAGATTCATTTTTGTTGCTTTTTCTGTTAAGTAAAAATTTACAGTGAAATGCATAATTCTCACATGTAGCATTGGGCAAGTTTTCCCCATTAGCTTTTAATACATCTGCTAATCTCTTCTATTAAAAAATCAAGCCAAATCTGCCCTCACCTCAGGCCTATTCAGCTACTGCCTCGAGTTGCTCCTCCTCATTTCCAATCAGACTTTTCGAAAGCACTGTACCCGTTTCTTCTCTCCAGCCTCTCCCTGCACCCATCTGGCCCCTTCCCTACCCATCCTGCCATCTTCACTGAGGTTACCAATTCCTTCTGTGTCACCAAATCAAGGGATATTTTCTAGTCATCACTCTCCTTAGCCCTAGGTGTGGCACCTCAAGCTCCTTTCCTCTGGACACACTCCCTTGCCTGACTTGCAGGGTGTCACGCTCCCTGGGCTTTCCCCCCAGCCCTCTGGCCACTTTCTTTCTCTCATTTGAAGTCTCTTTCACCATTTTATTCTCTGAAATTAAGTATTGGAATTGCGCAGGGCTCAGCAATTCCATACGTTTTTCCTGACTCCATATTTTCACCGACATGGTCTCATCCTCTTCTGTGGTTTCAATTTCTGCCCCCACACACATGACCCTCACATTTGCGTGCTGCCTGGCATCTCTCCTGGAGCTCTAGGCCTGTATTCCAGCTCAGTGCCCCTTCTTAGATGGTCCAGAAGCACCTAACATGTTCATGTCCAAAACCTGAATCAGTTTTTCCTCTTCACGCTTGTTCTCTGTTTTAGTCCATTTTGTGTTGCTAGAATGGAATATCTGAGGCTGGGTAATTTATAAAGAAAAAAGGTTTGTTGGCTTATGATTCTGATGGTTGGAAAGTTCATGATTGGGCCTCTGCATCTGGTGAGGGCCTCAGGCTGCTTCCACTCATGGTGAAAGGGGAACCCCGGCTCGCAGAGATCACTGGTGAGAGAGGAAGCAAGAGAGAGTCGGGAGGTGCCAGGCTCTTTTTAACAAGCAGCTCTTGCTGGAACTAATAGAGTGAGAACTCACTCACTCCCATGGGAGGGCATTATTCTGTTCATGGGAAATCTACCCCATGACCCAAACACCTCCCACTAGTCCCCACTTCCCAGCATTGACACACTGGAATCAGACTTCAGCAGGAGATTTGGTGGAAACAAACCACGTTCAAACCACAGCATCCTCCTCTAGGATTCCCCCAGCACAGGGAGTGGCGTTACCATTAACTCAGGGGGCATTGCTTGTCCCTCCTCCATTGACAAATTGTATTGATTTTGCTTCTTACAATTATGTCTTGATGCCACCTTCTGCTTCTCTCCACTGCCATAGTCAGGGTTCATATCCAGCTGGGCCTCCCACCCTCTTGACTCCCTCCCAGCATGCATTCTCCATCCAGTAGCCAGAGTTCTGTTCTCAAAACACTAGCCTGGTCCTGGTGCTCCCCTGCCTACACCCCCCAGTGGATTTCCAGTGTCTTCTGTCTTTGCAGGGATTGCAAGGATCTTCTGGGTCAGGCCCCTGCTCACCTCTTCAGGCCCCTCTCCCTACCCCCCGACCCCACCACTTTCTGATCTCCAACCTCACCAGCCCATCATGCCTTGTTTCCTCCCACTGCTGGTCTCTGCCCATGCTCTTCCCTCTTCAGGAAGCCCTTGCCCCTCTCCTTGCCTGCCCAGGCCTCCCCATATACACAACTTGTCCTGCAAATGCCTCCTTCATGTTATGTGTCCCATGATGCCACATGCCTCTCCTTTCAGATACTTAGCATGGCCACACTTTTATATTTCACTGTGAGCATCTTTGATTAATGTCCTCTTCCTCATGGAAGCTTCATGACTATATTTTTTTCCTTTGCTTTTGTTTGATCTTCAACATCTAGTGAAATGCCTGACACATATTAGACACACAACTGTTTGCTGACTGAATACATGAAATTTCATTCTTTACATTTTCCTAATTTTTTAATGGAAGGCAATTAATGTTAGCCAAGGTACCAAAATTGGAAAATTAGTGTAGTAGCTGTGGCTCAGATTTTAAAAAATATTTTGATAAATCTGGGACATCTAATTCCTTGGGCAGGAAACAAAGGCTTACTCATGTCACCTCAGTTTTAAAAAAAATTTGGACAGTGGTCATATACTCTGTGGCTTACAGAGCAGGGGCAGGAGACCTGGAGCCTGGAGCCTGAAAATCATGTGGCTATTAAGGGTGAATGCCTCCTGGTCGTGCTGTTATTCTTGTTTGCAGAATGGGACAGTCACATGCCCCTGGGGTCTCCAGGACTTGTGAGAATGGGATAATATTTGGGTGTCTCTGCAAAACGGTAAAATCACATTAGTCCACTGCGGAAGGGGCAATCATGTTTAGGATCAGGATTCCACCAAATTTTCCTGTTCTGTCTTGCAAAGGGCAGGACGCCACCCCTTGGACCATAGTGGAAGGGGCTGCTTTATTGGGTCCTCCTGCTTTGGAGACTTGAGAACTGGGCTGAATCAGTGTCACTCTTATTATTATTAATGTGATGATTGGTATTTCAGTAGGACTGGCTCTCTGTAAGCTCCGGCCATCCCATCAGGATTCAGTGGCCTGCAAGAGCTTGACCATGATGCTCCAGCTGAAGGGCGCTTTGGTCCCTGGTGCCAGGGTGATGGGGAGCTCAGTGGGAATGCACCTCCATCCGAAAGCACAGGGAGCCGGTAACCCAGGGGATGGGCTCTCGAGAAGCTGCCAACTCAATACTTCTGGGAATTGGCTTTCTCTTTTCCTTGTTGTGGAAACCTCACCAGCTGCTTCACGGGGGAGGTTAATTAATGCAATTAACAACAAATGCCTTAATTGCAGATGTTTAGAGAGACACTTTACTATTATTATTGTTATTATTGTTTTGTGTGCAACTCTCTGCACACTTGGATATCTCTTTATTAAAGCAAATAAAACCACAATTAGGTGCAGCCCAATTCAAACAGCAGCAGCAGCTTGGAGCAGGAAACCATAATTCAAGAACAAGAGGCGTTCTTGACAAATATTATGTTGTCTGCCTAGTAACTGGTTGTGTGCCAGGGTGCTGTGAGCCACTTCAGGAGAGCTCTTACCTGCTTTCTCTAAAGCCTGGACAGACGGGAGAGGCCAGATGGAAGGAGACAGGCCGTGGGGAGCTAGGGCCATGCTGGCAGCCCCCTCAGAGAACAGGCCCTTGAACAAGCCCACGGGCCAGGGGAGCTTGTATTCCAGGAGGCTTTGATCAGAAGCTGGGAATTACACAGGAGCTTGGAGTTAAGGGAAAAGAAAAGGAAGACAGTTTACTGCTCTTAAGTTGTGGTTTTGGAGAATTAGAAGAAAGGAACCAGAGATCAGGTTAGCATTTCAAGGCGAAACAATCGATAAAACACACATGCCGGGCCTTGACCATGGATCAAGGCCTTGACCATGAAGTCTTTAGCTGTGTTTCCCGATTGCACGGATGGCTTATAGTGTGAAGTTGTGTGCATCGATATGCTAATGACGGCCTCTTTAAGTGAAATTAATGCCCGGATTGTGTGCTTAGAGCAGCCCTTCATTATTCCCTGTGATATGAAGATGTGTTGGAGATTCTTCCCGGCTTCTCAGTGACACTCTTCATACAAAATTTATCTCTTTTATGGGTTTGAAGCTCTTTCAGATACATATCAAAGACCTTTCCATGCCTCTACCCTGCATAATATATTCTGCAACAGCTTATAATAAATCATCCTCCTTCCCTGACTGGTTAGCCGTGAGCAAACATGGCTATTGCTGGCACCGAAAGGATGCGAGATCCTCATATTTAATGCTTTGCCTCTTATGTTACTACTGTCTGTCCTTCCATCTTCCCTGGGGAGCCCCACAAAATAGCAAGGGGCTGGAATCACTGCCAATGCTGTTCTGATTTTAAAGCCATTGTCTGAGTTGATAATATAGAAAATGTAACATGTTGTTCTTTCATGTTGAAAGAATCTTTTCCTCTCGTTTGCCTCATTTTCTGATTTCACAAGTAGACGTGGCACAGGTGCCCACTGTATTTCCAAAGGACTTAGGTTGACAAGGGTGACCATATTGGTGGTTGCTAATGAGCTGAGCATAGATGGGCTTTGTTGCATCTTGTTGAGAGAAATCAAATAGAACAAAGGGAAAGATTGTCCAAAATGGTGGTCTCTGGGGTAGCAACTGCACCATGGCTGCTGGCTGCTAACACGGGAGGCGGATCCCACTCTAACATGGGTGACTTTGGAGAAAGCCTCCCTCAGAGAGGTTCCCTGTGTGGGCACAGAGGGATCAGGCTTTCCAACGCTCATGGGTCAATGGGGCTCTTGTGTTTGGTGTGAGTGGTGGGGTAGAAGGATAGGTATTTTTTTTAAAACAGAAACAGAATTTGCTTTTGGTGTGGTTATTCCCAAAGGCCAATGTGTGTTAAAGGAAATGCACCCTGTGATGGATATGGCTAGCTGCACCCCCTTTCCTCACCCAAATCTGCTTGCTTTATCTTCTGTAGAAATTTATAGCTGGAGAGATGGTTGCATAGAATAAATGGGACACTTTCCAGATTCCCTTGCAGCTAGCTGTGGCCACTGAGGTTGACCAAAGATTAAGTAAAATTCCTGAAGTCATACAGCTAGAAAAACAACAGAGGTAATATTTGAACTCATATCTGTTTGATTCCAAAACCATGATCTTTATTGTCTCCTTTCATTCTCTTAGAGGATGGAGAATTTCAATCAGGTAGTTTTTAAAATTTCCAGAGAATAAAGAATACACTTAACAAAAATGGCTTATCTTAAATTTATAGTATTATTATTAACTACAGATAATCTATTGAATAGGTAACATGTATTACCATACATCAACAGATAAAAACATGTCATTGGGACAATTACCGAATGGTTTCTCATAAATTATAAAAGTATTTCAATTAGTTTTATTGAGGTATAATTTACATACAATAGAATCTGTAGACTTCTGTTGGATAGCTTGATTAATTTGGCAAATGTACACAGTCATGTAACCATCCTCGCAATCAAGATGCAGGACATTTCCATTACTCCAAAAGCTCTCCATGCTGCAGTGTATTCAACCCATCCTTGCAACTCCAGCACCTGGTAAACACTGACCCGTTTTCTGGGACTATTGTTTTGCCTTTTCTAGAATCTCACATATATGAATTAACTCTTGCTTTCCAATTATTATATTGGTGCAGTTTTTATTAGAAGGCTGTTTTGGAGTAGAAAGTTTGGAGTTTTCCTTTATAGCACTGCAGATTGGAGTCATGTAGACCAAGTGGCTATTGCTTTACAGACTCAGTCAAGTGTTCTTTTCCCTATTGCAGAGGGAATGGGATTTACATTGTAAGCAGCACTATAAAAATGGCCATGCACTTCCTCAGAGCCACTCTGCCAGTTATATAAACTGAGCCACCAGAATTTACTGATGACACTTGTGAGTAGGTGAACTCTTTATGCACTTAAAGAGGAATGTTTAATATTTGTGTAGAATATTGGAAATGTCCAAGTCAGAGCAGGTTAATTGGATGCATGCAGTAGTTGGGAGGTGGGCTGAGGACGCTTCCAAGCTCTGAAGGCTCTTCCAAAAGTCCCATGACTTGCTCAAAGTCTGAGGCCCCCTGCTAAGTTAGCAAATGTTTTGTCCAAGTGTAGATCTGAAAAAATGCAGCATTGTCTCTCTGCAGTTCTCACCAGAGCCAGACCTGCAAAGTCAGGCACCTCTGCAGTCAGCTGTGTTGGGTATTATTCTTGGAGTCTTATGGACAGCACCAGAGTCTTGACTACAAAAGCCAGTCATGGCTGGACTCCCTCAGACGCTTCCCTACATCTGCCTCACATTGACTTATAACCCTTGAGTAGGTAGGGCTAAGAAAACAACTTCTGTTTCAGGATATTTTAGTTTGGATTTCCCCAGAAGCAGACCCTGAGACAAAGATTCGAGTGACCATCTGGATAAACATCCTCAGGGGATGGGGCAGTGCGACAGGGAAGGGAAGCCAGTTACACTGGCAACTGGAGGACGGTTCCTCTAGGAAACTCTGGGAGATGGTGGCGAGCTCGCAAAGAAGAGGCCAGGAAGCTGAGGTCCTGGTGCTGCCAATCCCTGTCTGTGGCTGGGTGAGGGCTGCGTCCAGAAGCATGGGATCGCCAGGACTCCTGGCTCACCCTGCAAGCTTGTGGTTAGTGCATTCCAGAGTACACAGGAAGCAGCCTTTGGTGTGCAAGGGTAGCACTGAGGGGCTTGGGCAGGGCACCTGCAGGGACTGCTACACAGGCCATACCAGGTTCCCTTCTTCATGCGCTGTCTAAACCGTGCCTACTCTCCCTGCACCTGCCATACACACTGTGTTCCTCATCAGTTTGCACTGGGCCATGTCTCTTTAGTATCTTACCATTATTGCCTTTTCTAGAAGACTTCTAGGATCTGCCTAGATAACTTCTCCTCAGCCATCAGATCTCATCTAAGCACGCTTTTCTCAGAAAGCCTTGCCCTGGCATCCTGGTGAGCGCGAGTTCCCCTGCCACATGCGGAGGGGGCGTTGGTGTACAGGCCTGCCCAGTGCTCCTCAAGAGGCTTTTCAGCAGAAAACTGCATTTTCCAGACTTCCGTGGGGCTGGGCTTCTGGACATCATTGGGAAGTGTCTTTGTAGCACAGGTGGAGTGGAGCCTGCCTTCTGATTTTTCCACTTTGTGCTTTCTGCATTCCTGTGCATTTCTGGCAAGCAGACCTGGAGATGTGGGGTTGTTCTGTGGTTCCTTTCCAGCAGTCAAGTTTTGTAGTGTCAAGAGATCAACGGAGGGAAGGTCATTCATTATTTTGTCCTTGTGTATCTATCTGGTGTGTGTGGTTTAGACCAATAGTCGAGATGATAATGGTTTCCTTACTGATCTTTGGATCACAGAGAAGGTGGTGTGTTCCCAGAGCCTCTCGATTCTGCCTCTCTGATGGTCCCATGGTTGGTGGTTGTCCTTGAGGAACAGGCCCATGGTATTGCTGAGAGTAACTGGAAGTCTAGCCTAGAGTCTGCCGCTTCCGCTCTTCCAAAGATTTTGTAAGCACTCAGCCCACCAATTAAATACTCTCTGTTACAAAATAAGATGTGATGGCTTATGTCTCCTAAAATTGAACTTCAGTGGATATATCTAATTGCACCAATACTTTTTATTTTGTTTTATTTTTAAAATTAACACATAATAATTGTACATATTTATGGGTATAATATGATGTTTTAATACGTGCATACCTTGTTTAATGATCAAATCAGGGTAATTAGCATATCTGTCACTTCATGCATTTATAATTTCTTTGTGGTGAGAACAATTGGAAACCTTTCTTCTAGCTATTTTGAAATATTCATTATATTATTGTTAACTATAGTTGCCCTACTGTATTTTTTAAATTTTATTTTTATTTTCCACATACTTCTACTTGGAAGCAGTTTTATATTTATTTGTGGGAGTATATAAAATAAGGGTCTTCTATTCAGAAGGTGCCATGACGATGGGCTTATATCAGCTTTGGCTAGTATAATAACTTAGGGCAATGGTTCTCAAACAGGGGTGACTTTGTACCCCAGGAGACATTTGGGAATGTCTGTAGACTTGGGTCATCAAAACTGAGAAAGGTGCTTTTGGCATTGAGTGGGTAGAGGACGGGGACACTGCTCAGCATCCTACGGTGCACAGGACAGCACCGACAGTAACGAGTTACCCAGCCCAAACTGTCAATGGTGCTGAGGTTAAGAAACTCGGATTTATGGACTTCTGTCTTTTTTTTTTGAGACAGGATTTCACTCCCATAGCTCAGTCTGGAATGCAGTGGCACGATCTTGGCTCACTGTGCTTGGGTGATCCTCCCGACTCAGCCTCCCAAGTAGCTGAGACTACAGGTGCACACCATCACACCCAGCTAATTTTTTGTATTTTTAGTAGAGATGAGGTCTAGCCCTGTTGCCCAAGCTGGTCTTGAACTCCTGTGCTCAAGTGATCTGCCTGCCTTGGACTCTCAAAGTGCTAGGATTGGGCCGGGCGAGGTGGCTCATGCCTGTAATCCCAGCACTTTGGGAGGCCGAGGCAGGTGGATCACCTGAGATCAGGGGTTTAATACCAGCCTGGCTAACTTGGTGAAACCCTGTCTCTACTAAAAATACAAAAAATTAGCCAGGTGTGGTGGCAGGTGCCTGTAAGCCAGCTACTGGGGAGGCTGAGGCAGGAGAATCACCTGAACCCAGGAGGCGGAGGTTGCAGTGGGCCGAGATCACGCCATTGCACTCCATCACTCTTGGGCAACAAGAGTGAAACTCCATCTCAAAGTAAAAAAAAAAAAGTGCTAGGATTACAGGCATGAGCCACTATACCTGGCTGGTTTTCTGAAACTATATCAGATAGTGTACAGGATCTTTGGGAGAGCAGAGAACTTGGTGAAATGCACAAGCACAACCCAGACTGCTCCAGGAATCATCTGATGCTGCCATCCCATGCCTTTAAGGACTAGATGCCAGAAGCCCTCCTGGGCAGGGGTGTGATTATTGATCCTTACTGTGCAGAGAAGGACGTGTAGGTATGCTTGTCTTGACACAAGCTTGGGTCTGTTCTAGTCCATGCTTTCCTAGACTCCCACACCCTTCCTTTTGTGGGACATCCGTTTGGAAAAAAAAATCACTAATAACCTGACTGAATGACTTGTAAGTTCTAGCAAGTAATAGAATGGCATTTGTCCCTTTTATCCAAATTGGTAATGTTTTGAAAGATTTTATGACTTTAAGGTAGTCATTTTGTCTAGTCATATTTCTGTGTGGGGAGGTGCTACATATTTATGCACACATAGGCTATTTATTTAATTTTTAAATAATTCAATAATATATTATCATCATAGAAAACATCAGACAATAAAGAAGTGCACAGAGAAAAAAGTGAAAATACCATTTGAACCCCTCTCCCTCTTCACTTTCAAACCCACCGCCCTTCCCAAATGTACCTGCAGTTACATTCTGGTGTATATTCTAGATATTTGGTGTGCATATATTTTCTATGTGTTTACATGCACAAACATGCATGTAAAAAAGGCATGGTCTTGTTTTCAGGATTTGTCTAATCCTTGTGATCATATGTATTATTTTGCAACTTCCTTTCTCCATCTCCCCTCCCACACTTTCTTTTTCTTTTAGCTTGATATGTCTTGAAGAACTTTATACCCGGGAATGTCTGGCTTCACCTCATTCTATTGGCTGCTGCATAGTGTGGCTTGGGACAGATATGCTGCATTCAGGCAACTATAGAGTGGTGATCACAAGCTCTCATCCTGCTGTCAGCCTGCTGGGGTTGAAATTGTGGCTTCACTACTTTGCACATATGTGACCTTGGACACTATACTTAGCTTCCCTGTTGCTTGTTTTTCTCATTTGTGGCCTGGTTCTTCATCTGTTAAAAAAATGTGAGCTTTTTGAAGTCATCCAACAGATTAACAAGATGTGCTTATACTGTAGACACCATCTACCACATTTTCCCCAGGTCTTGACATGAGAATGGATGCAGTTTGAATTGCATTGAAACCTTACTTGTTCTTTTCTAAAATTTTCTTTTCCCTAGCAGAACAATTCTAAGCAGATGTAGTTGAAACCCAGGTTTTGAAAATTCTGAGCTTAAGAAATTATATTTTTTATAGTTTCCTAGAAACTTTTCCTTCATGACCTGCTGGCTACAGGCAGGATATCAGTTGATTCCAATGATTCTTTATTTCACCTTGGCATGTCTTTTATCAGAAATCATATGGAAACTTTTTAATTTATGGGCTTTTATTGCAATCCTCAATTCACCCTGAGTAGTCTATTATGAAGTGTTCTAGAGGTTCTTATTGTCCCTTATCAGAGAATTGTATCTCGGTGCAATTCATCTGTAGTCATTCTTCACAGAGAAAATCTTTCATATTACCTTTCTTTCATCATATAACGACAACTCTTGAATACATCATTATTCCACAATGAGCTTATAAATTATTATCATTAGGCAATTTTTCATATAATCTGATTTTATAAACTGTTTCTTTTTATTATTATTAGAGGGGAACCAGTAAATGCATCTGTCTGTTTTGATCCACCATGATAACAGTAATAGAAAAACTAAGTAAGGACATCTTACTGAGTCGCAAACATACTGGATTTGTAATGACTTCAGACCAGGATATTCATGTGCAAATGGCCCAGCACCATGGCCCTCTCTTATGAGTCACAGTGCCACCCATAGTGGCATCTTAACTGGTAATGCTGAGCTATCCAGATGTCTTAAACTGAATTTTTTTCCCCACAGAAATGAGTTTTTATTTTTATTTTTTCTTTTTTGTTTTGATACAGGGTCTTGCTCCGTCACCGAATCTGGAGTTCAGTGGTATGATTATGGCTTACTTGAACTTCTGGGCTCAAGAAATCCTCCCACCTCAGCCTCCAGAATAGCTGGGACTATAAGTGTGGATCATCAACCCTGGCTAATTTTTTGATTTTTTATAGAGACGAGGTCTCACCATGTTGCCCAGACAAGTCTTTAACTCCTGGGCTCAAGCAATCCTCCCACCTCAGCCTCCTAAAGTGCTGGGATTACAGGCACGAGCCACTGTGCCTGACTTCCAGATTTGCATCTTAAAGGGCTGTTCCATTGAAGTAAGTTTTAAAAATGTAAAATAAAATATTTTTAAATGAAGAAAAAGCCAAAGTAGATTACAAAGTAGAATATGTGATTTGCTATGTGTAGTGGTAACCCAAGAAAGACCCCTCACCTGTGACCTACCTACTTCCCCAAAACCTACTTACCTGTTCTTAGAGAATGCATATTTTTTTCATATAGAAGTAGGGAGGTACATTTTTCACATATGGCTTTTAGATCAGCATTGTCCAACAGAGCTTACTGTTCTGATGATACACATATTTATTCTCTGTTCTGTACAGTATGGTGGTGGTGGCTGCATGTAACATTGGGTTGTGAAATGTGGCTACTGCTACTGAGGAACTGAATTTTAAATTTTATTTAACTTTAACACTTAAATAGTTTCATGTCGTTGGTGGCTATTATCTTGCATAGTGCAGGTTTAGGTTGTCCTTAGTTGTAGTATGTATATTCTGTGTTACTGCTTGTTTCCAATAGTATGGATAATTCAGAATTGACTACCTTTTTTCCCCCAGTCCAATTAATCCTTTAGGTGAGTAGGACACGTAACATTCATTAGGAAGACAACAACTTTTTTTTTGAGACGGGATCTCGCTTTGCCTTCCAGGCTGGAGTGCAGTGATGTGATCTCAGCTCATTGCAACCTCTGCCTCCCAGGCTCTAGCAATCCTCCCACCTCAGCCTCCTGAGTAGTTGGCACCACAGGCGCGCGCCACTGTACCTGGCTAATTTTTTTGTATTTTTTGTAGAGATAAGGTCTCATTATGTTGCCCAGGGTGGTCTTGAATGCCTGAGCTAAAGCGATCCACCCTCCTTGGCTTCCCAAAGTGCTGGGATTACAAGTGTGAGCCATGATGCCCAGCCAGGAAGGCAAGAATATCAACAATAGCCAGCCTTCTCAGGTTCTGGTTGTGTTCTCACACATTGCCTGGGTTAACTAATCAAATTTTCCCGCTAGTTATGAGGGAGGTAGTACTTTTATCTTCATTTTGCAGTTAGGGAATGAAGGAAGCACAGAGAGGTTAAGTGACTTGCCTAAGGCCACACAGCTAGTGGCTGTCCAGCTGCCCTCTTTCATATCCCATCTATGTGTGGGTTTGGCTTTCGATTCTGCTGCATTTACAAATGTGTCTACCCCTGTACTGCTTCCACATAGTTTTATTAATATTTACTAACATTTTATATTAAGTTCTGATAACTGCAGGCAAGTCTCCCTCTGTGTTCTTTTTCAAATTAGTCTTTATCCATTCCAGAGCCTTTGCTTGTTTATATTAGGGCCTCACAACTTTGGTACCATTGGTACTTGGGTCTAGATTATTCTTTGTGGTAGGGTCTGTCCTGTGTGCTCTAGATGATGAATAGCATCTCTGGTCTCTACACCTGGACTTCAGACATTGCCAAATGTCCACTGGGGCCAAAAATCACCCTTTGTTATAAACTATAATTCTGTATAAATTGTAGAGTCAGTGTATCAAATTTCAAAAACAGTTTGGTTTGAGTGTTGATTGAAACCCTGTCAAATTTATAAATTAGTTTTGGGAAGAATCACTATCATTATAATATTGCGTCTTCTCAAACATGGACCTGTTTCACCTCAACATCTTCTCAATCTCATTTCATGTCTTTTAATAACATTTTATAATTTTCCTCATGAAAGTTGTGTGCATCTTTTGTTAAATTTATTCCTGGGCGTCTTGTAGTGTTTTGCTATGATAAAGAGATTTTTTCTTTTCTGATTCCAAGAATTGGTCATTACTGGTGTAAAAGAACATTACTAATTTTTAGTGTGTCTTGCATATGAAAATCTTCTTGAACTCTTTTATTAATTCTAATTGTCTGCACATCTTCTAGAATTTTTTATGTAGATAATTATATTGTCTGCAAAATAATCACAATGTTGACCCATTGTTTAACATTCTTACACCTTTAACTTCTTTTTCTCATCTCATTGCATTGACTAAGACCTCCAAGAAAATGCTGAATTCTCGCAAGGACAGAGGGACACTTTCATTTTGCAAGCAAAGAAACAAAGACTTGGGCCTGTCCTAGGTCATTCAGCGAATTAGAACAGAGTCAAGGCTAGATTCTAAGGTTTACAAACTTCTTTTTCCTTTATTCCTTCTTGCTGCTTTTTTTTTTTAGTTAATTTAGTTAACATAAAAACAATTTGCTGTCAGACCCTTTTCATTTTAAACGTATTAAAGCCTTAAAAGAAAGTTACTTACAGTCTTTTATTGCCTGCGGAGTATAATGCATCAGCAAACTAATATTGACACGAAACCTCTGTTATTCTTTCATTACAAAAGCATGTCAACTCTTTAATATCTACTAGCCTGCAAGTATGTTTCCCCTTGGGAAATGCCTGCAGTAGTGTCTTCCTGTTAGTGAGAGATATTAAGAGGATCTGAGTCTTATAATAACAATAGCTATGTTTGATGGATCACTTAAAATGAAGAAGGTACTGTGATAGATACTTTACAAGTATGCTCTCACTATGCCTTTATAACAATACTCTAAGGTGTATATTATTATCCGTGTTTTACAGATGAGGAAACTGAGCTTCAGGGTGTTAGGTAATTTGCCCAAGGCCTCTTGTTTCTAAGTTTGCTGAGCCTGGACTCAGACCTGGGTTGGACACCAAAGTAAATGGCCTACTTGCTATAGATTTTGGTTGCCGTTAGGTGTACAGACGTAAAATTAATATGGGATCAATTCAAATTCAGTTTGATGGGTCTAGGAATTAATTCTTTTCACTGCTTTAGCTTAAGCAAATGAAGTTATCTCCTAGCATTACTTCCACATAAATACATACAAAGTAGTAATAGATTTGATTTAGTAAATGCCTCCAATATGCTGGGCACATCATGCATATTATCTCTTATCTGCGTAACAAATTTGAAAGGAAAGCCTTGTTAGTACCACTTTAGGGATCAAGAGACTGGGGTTCATAGAGATTTAGTAACGGGTAAGAAGGAGCACAGCTAGGTTGCACACTGCTTTTTGCACCACGTCAGGCCCACCAGTTGGCTTGTGAGCCCAGAGCTGTGTTTTGGTCACACTAGATTCACAGTTGAAAAAATATAGTCCAGCAGCTGCATTTTAAAGAATCATTTCCATCATTATGCAGTATGTGGAACCCAAGAGAGGCTTCTATAAACATGAGTACATGTTCCCAGACAAAGGAGATAATATCGATGACAAACAGCCATTATCTAGAACATCTGTTAGGCTGTTTCTCCTGGTTTTAAATAATGCATGGCATGCTCTAATTCAGGTGTACTCTGAAAACGCAGCAGCTTCTCCCGTGATTTCTGTGATCTCTGGGTATGATGAATGAGAATATCTGTTGATCATGGAGTACACCACTTAATCAAGCACTTTGGCTGCAGATCAAATTTTCTATATTTTTAACTATAATTATAGCTATAACCAACACTACTTATCTTGCTTTATAATTTACATAGTGAGTCCACATTCAGTGTCTCATAAGCATTTAATCCCCAAAATGGCTCTGCTCGGCAGTCATTAATATTGTCCTCACAATAGTGTTTTTGAGATTGCCCACATGTATCAACAAAGAGAGACATCCAAGAGATATTGTTCTTTGAGAAGAATGGATTTTTACAATACGGTTTAATGTGGTACCGTTTTAGTTTAATTGCATTCAGAAGAGAACATATATTAAGCAGTTAGTTGATATCTCTGGGGGTAAGAGTTTCAGAAAAGCTTCTTCATTCTATTTTATATATGCCTGAATTCCTTTTATTAGTTTTTAAATTTAAATTTTATAAATGCAGATGGTTTCTTTAAATATATATTTTAAACAAATACAAAGTCATACAGGGATATTGTTTAAAAAACCATACAGTCCCATAAGGCTGGTAATAAGAGAGATATTCTACCTTGTCACCTCCCTCATCCTCACCAGTATTAGAAGGTAACAACTCTGAAATCTTATAGAGCACCGTTTTAGGGATTAGGAGACGGGGGTTCATAGAGATTTAGTAACAGCTAATGAAGAGCAGAGCCAGGTTTGATATTTATTACTCCATCTTAAATGGAGTGGTTTTACTGTTATTTGTTATTGATTGGTTTTAGATATTATATATTGACTTCCTGCTGTGGAAGATGAGGATTCGGACCCCTTCCGTACCTTCCTTCCATCCCTCATCATTCCACTGTGGTCATGTCATTAGTCAATGTGAGATATGCACATTATTATGACTCTAGGTCAATACCACTTGCAGCCAAGCCACACCATGTGCTGTGTAGACTTACATTTCTATTCATGTAAAACTTCTCCTCCAAAGTTGGTAATAGCCTCTTTTTAAAAAACTTTTGCTTGTTATTAAAAGAAAATCACTCATTCATTTTCAAGCTTTCTGCTGGGATCCTGTTTCTTCTCAAGATGATGCAGGGCAGGGAAGGTTCAAAATTGAGACTTAGCATGAGAGGGTTCTTTGCTTCACCCAGGGAAGAATTCAAGGTCAGTGGTGAGAGAAAGCAACTTTTAACAAGCAGTGCCTGGCTCATAGGCAGTGTGCCCAGCATCAGCAGTGTACGCTGACAACTGTATTTATACCCACTTTGAATCACATGCTAATTAAGAGGTGGGTTATTGAGAAGTTTCTGGAAAAGAGGCAGAAAGTTTCAGGAACCATTTAAGTTAACTTCCAGGCTGTTGCCATGGCTTGTTGCCATGGCGTTTACAAGCTGCCATGGCACTAGTGGAAGTGTCTTCATGGTAACGAGCAGTTAGGCCAACTGGAGGTTGCTTTTGTTGCTGTCTGCTGGTTTTGGGTGGCTTCTTCCCTGCATCCTGTTCTGACTAGATCCTGCTTCCATCAGCGGGGTTGTGACTCAAAAATAAGTCCTGCCAGTCTCCTGCCTCAAAGACATTCAAGTATTTTGGGAGCAGTTTCATCATCTTGATGACACCCCTCCTAGATGTCCCCATCCTCTTGTCCCAAGATTGCAGGCCTCTCTCCCGACCTGCTCGGCCACCCTAGAAGCTCCCTGAACCGTCATCTGGTTCTTTCTGCTTTTCTTTTGGGATGGATCTCACCTCAAAAGAATGTGTTCTGCATCCCACATCTTTCTTTCTTGATTTACTGCCTCCACCCCTGCAGTTTCCTTGCCTCTTTTCAATTTCCGCTCCTTTAAATCATTTTAGAAGGGTTTGAGGAAGAAATAGTGATCAATACTTGCATTCGGTCTCCAGGTTTAACCTGAAGTTCCCTATATTTTATGACCAGAAAAAAAAATAAAGATTTTTTTCCATTTGGGTAGAGAAACCTATATTTTCAAATTCCACTACTTGAATTATTCTGTGCCTTGTCTTCATTGTGTGGATGTACCATTCACCAGCAACTTGTAAAATCCACGTAGGGAAGCACCTCTCAAGTTGCTTTCTGCAAAAGGGTACCCAAAAGAGACACAAAAGTTTGGCCTCAAAAGTTTGAAAATGTCTTTATTTTTTTACCCTTGTGCTTGTTGACATCTTGCTGAATACAGAATTTCAGGTTGGAAACACTTTTTTCTAGCTTTGGTGGTGTTGTTGAGAAGTCTAACAACAAAGGATTCTTAATCCTTTGTATACACAATTTTATTTTCTTTACAGAAATGTTTAGAGCCTTCTCTTTGTTTCCAATACTCTAAAATTCCCAAATAATAAGCCTTGGTATAAATCTATTTTCACCTATTTTGAAGAATATTTGATATGGGATTGCAACCTGGAGACTCATGTCTTTCAGTTCTGGTAAACCTTATTGAGTTAATTTATTTACTTTAAAAAAGAATATTCTCCTCTCTGTGTTTACATTCTTGAACTTTCATTGCTGGTTATGGACCCTCCTGGACTGATCTTCTAATTTTAAAGGTATTTTAAAATTTAAATTCTATCTCTTTTATTTTTTTTAGAAGAACTTTTGTTAACTATACTTCCCAAACTTCTTCTGAGTTTTTTTTCTACTATCATATTTTTAATTTTTTTTTTAAGAGACAGAGGCTTGCTATGCTACCCAGGCTGGAGTGCAGTGGCTATTCACAGGTGTGATCACATAGGGCACTGCATCCTTGAAATCCTGGACTCAAGTGGTCCTCCTGCCTCAGTCTCCTCAGTAGCTGGGACTACAGGCAAGTACCACCATGCCCAGCATATTTTTAAATTCTTAAGAGCTCATTTTTTGTTCTCTGATTGTTCCCTTTCTACATAATGTTGTTTTAGTTTCATTGATATAATAGCTTCATTTGATTTCTCTGAAAATATTAAAGATACTTTTTTGGTATAATTTTTGTCTTTCTACATGGGCTCTGTTTCCTCTAATTTACTTTTATCTGTTTTTTTCTTAGGGGGGATCTACTTCATGCTAGAGCTTTTCTTACATGTCTGGGGATCCTTAGCTGTCTGCTGAAATTTAAAAGTGGAGCATTGAAAAGTAGATTGGAAATGTTGAGCATATAGTTAAGGCTTATCACTTATGGGTTCCACTGTGTGGTAATCTTTTCGGGTTATCATAGGAAAACTCTTGATGTCAGGATCTAGGTCCTTTCTCTTGTGTTGGTCAAATTTCCCAGAGAATAAGCTTCTCATTTCCTTTTGGGCGGTATATTTATTGGCCAGTGAGTCTGGGGGTAAATAGGTTTGAGGGTTCCAATATTCAGTATGGAAATTCCATAAAATGAACTATTTGTAGTATGGACACCTGTCCTCCCGTGTGCCTGGTATCCCCCAGGCCAGAAACGTTCTACTTTATTTCCAAGAGAGTCAAGCTCAGTCTTCTAACACAGTGAGGGACATGCAGCTCTCTGGAAGTGTATCTTCCTCCATAGGTTTGCTTCCAATTCCCCTATGTTCAATTCAGGCCCAGCTGGGCTCCCATTCTGTAGAATAGGTACCTCCAGAATTGTAGACTTCATGGGTTCTGAGGTTTTGCTTCTGGGCACTCCCATGACCAGGTTAGAATTATCTTTCTCAGGTGTGCATAAGTCAGGAAGTCTATTATTTGTTGCAACTCATTCATCAGCTCTCTACCACCTCCCCAAATTTTGTTGCTGCAATCTACTTTCCCATTCTCCTTGTCTCTTTTTAATCCCTCCTGCCCCACCCCACCCCACTTTAAATCATTTTAGAAGGGTTTGAGGAAGGAGCACCGATAAGTGCTTTTGTTCAACCTTCCAGGATTAACTGGAAGTTCCCTATGTTTTATGACCAGAAAAAAGAAAAAAATATATATTTTGCATTTGGGTAGAGCAAACTATTGTTAAAATTCTACTACTTTAATCATTGTGTGACTTGTCTTTATTGTATAGGTGCACCATTCCCTAAGTATTGTTGAAATCCAAGTGGGGAGTGAGTTTTAGTTTGCTGTAATAAGAAACAAAACCACTCAGTTTTTCTTTCTTTCTTTCTTTCTTTCTTTCTTTCTTTCTTTCTTTCTTTCTTTCTTTCTTTCTTTCTTTTTTCTTTCTTTCTTTCTTTCTTTCTCTTTCTTTTTCTTTCTTTCTTTCTCTCTTTCTCTCTTTCTTTCTTTTTCTTTTCTTTTTTTCTTTCTTTCTTTTTTTTTTTTTTTTAAAGAAACAGGGTTTTTCTTTGTTGCCCAGGCTTGTCTTTCACTCCTGGGCTCAGGTGATCCTCCTGCTGTTACCAAAACACCAGTTTATTCTAGGTGCTGGTGCTTGCTGCACAGAAAGCCAATTACTGAGACAACAAGTATTGCCAAGGAAGAAGGCTTTAATTGGGTGCTGCAGCCAAGGAAATCTCAGTCTCAAATCTGTCTCGCTGACCAACTACAATTGGGGCATTTATATCATAGGGTAGGAATGTAACTAAGTGTAGGAAAACAGGAATTATGGAGGGGTAAGGAAGAGGAGTTGGTCTACAGGAAGCAGGTGGTCAGTTAGGCAATCATGATGAGTGAGGGGTCTGGTGTCTCATTGTCTAGATGCAGTGATCTGGTGAGTTTCAGTTCCTTGATACCATCTGGGAGGTCTGACAGTTGGTATTCTGAGGAAGGAACTCAGATAAGACAAATGTATTTCAAGCTTTAAGACCAAGAAAGTATATTTCTATGTTTATCCAAAAAAAAAAAAAACCCAGTGAACATCAATTCTATGGGAAAATTGGGCCAGTTTCCCCACCTCAGCCTCCTGAGTAGCTGGGACTACAGGTGTGAGCCACCATGCCTAGCTTAGCTCAGTATTTTTCAAATGATTTCCTTAATTCATTAGTAGGCTGTGAAATCAGTTCATTGGATTATGGGCAGTTTTGATTTTTTAAGTAATGAAATTGAACAGACTAGAACAAAATGGAGTAACATAGAAAATATGAGGGTTGTTATATATGGTAAGTGTAGGAATTATTTTATAAAATTGGTTTATATTGATATTAAAAGCATATGTGTATTACATTGTGATATAATTCTCATTTCTTATTCAGAGTATGTCCAACAACATTTGAAGGTCATGCTTTTGCTAAAAGTTATTGAACTTAGCTAGAGAATTTTTGATGTTTGCCTTTCCAACCAGTTGAATCAAATTCAATTTAGTGGTTGTAGGACATGCCCTAATCTGAGGGCTTTTGGAAAATTTTCTCAGTGGGTTGATGAAGAAGGTAAATGGTTCTTGGTCACTAGGCATTTTTGTTTGTCCACATAAACCTTTCACTTTTCTATCCTAGCTCAATCCTACACTATGCTATCCTAGGAAGACTACCACTTCCATGTAGCTGTTGAGAATTCAATCTCATATCACTTGTCTCATGAGTTTTGATTGTAAATTAAGCCATACTTCAGTGAGTTTCAAACTAGAGCCCACCTAAGAACAAGCATGATTTCCAGTGGAATTGTTACCTTCAAATTTAAATGAATCTCAGGATGGTATTACATTGTCATGTTGGAGGGGTGTTTCATTGATTGAAATCTTGAGATGATATGGCCTAGTGTAGGAGAAAACTGTATTTGTAATTTTGATCTTTCTAAAACACAGAAAATGTTATTTTCTAAAAATGACTGCAGCAATATTTTCCATTTCACATGCTCTTTCAGGACTGTGCCACTCCCCCATCAAGAAATAGCATTTTCATCCACTCAGGTGGGCCTTTGCAATGGCCTCAATGAATTAAGCATAGTGAGAATGGTGCTATGCAGCTTCCAAGGCTGGGAAGTAAAAAGTTATACAACTTTTGCCTGACTCTCTCTCAGGATCCTTGTCCTTAGAACACAGCCACCATGTTGTAAAGCCTAGGTCCCATAGAGAGGAACCAAGGAGCTCAGCCTTTGACCAAGCTGGGATCTCAGCTAACAAGCATGTTAGTGAGTCGATCCTCCAGTGGTCCACTGAATTACCCCAGCTGATACTGTATGCAGCAGACATCAGCCATCCCCACCAAACCCTGCCCCAAATGCAGATTTGTGAGAAAAATTAATGTTGCCTTAAGCCACTATTTTTTGGAGTTATTTTTAATGCAACAGTGGAGCAGGATAGGGTAGAGTAGGACAACACTTAAGGAGGACAGAGTAGTGACAGGCTATTGTAGATGCCACATCACCTACAATGTCCACTATCATGGTCCCCTGTTTACTAAAAGAATCTCTACAATAATGCATCCACCTGGAAAACTATGTTTTCCAATCTCCCTTGAGAAGAAAGTAGGCCAATGTGATATGAGGAGGAGTTACTGGGTGGAACTTCTGGGAAAGATCACTAAAGGGATTATTCAACTGGGAGTTACCTTTTTGCTCTTGCCCTTTTCTCCTTTTTCTGTTCATGGACTTGGATATAGTGGATGGCTTCAGAAGCCATCTTGTGACCATGAGATGAATTGAAAATGGAGGCTGTAGTCTACAGATGGCAGAAAAAAAAGAGCAGTAACCTGGGATTGATGATACAGGGGAGCTTTCGAACCAGCCATGGAATATCTCCAAACTTTAATGTGAGTGATAACAAACAGCTCATCTCTTCGGATCACTATTATTTTGTGTCTCTGACTAGAAGTACAATGTCAACCTAACTGATACAGATGGGTACTAACTGAAATTATCAGAATGGTGGTCACTCTAAGAGTTCTACTGAATGTTAAGTAATACTAACTACATGAGATTTAATATTTCCAAATATTTAAGATCACCTATTAGGCTATGCATCACTCTTCACTTTTGTTATCTCATCTAATCATGAAACAGACTTAGAGAGTTATTAACAAGGAGCTATTCTTAGCTCCCATTTTATATAAAAGGCAACTGAGAACCAAAGACATGTGGAGAATTGACTCAAAAATCACAAAGCTAAGTGACAGAGTTGGCTCTAATTCCATTGCTCCAAGTCAGAAGTTGTAGCTGTTTTGTGGAAGATGGCATAAAATAGCATTTAAGGAGGAAGGATTGGGGGCCACAGAGAATTGAGGTTAGGTCTGTCACATGATAGTGCTTTGATCATAGGCAAGTAACAAAAGTTCTTTGTCTCTTCATTGGTAAAGGGAATGCTAACACTATCTGCCTTACAGGGATGCCGTGAGAATTAAATGGAATAATGCCTCTGTGGAAGATTGTGTTTTCTAAAAATGGCCACAACAATATTTTCAATACCCATGGTTGCCTTACAATGTGATTTTGATACTCTTCTCATCAAGAGATGAGCTCTGTGTTCCACTATCTTAAATCTGAACTCATGTGTATGGTGGAAATGGCACTATGTGACATCTATGGCTAGGTCATAAAAGGTGATGCAGTTCTTACCTGGTCCTCATGTCCTGTTTGTTTTTGAAACCAGCCACCATATTGTGAGGAAGCCCAAGCAGCTCATGGAGAGGCCCACATAGAAAGAAACTGAGAGGCCAGGCACGGTGGCTTATGCCTGTAATCCCAGCACTTTGGGAGGCTGAGGCGGGTGGATCATACAGTCAGGAGTTCGAGACCAGCCTGGCCAACATGGCAAAACCCTGTCTCTACTAAAAATACAAAAATGTGGTGAGCACCTGTAATCCTACCTACTCAGGAGGCTGAGGCAGGAGAATCATTTGAACTCAGGAGGTGGAGGTTGCAGTGAGCTGAGATTGTGCCATTGCACTCCAGCCTGGTTGACAAGAGCAAGACTCTGTCTCAAAGAAAAAAAAATAGAAAGAAAGAAACTGAGAATCCTGGCCTCCCACCCTGCTTGAGCTCTCAGCCAGCACCAACTCACCAGCCACAGATCTGAAGAATCCTGGAAATGAACTCCTAGACTCCATTTGAGCTTCCCCAGTTGACACCAGATGAAGCAAAGATGATGTTCCCCACTGGTCCAGGCTGACATGCCAGATTCATAAACTAAATAAATGATGTTTTTAAAAAGCCACCAAATTTTTGAGTGGTTTATTTATGCAACAGTAGATATATGGGAACAGATGTGCAGCACAGCATCTGCTGTTTAGTAGTACTTGATGAAAGCTCACAGTGATTATTATTACTGATATTATTCTTATTGTTTAAACTGCATTCTTTCCTCCTGACCACTGATGAAGATATTTGGAAACTGGACCAAAAAAAGTCAGGAGACAGAAATCTTTTTGGAGATTTCTCTACAGAGCCTTAATGAAAAATGTAGGATTCTGACTCATGACTACAGTTTAGTGCCCATGGAATTATAAAAACAGAAAGGGTTCCATGTCCCTGTCTTATCAATTCCTCATCTTTAGATTGGCAAACATCCAGACTACTCAAACGTGGTATTTTCCCCTGCTATCAGAGCTTTTAGAGGGGAGGGGCTGCAACTTATTCTTCTAGGGGCAGGGAAGCCCCTAAAAATCTCCCATGACTCCATGGGGAAGCTGAAGGAAGTTTGAACTGAATTGTTGGTCCAGTGAAGTACCCTGGACCAATGCAGGGGAACCATGAACACCACCGAGATGATGATCAAGGTGGCATGGACTGCATCATGGGGATTCTGAGGACAGAGATAATCAGACTTCAGGGTTCTATTCACCATCTCTCCTGTGAATGAAGCAACCTCTGGCTGGGGTTCCTTTCACAATAAACATCGATAAGCTCGTAGACAGCTATTTTGTCTTTCTTTTTCTGGGCTGGTTATGCAAACTCAACTTTCTTCATTGCTCTTTGCCAAATCTCCTCTACTGTTTTTTCCACACACACTTGAAAGTGAGAAGACTAAATCTAGACACAATTAGAGTTCAACCAAGCCTGCTTAAAACAAAAGGGCTGATCCATGACCCCCACATTTCATACATGTGCAAGTGCTCCTAAGGGCATCATTCTCACATGCTACCTTTATAACTTTTATTGAGCTTAGGATTCACTATAACTCCCTGATTTTTTCTATCTCCTGATATCTGTGCTCTTTTTTTCTTCCTCCCAATTGTTACTGCTTGGCATAATGTAGCCAATCCCAATTAATACACTTGGCTGACAGGGCCCTCCGTGATTCTTACCGCTTTTCTAGCTTAATCTTACCATTCTCCGGCTTGTTCATTATATTCTTGATATATTGGCCTTCATTCAGTTTTTTAGTCCAGCTAGCTCTTTTCTTTTTCTTTTTATTGTTCAATGTGCCTGGCATTCAGTAATCTGTAGCAAATGCAGTCAGTGCCCCATTCATATCCCCTCAGCATTCACTATCAATGGCTTCCTCCTAAGCATATATGCACGTCTCCACCTGGGGCTTCCTGGGGCTTGGGAAGAAAGCTCTACTGTGGGTAGGGAGGGCTGGAGGTGGGGATTGGGTGGAATGGGGCGGGGGGAGAAGGAAAGGGTTGATCCATTGGAAGCAGCTCTCAACCACGGTGGATGGGAATTTGTGGTTCAACAATTCACCTTCATGTTCTCCCCAAATTCCCAAGCTGGAAGGACTGTGCCTCCATTGCTCATAGCACTAACTTGCTCATTGGCACTCTTCCCTGCCTTATTTCCTCACTCTCCTACCCATGTTTATTGAAGTCATCTCCCAAATAACTACGTACACTCCAATCCTTTTCTCAGATCGAAGACATAGGGGTTTATTGTATGTTTGTGGTTATTATTAACAGCAGAATGGCTATGGTAAAACAAAATGTCTCAACCATGCACCTCACAAGATGCAACGAGCTGCAGTTCACAGAGGGTGTTTTGCAGTTGTAATACCTGGTTATACTCTGATAGGGTTCACATTCATTCATTCAACCATTCAGCAAATATTGATTGAGTGCTTACTCTTAGCCAGAGGTAGGGATTTCAGCATCAGAAGTGGCTGCAAGTGGTTGCAAATCTGAGTTAGAATTACTGCTAGGAAAACAGAAAGGTAGCCCTAATTCCAGGGAAATAGAAAGGCAGCCCCAATCCCTTCCCACTCCACTCTCTGACTCCATTTCCCTTTCCCTCCCCTCAGCATTCTGGCTGCTCCTTAAACGGAACTCAGTCAGCTCCCCTCTGAAGAATTCCACCTTCTTCATGAGATCTTTAGACCTCAACCCCCTTTCTTTAACAGCTGCTCCTCCAAACCCTTAGCCTGAACTGGTTCCTCAGGGTGAATCAGCCTATCTCCTCTATCCCCTCTTCTAAGCATTTAGTTTCACCTCCCTCTGCTTTGGCATCATCTATTACCTAGATATGTCCTAGACTATGGCACGGCACATGCCTACTTGGAACTGTGTCTCCCTTTCTAATTTGTAATAGACATACATGGTGGCTGTTGTTGCCATACCCATATCCCACTGCCCTTACCACTTCAGGGGCACACTGGCCTGATTTCCAGCTGGCTGCACCTGCATTTATTGATCTGAACTTGACTTCCCACCTGTGCAGCGATCACCCACAGGGATGGCAGGCTTGATAATGGGCCCTTTCAAGGCTGCTTCCTTTCCCTATCCCACTTCCCTATTCCTCTACTGATGTTTTATTCACCTTCCAAATAAACCACCTGTGGCTGAATCCTTAATTTAGGATCTGCTTCTGGGTTAGCCCAAACAAAGATTTAGTTTTAAATTTATAGTTAATTTTAAGCAAAATATATGGATTTCTATTTCTTGTTCCATCAAGTACAGACACTATATCTTAATTCTTTTTTATTTTATTTTACTTTAAGTTCTGGGATACATGTGCAGAACATGCAGGTTTGTTACATAGGTATACATGTGGCATGGTGGTTTGCTGCACCTATAAACCCATCATCTAGGTTTTAAGCCCTGCGTGGATTAGGTATTTGTCCTAATGCTCTCCCTTCCCTTGCCCCCCACCCCCGACAGGCCCCAGTGTGTTTTGTTCCCCTCCCCGTGTCCATGTATTCCCATTGTTCAACTCCCACTTATGAGTGAGAACATGCGGTATTTGGTTTCTTGTTCTTGTGTTAGTTTGCTGAGGATGACAGCTTCCAGCTTCATCCATGTCACTGCAAAGGACATGATCTCATTCTTTTTATGGCTGCATAGTATTCCATGGTGTATATGTACCACATTTTCTTTATCCAGTCTATCATTGATGGTCATTTGGGTTGTTCCATGTCTTTGCTATTGTAAATAGTGCTGCAATAAACATATGTGTGCATGTGTCTTTAGTAGAATGGTTTATATTTCTTTGGGTATATACCCAGCGGTTGCTGAGTCAAATAGTATTTCTGGTTCTAGATCCTTGAGGAATCGCCACAATGTCTTCCACAATGGCTGAACTATTCAGAACTTGTTATCGGTCTATTCAGGGATTTGACTTCTACCTGGTTTAGTCTTGGGAGGGTGTATGTTTCCAGGAATTTATCCATTTGTTTTAGATGTTCTAGTTTATTTGCGTAGAGGTGTTTATAGTATTCTCTGACGGTAGTTTGTATTTCTGATTCTTTTCAATCTAAGATCAGATATTTCCCCTCCTTTCTCTTCCACCTTTTCTCTACTTTTCTATATGTAGTTTTAGTTCTGTCTTCACTTTTACAGTGTTTACATTGCTAACATTTACATTCTGTAATAACATTTGAATAATCTTGGGATTTTTTTTCCCTATAAGTTGTTTCTAAAAGTTGAAAACCAATAAACTAAGTATACATTATTATGCCTTTATATCTATCTAGAATTGCAAGGCCAAGTGGTTTTGCCTTTCCTTCTTCATGAGCTCCATGCCAAGAATCCTACATCACTCAAAGGAGGATGTTTCTAGCACCAAGGGCAAATAGAGTCCCCTTTTTACCCACCATTGATTTCTCACAATCATGTCACAGTGTAGTCTGTTTTGCAGTGCGAACTTGATTCTCTTGTGCAGTTTTATTTCCCTAGTACTTCTCCTCTTATCCCAGGTTTTGCTTTCTGCAGTTTCAGTTACCTGCAGTCAACTATTTTTATATTTTGAGAAAGAAAGAGAACACACTTACCTAATTTTTATTACAATATATAGTTATACTTTTTCCATTTTATTATTAGTTTTCCTTGTTAATCTCTTACTGTCCCTAATTTATAGGTTAAGCTTTATTATAGGTATGTATAGAAGAAACAGTATACATAGGGCTTAGTACCATCTGTGGATTCAGGTATCCACTGGGGTTCTTGGAACATATCCATTGAGAATGAGGGAAAACTACTATATATTTTTTTCTTGTAGAGATATGTCACCATGTCACAACTATTTTTAAACTTCTTACTGATTCTATCAGTCGGTTTCATCCCAGTCTTTCATGAATATATTCTTTGTGGAGCCTACTTATTTTCTGTTCTGATTTGGAGTTTTGCTTTATAGACCTACTTTACAGCTCTCACCCTTGCATTTCTTTTAGTTGCACTTTAGGGCTCATTCTACTGTTTTTTTGTATATGACTCTTTCAGTCTATTAACTTTTATTCTTCTTTTGTTGTGGCACAGCCTTAAGTAATTTCTGTGAAAAAGATATTGGGAGATTTACTTTCTGGGTTCTTGAATTATTAAAAATGTGCTTATTTTATCTCAGATTTAATAATAGTTTCGTTGGGTATAAAATTCTTGCATACATTAATTTGAGTATAAATTATTGTAAATTAATTTTCTGATAGAAACTTGAATACTTTTCTGCATTGGCTAATAACACCCTGTATTGTTGATGTTAGTATGAGCCTCAATCCTTTGTATATGATCTAAGTTTTCTGTCTTTAAGCATTTTATATTTTCGTTATGTCCTTGGGATTCTGATATTTCGTAAATATGTACACAGTTCTGAATCCTTTTTCACTCATTTTGCTGGCATGCTGTGGGCCATTTAAAGATGGAGATTCGGATTAAATTCTCTGGCAGCCTTTCTTCTCTCATTGCATGTCTTTGATAATCCCCTCTCCACTAACCCCGTGCCCCCGCATTTCATCTGAAACTGCTAATGCTCAGATCATTTTCCTGAATTGATTCTCTATGCATTGTATCTTCTCTGTTATGATTTTGGCCATTGTGTATTTGCTCTGGATTCCAGGAAATTACCTTGACATTATTTCTCAACATTTTCATCTGATTTTCAAAACCAGAAAACATATTTTTAATTTCCAAGAGCTCTTTCTTATTTTTTGTTCATTTTTTTAGAGCATTTCGTTCTTGTTTTGTAGATGTGATATAATCTCAAATCCTTCTCAGGTCATTAATTAGAGTTTTTTTTTTTTCTTAATTTCTTCTTTGGTTGCCTGAATTGTGTTTGTTTCCTCTGGCGTTGTTTAGTTCTGTTTGTTTGGTGCTTCTGCTTCGTGTAGTAGTTAGCATTCTCCATATTCCTGGTGATCTGTTTCAGTGTTCATTTTTAAGAAGGAAGACATGGATCCATTTTTCTAGGTAACTTGGTGTGCACTTTTGCTGCTGTTAGCTGTGTGGCTTGGGTGAGGCGCCTGCATGAGGGCGGGGCTAACTGATAGGCTTCACATTAGAGAGAAGAGGCAGGCAAGGAGGTTTTGGGCCTGGGGACCCCCAAATGCCAGAATGAGGAGGGCATGGCCATGGGTGCTTTTACACACTCTAGGAGTCCTGGATCCTAATTCCTAGAAAGCGTGTTCAATTTAGAAAAGAAAGCTTTGTTGCCGCTGTTGTCTTTCTCTTCCCCAGGAGCCAGAGGTACAAGCTGGGTGGGCGGCCTGCCCTCTTTGTGTTCAGAGTTGGAGGAAAAGCAGGGCAGGGTGTAAGAAATGAATGGTGCAGTGGGTTGGGAGTACGTTTTTAATTCCTCTCCTCTTTTGGAGTCCTTTTTCCTCAATTGCTCAGCCCTGGTCTGCTGGCTGAGGAGCCTGTGTCCTGCTGGCAGGGTGGCCCTTTCCCTGCTGTCCCCTCCTGTGCCTTCTGAACCACCGTTTCCCTCACACAGGCTTGTTCATCAACACACTCCGGCCACTCAGGCCCTAGCATTGTTTTTTAGAAACCTCTCATCTTTTGCTTGTTGGTTTCCTTACTGTTATCCTTTGCTCTTAAGAGATTTTTATTCCTTGATTCCTCCATGTTCAAGGTGTCTTAGGAGAAGAGGAAGACAAATAGTACGCCCTGTCTCTATCTACAGTTTTTCCCTTTTTTAGGATTTCTACTTTGGGTTAATTTTCCTAGTATTAGAACAAGTCCTGCTTTTGGCCAAGCCCAGGTGTGGGGAATAATTTGGTGTTCCTTTCAACTGATGTTTCAATATTTGTTCATTTGAGGAGAGGTGTCTGGGAGGGGTGCTGGACAGCAGCAGCTGGTGGTGGCTTGACAGGTCCTTGGCCATCCCAGGTGACTGTGCCTAGTCCCTAACTCACAGGCCCCAGCCCGCAAAACAAAAGCCAGTTCTTAGCCAGCACCATCCGCTCTAGGTAGAAGTTCATTGACCACCTGTAGTTACCTAAGCTTGACTCCTGGGAACTCTGATTCCCTACCCCTAGAAGCTTATTTTAAAAAATCTCCTTTGGCCACACTAGATGAGACATGCTCCGGTGAATGCAGTTTTCTTCATGTGACTCTATTTCCAGTGGCGTTTGGGCATCTCTCATGGAGAGCTCTCCCATTCACGGGCACCTCTGTGCATGTGGGTTTCCAGGAGAGCCCAGCTGGGAGCACAATTCGGGAGAGTTTCAGAGCCCTCCTTCTGTGCCCAGCAGAGCCACTCTAAGATCCACTGGCGCTGGGACTGCGCCCACTCTTGGCTGCCTTTCCAGGCTATTCAGCAGCCCATTGTTTGCCACAGCCACACTCGAGTCTCTCGGGCTGTGCCCATTTCCAGCAACTCTGAGCAGGGTCACCAATTAAAGGAGGAAACAAAACGTTTCCTGAGCCGGCGGCCTCCGGCTGGCTCTGCTTCCTGTTGCTGTGTGAGTGCGGGGTTCTCGCGTTGCCCACGGCTCCCACCGTTCTCCGTGTGTGTCCCTCTCCACGTCTTCATTATTCCTCATTAGCTTTGGTTTCCTCTCTCCCCCTCCCCTTTTTACACGTCTGTTATTTCCAACCCTTTAGCCACACAAAATGAGGGGTGCCCTTTTCCTGTCGCCTCGGGAGTCACTCCTCCCTCTGCCGTCACCTGCGGATGCCGGGCCATGGCACTTGGCCACTTCTCGGCCACAATGGGAGCTCTCAGAGCCGGGCGGCGCGGCCTGGGCCGGGTGCCAACATGCCACAGCGAGGCAGCTCGGCCTGCAGAGGGGCGTGAGCCTGGCAATCAGACCCTCGCAGAGCCGCCACCGACTTGCTGTGGGGTCTGGGGCAAGTCACTTGACCTCTGCTTAGCTCCTCGTCCCGGAGAGGAAGTGAAGATGTCTTTCCTGGGACGCTGGAGGAATTACCAATGAAGGCAGGATGCCTCCTGGCCCAGGCCTGGAGACCCACTGCCAGCCTCTTCCATGGGTGATTTTGTGCATGCTCTCAGACACACACACACACACACACAAATACACATGCACATGTGTAGACACACATGCAAGCATACATATATTCATGCATTCATATATGTACTTATAGACAAAAACATAAATACATACGCACACAGACATACAGACATACATTTACACACAAACACACATGAACAACCAATGCAGACACACACAAACACGTGCACACTCAGGCACAAAAATATTTCCACACCCACACAAACACATTTATATACAGACATACACACTTTTTGTACACTTATACACACAGTCACAGACTTATTCTTACCCAAAATATGCACATATACATACACACATTTACACACAGACATACACACTCACATACAAATGCATGTTCACCACATCAAGGATACATATAAGTGTGTGTATATGAGTGGGTTTCCCAATGAAACAAATATAAAACAAATAAAATTTCAACTTCTCTTTATGAAAACAAAACAAACAGCTTGAAATCTCTGGGATTTCACCTGTTCTTTTCTTGTTATACAGCAGTCAAAAGTCCTTGGCCTGTGTGTGCTAGTCACTGCACCAGGCACAGTGAGGCATATGACAAACAGCTGATGTGGCCTCAGGCCTTGAGGGACTTATGGGCTATTCGGGGAACACAAGCCAATGACTCAGGGCACTGACATGCTAACACACTCGGGTAGAGAGCTTATGGGAGGGTCCAGCTGTGGCACAAAAGATGGAATGTTGCATCCTGCCAGAGGAGAAGGATCAAGGAGGGCTGCATGGAGGCAGGGGCTCCTGATTTGGATGGCCCCGCCAGATCAGGGCAGACCACTCATTTAGCTGGGCTTGGTGTCAGAGCCACAGACAATGACTCTGACTCCAGACATGCATGTGGAATGTGTGGGAAAGAGCAAAGGGTCCCATCAATTCATTCTTCTTTGAAGAGGTGGCTTCAAGTGCCTGCCATGACCACAGTGGGTTGGGGGATTCTCAGCTACATCTGGGCCACCACAGGCATCAAAGCTGGAGAAGCAGAGCTGACCGCCCCTCGAGCACCTTCACACCTAGCCTTGCTCGACACTGTCAGTGAACTCCTTGCACGTTTTTCTTCTGTAGCTGTGTATCTGTGGTGATAGACTGTATTTTTCAAAGGCAGTTGCATCAGTATTTTTGTTCCACATGCTCTTCCAGAACCTTGCCTCATCTGCACCAAGAGGTAGTGTCTGTTTCCCTCCCCTTGCACTTTGTTGCAAGGGTATGGCTTTGTTGACTACCTTGGTGAATAGATTGTGTGACCTTGGGGCTATGTCATGGAAGGTGGTAGGGTTTCCTCATGGCTCTCTCTTTGGGTCAAGTGCCTTGGGAGCCTGGCACACATGGGAAGTCCAACTGCCCTGAAGCTGCTGGGCTGGAGAGACCATGTGGAGAGACCACACAAGGACAGAGAGAGATGCTGGGGTCAGGGAGGACCCCCTGCTTGTCCAGCCCCAGCTGTTTGCATCTCCCCAGGGCCGGCACCAGCCATGAGTGAGGGGCTTTCTGATGACTCCATTCCAGCCTTTGGGCTGCCCAGCTGATGCCTAGTAGAGCAGAGATGCACTCTTCCTACAGAGCCTTATGCAAATGGCATCTTCAGGAACCAAACAAACTTGCTGTGGTTTAAGCCACCAAGTTTTGTGGAGGTTTGGTACCCAGCAACAGACAATTGGAGCATCGGTTCAAGCAAATGTTTGGTCACGTTTGCCCTTAAGGGCTGAGACAAACCTTGCAAAATCTTGGTTACTCTTGGAGGTCTTATTCAAAAGGCAAAGTCTTCACATGTGGACTTTTAAAAAATTGCACTCCTTCTGGAACACTGGAGAGGAAAAGCCCAAAAGATACAAGGTGCCTCTTTACAAGCAGGTGGCTTTATCTAAACACACGATCATACAAACCACCTGCTGTCCTGCCTTTTCATGAACTTGGCTTCTTTTCTACCAGGTGTAGGGAACACAACCATTCAGCATAAACAACACTTACATAGGGCTTAGAAAGTCTAATGAAATGGAAGTGACAATCCTGGCATATTTGGGATTAGTCTTTGAATCCGTATGGTTTATTCTACAAGGCAGGCTGACCTCCCACACTAGCAAAGGGACAGACCCTTACAGCCAGGGATCTCTAGAACGGAGAGCCGCCTGTTCCATCTGCTTCATGATGCATGAAGTAGCTTGAATGTGCCTGCTAGTCAAGTCATGGAAAGTTAAGAGACAGAGAGAGGCCATCTTGACTTAAAAATACATGTTTAAGTGCATTTTCAATCCACCATAGGTGCGCATTTTCATAAAATACAATAACAGGCTGGGTGTGGTGGCTTACTCCTGTAATCCCAGTGCTTTGGAGGCCAAGGAGGGAGGATCACTTGAGCCCAGAGTTTGAGGCCGCAGTGAGCTGTGATGGCAACCCTGCACTTCAGCATGGGCTACAGAGTGACTCTGTCTCTAAAACAATAAAAATAAAAATACAATGCAATGACAATGAATTACTAAGAAATTGAAATAAAAATATACACTAAAATTCAAGCCTAAAATTATTATTAGATTTAACAGACCTAAAGTTACCCTGCTTAATTGGTATCAAAGTCTCTAAGCGGTTGCCCTCCAAATCTCCACTCATCTCACTGCAGATCAGCACAAATCTTCAGTGCACAAGCTCAGGTGCCCAGGACCACTCACTGACTAGCACAGGTCTAGAGAGCAAACAGAAGCTATTTTCAGGAAGGCAGAGTTGGAATGGGAAAGGTGCGAAGGAAAAAGCCATAAAATATGTGGGACCCAGGTGTCAGAAGTAAGAGAAGTGGGCTGTCTTCAGCAGGGGAAGCGCCAAGACAGAGAATGTTAGGGTTCATACAGACTGACTTTGTTCACTCTTTGTTTTTTAGCCTGAGGTTGATCTTAAGATCAGATTAAGAAAATGTGGCACATATACACCATGGAATACTATGCAGCCATAAAAAATGATGAGTTAATGTCCTTTGTATGGACATGGATGAAGCTGGAAAACATCATTCTCAGCAAACTATCGCAAGGACAAAAAACCGGACACTGCATGTTCTCACTCGTAGGTGGGAATTGAACAATGAGAACACATGGACACAGGAAAGGGAATATCACACACTGGGGCCTGCTGTGGGGTGGGAGGAGGGGGGAGGGATAGCATTAGGAGATATACCTAATGTTAAATGACGAGTTAATGGGTGCAGCACACCAACATGGCACATGTATACATATGTAACTAACCTGCACGTTGTGCACACGTACCCTAAAACTTAAAGTACAATAAAAGAAAAGAAAAAGAAAAAACACTGAACAGGAAAACACACACACACACACACACAAAGAGTCTCCACTGGAGAGAGGGTGGACAGGGCATGAGGATTTGTAACTTCTGGCATTTTGGCAGAGACTGGTATTAGGGCTCCTTTAACTAAAAGCAAATTCTATTTCCAGTCCTTCAGAGACACCAAGTAGGCTCCAAAGAGCCTGGCCAAGCACACAGTCCTCACCCCACGGTATTCTTCTTGGATGTTTGAACCTTGGAGTTGCAGGAATTCTGAGGATGCTTCAGCATGTGTGTGTGTGTGTGTGTGTGTGTGTGTGTGTGGTGTATGCCAGCCCGGTATCTAGCAATCAACTTCCATGGTGGCATGACACTTGTAGCATGGCTGACAGATATGTCCTTTCCTTCTTGGATAGTGCCTGTTCTAACACGTGCCATTTGGGATCCCTTGGAATCTTCATGTACAGAACTGGTTGCTGCCTCATTGAGTTGGTGGGGACAGAATAGCTCCTGGTTGACAGCATGGGTTGTGCAGAAGGACGGATCCTGCAGGTAAATCACAGCAGATCTCAGCCATGTTTGCAAGTATGTTACTTAAAAAATTCCAATTCTAATGCATTTAAGAGTTTTATGATTCACGTCATTTTCACCCCTCTTTCATTCTGCTGTGCTTTCTTGAGTGGAAGGGAAAAGCATAGCCTTAAAATTCACAGGCATCACCCACTCCTCTCTCACCATTATTGCATCTCATGGCCCTCAAATCTTACTGATGTTTTGTTACCACTTATAGCAATTTGAGGTTATTATAGAGTTTCAAATCCCAACATTTTTGGGGGGAGCCTTTATAAGAATCTCATATGATATTTATGTCAGTTTAATAAAATATGATGATACCCAGCAATTTCACTTTCATCATTTAGACCAAAGGAATATTTGTACACATGCATGAGGCAGTATGTGAAAGGAAATACATTATGGCAATTTCTGGAAAAATACGAATTTAGAAATGCCCTAAATGGCCATCAAAACGGGGATGGACAGATAAACTCAGATTCATTCATACAATGGGATGCTCACAAGACATATCTGTAAGTGGGAACATGGAAGGGTCTCAAGATGCACTGTTGACCGAGGAAAGCGATTTCCAGATAATACACGCAGCACGATAGCATTGCTGAAGGAAACAGAACCTCATAAACTATAAAGCGTGACCACAGGTTTTCTAAGGGTACATACCTCATAGAAAATAATTTGTAGTGCAACATCCAAAACGATGACAATATCTCCTGTAGTAGGAGAGGAGGAAACCGAGAGCAGTGGGCTCAAAGGGGATTTTTAGTCTTACTTGTAATTCTTGGAGTTTTTTTTTTAATGAGGAAACATTACTCATGCCTTATTTATGTAGTAATAAAATCATGTCAGAAATCTGGGTATACTGATGAGCATGACTATCACCCCGGCAACGTCTATCTGAGTAAAGGCCAAATAAAGACGAGAGAAAGAGACAAGAGCACTCACAGAGCAGTGCTCAAGGCCAGGGCCCATGACTCCAACTGCCAGAGCCTCTAGCTCCAGCTCCACCCCACAACCCACCCGGGCTGCGGCAGCCCTCAGAGGTTTCCTGGGCTTGCTGCCAGCTGTGGGGTTAGGAAGTTAAGAGAATGAACCCTGGAGCCAAGCCACCTGGCTTCCCATTTTTCCAATCTTTCCAAGCGATGCGATCCCTGGGGAAGTCAGGCACCCCTCAGTGCTTCAACTCCCTTGAGTGTCAAGTGGGTACAAAAATATGGGGGTGTTATGGGAGTTAAATTAAATCATATGACCAAACCTTTAGAATGGTACCTAGGACAGAGACATCTCCACGTAAATATTATCTGCTACTATTAATCTTCAAAAGCTTTTTTTTCTTCCATAGAAGTTTCTTTAGGGACTCAGATATTTAATTTCCACTAAGATCAAGCCAGCTCCAAAGCCTCCTCCTTTATTTCAGATCCTTGACAAGTAGCAACACGGGAAGGTTTAAAAGAAAGTCAGGTCCAACATTTCCTTGTATGAATGGAGAAACTGAGGCCCAGAGACACAAGTCTCGTTGCTGATCCTCCCAGTAAGTTAGCAGAAGAGCTAGCTGACCCCTCTGGCCAGCTCTGTGACCACTGGCACTACACACTCCTCTGACAGAGGAAAGAGCGGGAGCTGAGCTGGGCGCCCTGGCTCATGCTTGGAATCCCAGCACTTCGAGAGGTTGAGGCAGGAGGATTGCTTGAGCCCGGGAGTTCAAGACCAGCCTGGGCAACATGGTGAAACTCCATCTCTACAAAAAATATAAAAAATTACCTGGGTGTGGAGGCGTGCACCTGTAATCCCAAGCTACCTGAGAGGCTGAGGTGGGAAGATCACATGGGACTATAGTGAGACGTGATCACGCAACTGCACTCCAGTCTGGGCGATGGAGTGAGACCTTGTCTAAAAAAAAAAAGGAAGCTGGAATTGGCTTGTGGAACAACAGAATTGTAATTTTTCTCAAAAGACTGACTTATTCCACTTTGGAAAATGGGCAAAATACTCCTGCAGCTCCGGCAACATTCTATGGGGTCCTCAGTTATGACCGTGACAATGGTACAGACAGGCTCGACCCTGCTGGTGCCACAGAGCAGGGACTGTGGGAGCCTGAAGATGAGCTTTCATGGCTCCAGGACAGGACAGAGAGGAGGCACCTCTGCAGGAGGCTCGGAGATTGAGATGTGCTCATTGCAGGCAGGCAGCTGCCCTTCCCATGGATGAGAGCAGCCCCTCTCTTCTGCAATATTGACCAGCAAAGAAAAAAAAATCCATCTTAATACTTTTTCAGTAGAAAATGAAGCAGTTTATTTAATATTATTTGGATAACAAGCCTCCACATGAACAGGATTCGAATGTCAGTTGTCTTAGGGGAAAAAAGATTTATTGGTTGGTAAATATTGAGAAAGAAAAGCTGATAAAGAACAGTTTCAGCTGTGGCTTCTGCCCGGAGCAGGAGAACAGGCCTGTGTTGTATTTTGGGGCCCTGGGAAGGCAAAAAATTGTGAATGTCTTTCTTTGTTGGTGGGTGTAAAAGTGGAGCCCGCTACAAATAATTTCTTATTTCTTGTCGCATAGATTTTAAATTATGTAGCTTCCCTACCTTGTTAAGTATTAAAGCGGTCTTGTTTAAGGAAGAGACACTTAAATAATGAAGCTTATGTATCTTGTTTTCAGACATCAATATCTGGCTTTGAGTGGCACAAAGAAATAAAGGAATGTGGATTCAGACCTCACTGGGATGCTTGGCAATTCTAATTCTACCCCAGACTGCAAATGGACACACAACTGTTGTGACTTTTGTTGAAGAGAAGGATGGGTGAGCATGTGACGTTGGGAAATTGTATTTTCTTCTTCGAGTTCTTCTGTTTCCGAATATTTAATCCTACTGTTCTCTTCTTTAGTGAAGGTCTCTTTAGTCAATAATCTCTTTGCTGAAATTGCTTCGGGCAGCACAGAAGCTGGATTCAGAAGCACACAGGTCTGGGGATGCAGGCTTCGGCCAGCCTGATGCAAGGAAAGACTGCCATCTCGTGGTCAGCTCAATCCTGGCACCTTGGTGAGGGTCCAGGCTGCAGAAAACCAGGCTTGGGGAGGAAATGGTGCTGCAAACTGGATTTCTGCCGGACAGTGTGGATGCCCTTAGAAAACACCCAGAAAAGAGCTGAGTGCCCCCCAAGGTAGGCTTCAGTGAATCCTCTGCAGGTGTGTTGTCATCCCTTGAGCCAAACACAAGCTTCACACACACGCTGCAGGCTGCGTGAAAATGAGGTAGAAATGTGGGGAAAGCATAATCCCATGGAGAGAACAAAGAGCTGAACACGTAAATGCCTCCGGCGTGCCTGGCAGAGAGAACACTCAGGCTGAGAGAAGGGACAGTGACTTGTACCAAAGGTAGGCAAGTAGCCTCTGGGGGGGGGGGGGGGTCCTCAATCAGCAGGGCATCTGGTCAACCCCTCAGACAAAGTCAGGTCTGAGCAGGCAAGATCCATGGATCTGATTTATTAATATTTTTACAATTAAATAGAATCTGATTGTAAAACTGTTACATGTGTTGTAAGAAAAAAAGAAAAAACGAATGATATAGAAATGTACAAAGAAGGAAATAAAAGACTGGAAGCGTCCTCACCTTAGGGACCCATTATTAACGCTTAGGTGGCCAATCTTCCAGACATCTTGCTATGAATATATTCAAACGGAAATTAAAAATGTACTTTTACATAAGTGCAATCAGACCTTGTACTCCTCTATCCCATAACCTGCTTTTTCATTCAACACTATGACAGAAGCATCTTTCCAGGTCCATAAATAAAGGTTGGCCTCATCGTTTTTTATCAATTACATAAAGCTAATGGTATGTAATACTGATTTCATACCTGCTATATGCCAGGCACATACATGATCTTGCATAATCTCATAACGACTCTACCGAACGGGAGTTTGTATTATGCCCATTAAGCAGATGAACAGGCTGTGGCACAAGAAAATTGATCAGCACTGCCAGGGTATCTGACCTCAGAGCCCAGGATCTTGACTAGTAGGCTAGAAATGAACATAATTTACTTACCAGTTTTCCAGTGATGGACATTAAGCTATTTCCTACTTTTCTGGTATAAAAAATAAGATTGCAGTGAAACTTTAGGGCATATACATCTTTGCACGTTAGTGAGTTCTCTCTAAGTTAACCTGAAAGTGGTGGGCTGTGGAGTTTGTGGGTCAAAGTGTATGCTCGATTTATGCTTTACTATGTGCCCGACTTCCCTCCAGGCAGCATGTGCCAGCTCACACTCCCAACAGCTGGGCAGGAGAATTTCCAGTGCCCCACGACCTTGTGAATACTAGGCTTCCTCATCAGTTTTTTCTCTCCTTTATTTTTCTTTAGGAAAAAAAAAACAGCGTTTGAAAAAAATTGTACGAACAAGTGCAACGTGCGCTTGTAAGTGCTTCGCCAAATGTAGATCCACCCGGTGTTAACCTTTTGCCACATCTGCTCTCTATTAGTTTTTATCAAACTTTGGAATTATCTATAGACATCATAACACTTGATGCCTAAATGCTTTGGTGTGTGTCTCTTAAGAACAAAGACACACCCTTACCTATGCATAATATAATTGGGACACTTGGGAATTGCTAAAATACATTGCTAAAATACAGTTTTCTGATACAGAATCTATATCATCATTGAATAAAGACACTTCTTGACTTAAAATGAGATTATATCCCATAAACCCATCGTAAGTTGAAAAAATGTAAGTAAAAATGCATTTAATACACTAAATCTGCTGAATATTATAACAACTTTGCCTACATTAAATGTGCTCAGAACACTTACATTAGCCTACGGTTGGAAAAAATTATCCAACACAAAGCCTATTTTATAATAAAGTGTTAGATATCACATGTAATGTATGGAACACTGTACTGAAAGTGAAAAACAGAATGGTTGTATGGGTTCTCACAATACGGTTTCCACTGAATGCCTATCACTTTTGCACCATTGTAAAACTGAAGAATTGTAAGTTGAACAATTGTAAGTTGGGGACTGTCTGTACTTAACAGATTTTTGTCTTGATCCAGAATGGAATCAAGGGTCACATATTGAGTTTTGCAGTCATGTCTCTTGAATCCAGAACAGATCTCCAGTCTTTTTGTGGTCTCTCATGACATTGGCATTTTGAAGAGTTTTATAGAGTGTACTTAGACCTGGATTTATCTGATTGAGCCTCAGGATTAGATTTAACATAAATATTGTTGGCAGGCATATTATATAGATGCTGTTGCTTCCTTCTCAGGGTGTCATATCAGGAGGAACAACAAGATGCCAGTTTGTCCACAATTTGTGACATTAACTTTGATCACTCAGTTAAGTGAGTGTCTGCTATATTTCTCCGTTGGAAATGTACCCTGATCTTTTGTGATTATTAAGTGACCTACTGGGTGATACTTTGAGACAGAATATCGTGCTTCCCAACAATCTCTTACCCAGTGATTTTAGAATCTATTGATCATTCTTGCCTGGATCAGTTGCTGCTTTGCTGGCTATAAAGTGCTCTTTCATTTCCCATTCTTTCTACTTTTAAAAAAAGTTATCACTCTTCTATAAAGAAAAGCTTCTTATCCTATCCCTCAACTTTTTTAGTATCAGATTGTACTCATGGCTTCTTTCTCTATCCAGTGTGTTTCTGTAACTATCCATTTTGACAGCCAGATCATCCCAAATTTGGCAAGTGGCAGCCCCTTCAAGCTGGACCTGTGTCCTCTGAGCCCCTCTCTGCTCTCTGGCATGAGATGCTCCAGGCTCATCTTGCCTTTTCCTTGCCTCAGGCCTGGCATCAGCCATTTCTCCAAGAGCCCTCCCATCTTTGTTTATATATTTATTAATATTTAATCTCTCTTATTATTATTAGTTTTAAAATTTATATAAAATAAAGTTGGCGTTTTTTATGTAGTTGTAGGAATTTTAATATAGGTATAGGTTTGTGAAGCCACCACTATAATTGAGATACAGAACAACTCCAAATCATCAAGTTACACACCTTAAATATATACAATTTTTAATTGTCAGCTATACCTCAGTAAAACTGGGGAGAAAAGATACAGTTTCATGCCCAGAAGCTACTTTGTGCTTCCTGTTTGTGGTCAAACACGTCCTTCATCCCTGACAGCTGCTGATCTTATCTCTGTCTTTATGGTTTTACCTCTTCTAGAATGTTACAAGAATGAGATCGCACAATATGCAGCCTTTTGAGTCTGGCTTCTACTTTCATTTAGCATAATGCCTTTGAGATTCAGCTGTTGCATGCATCAATAATTCGTTCGTTTTTATTGCTGAGTGGTAGATATTCCATCATGTGGATGAACCACAGTTTGCTTATCCATTTACCCATTAAGACAAATGGGTTGTGTCCAGTTTTTGTTGATTAAGAATAGAGCTGCATAAACATTTATGTATAGGATTTTCTTGCATGAACTTAAGTTTTCATTTCTCTTGGGTAGTTGCCTCGGAGTGGGATTGCTGAGTCACACAGTAAGCGTATGTTTCACTTTTTAAAAGCCGTCAAGCCTCTTCCAGAGCAGCCAAGCCAGTCTGCGTTTCCACCAGCAATTTCTGAGAGTTCCAGTTGCTCTGCGTCCTTGCCAGTGCTTGGTATTGCCAGGTTTTTTATTTTTTAACCCATTCTAAAATATGTTTAGTGCCCCCCATTTTTTTAATCTTTGTAAATGTTATAGGTGAATTTTAAAAGTCAATCTCAATATATATTGGCTGTTAATAATACTATTAATACCTATTACTGTTAATAATGCTAGTAAGTAACTATCAATCTCATAGATGAAAAAGATGATTTATAATCTTTAAAATTTTTCATTTTTATTATTAGGAAAGTCAGAAGGGCTCAGTTTTAAACAGAGAGAGAAGCAGATAGAGAAGTATGTTCTTGCCTGAAGGTGTCTTTCATCTTGGGCTGCCTCTATCTATTTCTGGGATCACTGGCGGCCCTTGTACTCCTATCCTCAGCTCTTTCTGTAGGCTTTTTCATTTCATTGAGGACATGGAAGGGAAAGAATGTCCAGCCCATTCTCTCTCCCTCTTTTGATTAAAAGGAGGGAAGGCAGAAGTGGAAAGGGCAAAACCAATTATAGGTTGTAGCCTACACTATCCAAAGCAATGTATACATTCAGTGAAATCCCTATCAAAACACCAATGACATTCTTTAGAGAAGCAGAAAAAAATAATCCTAAAATATATGTGGAACCACAAAAGACCAAAATAGCCAAAGTTGTCCTGAGCAAAAAAACAATCCTGGAGGAACCACATTACCTGACTTGAAATTGTACTACAGGGCTATAGTAACCAAAACAGCATGGTACTGGTATAAAAACAGACACATAGACTAATGGAACAGAATAGAGAACCCAGAAATAAATCCAGACATGGTCAGTGAACTCATTTTCGACAAAGGTGCCAAGAACATACACTGGGTAAAGAACAGTCTCTTCAATAAATGGTGCTGGGAAAACTGGCTATCCATGTGCAGAAGAATGAGACTAGACCCCTGTCACTTTCTACCCACAAAAATCAAACCAAAATGGATTAAAGACAAATGTAAAACCTCAATCTACGAAACTACTAAAAACAAAAACAAAAACAAAAACAAAAAAACATTGGGGAAGTTCCCCAGGACATTGGTTTGGGCAAAAATTTCCTGAGTAATACTCTAAAAGTACATGTAACTAAAGCAAAAATGGAAAAATGGGGTTATATCAAGTTAAAAAGCTTCTGGCCTAGCATGGTGGCTCACGCTTGTAATTCCAGCACTTTGGGAGGCCAAGGCAGGTGGATCGCCTGAGGTCAGGAGTTCGAGACCAGCCTGATCAACGTGGCGAAACTCCATCTCTACCAAAAATACAAAAATAAGCTGGGTATGGTGGTGCATGCCTATAATCCCAGCTACTCAGGAGGCTGAGGCAGGAGAATCATTTGAACCTGGGGAGACAGAGGTTGCAGTGAGCCAAGATTGCTCCACTGCACACCAGCCTGGGCAACAGAGTGAGATTCTGTCTAAAAAAAAAAGTTTCTGCACAGCAAAGGAAACAGCCAACAAAGTGAAGAGACAACCCATAGAATGGGAGAAAATATTTGCAAAATATCCGTCTGACAAGGGATTAATAACCAGAATATATAAGGAGTTCAAACAACTCAAAAGGAAAAAAATCTAGTGATTCAATTAAAAATGGGCAAAAGATCTGAATAGATGTTTCTCAAAAGAAAATATACAAATGGCAAACAGGTATATGAAAAGGTGCTCAGCATCATTGATTGTCAGAGAAATGCAAATCAAAACTACAATGAGATATCCTCTCACCCCAGTTAAAATGGCTTATATCCAAATGACAGGCAGTAACGAATGCTGGCAAAGATGTGGAGAAAAGGGAACCCTTGTACACTGTTGGTGGGAATGTAAATTAGTACAGCCACTAGGGAGAACAGTTTGGAGGTTCCTCAAATAACTGAAAATAGAACTACCATATGATCCAGCAATCCCACTGCTAGGTATACACCTGAAAGAAAGGAAATCAGTGTATTGAAGAGATATCTGCATTCCCATGCTTATTGCAGCACTATTCACAATAGCCAAGATTTGGAAACAACCCAAGTGTCCATAAACAGATGAATGGATAAAGAAAATGTGGTACATATACAGAATAGAATACTATGCAGCCATAAAAATATGAGATTCTATCATTTGCAACAACATGGATTGAACTGGAGGTGGTTGCATTAAGTGAAACAAGCCAGGCACAGAAAGACAAACTTCACATGTTCTCACTTATTTGTAGGAGCTAAAAATTAAATCAATTGAACTCAGGAGATAGAGAGTAGAAGGATGGTTGCCAGAGGCTGGGAAGAGAAGTGATGGTGGGGGGAGGGTAGTGGGGAAGGGAAGTGGGGATGGTTAATGGGTACCAAAATATAATTGAATGAAGGATGTTCTGTCAATTGAATAATTGATAGAATGAATAAGATCTCATATTTGGTAGCACAACAGGGTAACTAGTCAATAATAATTTGATTATACATTTAAAAATAACTAAAAGATTATAACCGGAATGTTTATAACATGAAGAAAAGATAAATGCTTGAGGTGATGGGTACCCCATGTACCCTGATGTGATTATTACACATTGTATACCTATGTAAAAATATCTCATGTACCCCATAAATACATACACCTACTATGTATGTACCCATAAAAATTTATAGAGTGTGGTTATCAGAGCATGGAATCATGTTCCTGCATAGTGCTTAAAACTTCCGCTAGGAATTATCATGCTCAATTCAGCTTGTTCCAGCTCTAGAAAAACAAGAGTATCAGCTAGGCTGTAGGTACCAGGCTGCACTTCTGATACATAAACAAGACCCTAGCCTTGTTTTCAAGAAACTCATTCTAGTGGAGACAGGGTGGGAAGGAGACACAGACAAAACCAGCCATGGGGGTTAATGTGTCTTAACAAAATGACACATATGTCCGACCCAGGAAGAAAAGGAGATAGCTTTCAGAGGCCAGAGCTGAGCTCTGAGTAACTGTGGCTGCCGGAAACTGCCTCTTCCTTTCCAGCACCGGCTTTCCCAACCTGAAAAACTGGTTCAGTCTCACATATGGATCCTGAGGACATTTAAAGAAGACATTTTACAGCTGTCCAGGGAACTCTGATGAGATCTGACATGTTCTGTTGGTTCTGCAGCTATAAAATAACCTGCCTAGGACAGAAAGATATACCGACCATGCCTGAAAGAATGAATCTGGCTTTTGAAAGTGCTCAAATAGAAATCTGTTTACTGAGCAAAGCCATCATCCTGGCTGACTTACAGAAAATTGATAGCACCATTGTCCAAGATTCATGCTGTCTCCTGGCACATCAGAGACAGCCCTGGGGGACTTGATATCTGAAGTCATTTTCTTGGAGTTAAGGGACACTGTCCATGGGAACCACAAACTGCACTGCTCCAAACATTTGGTCAATGCAGCATACATACAAAGCCTGATTCATCTAGGAAAGCCACCTTCTCATCCTTTGGCAATGTGTCAGCATTTATGTAGGGGGGACTCTTTCCTCCCAGATTTTTACCTAATATAGAGCTTTAGTGGTGGTTCATAGTGAGTGCTTTCATCAGTCAGGAGATAAAACCGTACCTTTTAACAGGCATAATTTTATATAAAAATTGTTAACTGGGTTCTTTTGCAGAAAGGCAAAAAGAGAACTCTAAGAAATCATGGTGGTGGCAACTGCAGGAAATAGCTACTTCCCCTAGGGGTGACGGAATAGAAGGAAGAACAGAAAACTATTAAAATGTAGAAGCTCAGAGGAGGGGCCCCATGGAGCTGGGACTAAGATATCTGAGTGAGGCCGCATTGAAACTGGGTCTGTGTATACTGTAAAAACTGCAAACTGGATGGAGTCACTGCTACAGGAAAGAACTTCCAGTGCCTGGTTTATCATTGAGGAAGTGATGCAGACGATAAGAGGAAGTATTCAGGAATAGGAGCTAATCAGAAACAGGAAGTGCTCAGGAACAGGAAGTATTCAGGAGCAGGAAGTACTCAGGAACAGGAAGAAGAGGGCCACTTTCCCTTCCCCAGCCTCACGGTCTCCTTTTACTACCCACTCTTGGTGGATCCCAAGGAGCAGCTGGCTGGGCAGAATGGTGGATGCAGAGTTCTAGCCCTGGCATTACAAAGCTGGGTAGAAAAGGATAAGTTTGGAGCTTAGAGATAATAGCTCAATAACTGGCAAATTGTTCAATAGATATTTTTGAGTGACTGGATAATTTTACATGCAATAAAAGTCCAAGCTTTGACTTTCATTCAAAAATTTATTAACATTCCTGGGATTGCTTTCTCATGGGGAATTCTCATTTGTGCCAGACTCTCTCTCTCTCTTTCCTTCCTTCCTTCCTTCTTTGCTTACTTCCTTCTTTTCTTTTCTTCCTTCCTTTCCCCCCCTTTCTTCCCTTTTCCCTCCCTCCCTCCCTCTTTCTCTCCCTTCCTTCCCTCCCTTCCCTTCCTTCCCTTCCTTCCCTTCCTTCCCTCCCTTCCCTTCCTTTCCCTTCCCTTCCCTTCTCTTTCCTTTTTTCCTTCCTTCCTTCCTTCCTTCCTTCTTTCCTTTCTCTTTCTTATTTTTTCCTTTCTTCCTTCCTCCCTCCCTCCCTCCAAGGTGGGGTGATAGCTGGAGGCCATGAGTTCAAAACCAGCCTGAGCAAGAAAGCAAGACCCCATCTCTACAAAAAATTAAAAACTTAGCTGGGTGTGGTGGCGTGCACCTGTAGTCTCAGCTACTTAGGAAACTGAGGTGGGAGGATCTCTTGAGCCTGGGAATTTGAGGTTGCAATGGGCTGTGATCACACCACTGTATTTGTCCAGGTGACAGGTGAGACTCTGTCTCTAAATTAAAAAAAAACAAAAAACAAAAAACAAATGAGATATAAGATGGATAAGTGACTTAAAAACTTTTCTAGGTGAAGTTTGCTGATTGAACATATATGTCTGCATTTTTCTCCTCCTGAAGTCCCACTGGAATAATAACAAGCAATGGATTGTTTTGAAAAAGGCAAAACCCACTACAATGGAAAAAATGGGAGAAGAAATGACAACAACATGGTTTGGGAGTTGGAATACAGATAGATGAGTGGTAACTGATGAAAGAAAACAAAGCTCAGAAGGCCGTAGTGGGGAAAATTATAAAACAGCAGATGTGTGCTGCAAATTCCACAAACCTTGGGAACTAGGGGCAGCAGGTACCTCTGAAATTGGGGGTAAGGCAGAAAGACTCAAATAAGGAGGATTTGTTTAGCAAGCACTCAGATCTCTATGTCTTCACCCCACTGTGGGCAGCCAGGCCACTGCCCACCTCTCTTAGCAAAGACTGGCTGGAGAGGGTAAGGCATGGTCTCTGGACACCTGGGCTGTGCACTGCAGCAGTGCGATGAGGGACAGCTGGATGCTGACGAGCCTCGGCCCGCTTTCCTGACCTGGCTCCCAGGATGCTGCAGTCAGTCTTCACCTTCCAGTCAGGAGACCTGGAGAGTGTTCTCTCGGGAGTCTGTCCAGCCAAAGAAGAAAGAGTTAAAGGTACTGAAATCAGCAGTTTCCCAGAAACATGGCCCATCCGGAGTCTCCTACAGTGGAGCTGCAGATGCTGAGTGTGGTTCTTGCACTCTGATCTTCCAATTAGCATTTAGTTCCTTATCCTGAAATGCTAGCAGAAAACTAAGAGTTACTAATGGGATTCATTTCCTATGACTACTATAACGAATTACCATCAACTTGGGGCTTGAAACAATACACATTTATTTTCTTGCAGGTCTGGAGGCTAGAAGTCTGAAATCAATTTCACTGTGTCAAGGCAAGGTATTGGCCAGGCTGGTTCCTGCTAGAGACTCCAAGGAATATGTTCCTTTGCCTTTTCCAGCTTCTGGAGGTGCTTAGATTTCTTGGCTTATGGCCCCTTCACTCCAATTTTTGCTTCTGTTGTCACATGGCCTTCTGTCTCTGTTGATCTTGCCTCCTTCTTTTAAGGACCCTGGTAATTACGTTTAGGTCTCGCTGAGATAATGCAGGATAATCTCCTCATCTGAAGATTCTTAATTTGATCTGAAAAGTTCCTTTTGTTATATACAAGTCCTGGAGATTAGGGCATGGGAAGCCCATTATTCAGCATATCACAACTGTCTCATGAATAATCAGGATTTCCTTGAAAGAAGTAAGCCTAAGGCCTCCAGATGGACATAGAATCATCCTATTATGTACCACTTTGAGGGGGTGGAATTAAGAAAATAGTCACAAATAATTTTCTATGATCTGTGGTTCAAAAGAAGAACCTAGTTGAGAAAGACTGACTTAGAATAAAATAAAGGTGAAAGTAATCAGACAGAAGAGGCATAGAATAGTTAGGAAGAAGACACTCTAGAAACAGACTATTAATACTTTATGGCAGTGGCCCGCAACCTTTCTGACACCAGGCACTGGTTTCATGGAAGACAATGTTTCCACTATGGGGGTTGAGGGGGTTGGGGGTCGGGATGGTTTCGGGATGAAACTGTTCCACCTCAGATCATCAGGCATTAGATTCTCATAAGGAGCACACAACCTAGATCCCTTGCATGTGCAGCTCACAATAGGGTTCACACTCCTATGAAAATCTAATGCTGCCAGCGATCTGACGGGAGGTGGAGCTCAGGCAGTAATGCTCATTCACCAGCCACTCACCTTCTGCTGCATAGCCTGGTTCCTAACACACCATGGACCTGGCTTATGGCCCCTGGTTTGCATCCCAGGGATTGGGGACCCCTGCTTTGGGGAGATAAGAAAATAAACTGCAATAATCAAAAGAGAACAAGATGTTATAAAAAACGTTCAGAGAATACAAATAAACTCTTGGAAATGAAAATAACATAGCAGCAAAGAAAACCTCAAAATAAGTTTCCAGATAAAGTTGAGGTTTTCTTACAAAAAACAGAGCAAAAAGAAATAGATGGAAACTAGAAGAGAAAAGAAAATTAGAGAACGAGTCCAACAGACCCAACATCTGATTAATAGAAGTTGCAGAAATAGGATTAAAGAATACTTATGGAATAAAATAATAAATGGAAAAAATTCAAAAAACTTTCCAAGTTTTTTAGAACATAAGTTTTCAGATTGGAGGGGTCCCCCAAGTTTCTATCATAATGGGTGAAAATAGGCCTATGACAAGGCACATCATCACTGTGGTCAAAAAGAAGAGGTATATCTATCTATATCTGTAGGTATACGTATATCTATCTATATCTGTAGGTATACGTATATCTATCTATATCTGTAGGTATACATATATCTATCTATATCTGTAGGTATACGTATATCTATCTATATCTGTAGGTATACGTATATCTATCTATATCTGTAGGTATACATATATCTATCTATATCTGTAGGTATACGTATATCTATCTATATCTGTAGGTATACATATATCTATCTATATCTATAGATATACGTATACCTATATCTATATCTATATCTATACCTACATCTATAGAGAGGCTTATAAAGAACCTAGGATTAGGAAGGCTTTGAAGTTCTCAAGCCAACTAGAAGGCAATGAAGCATGCTTTCAAACTAGTGAAGAAAAATGATCTCCAACTAGAATTCCACTCCCAGCTGAACCACCACCAAAAGCTATTCAAGGTGTGTGTTCCATCAAAATTACAGAGTAAATCCAAAAAAGGAAGACAAGAGGTATAGGAATGAGAAGATCCAACACAGGAGGTTACCGAGTGGCAGTAGACTCTGGAAAAGACCTGTTGCATTTGGCTGTGCAGGATGTACGCTGCTCAACTTCTGATGATGCCATTCTTTTCATTTTCTCTGTGGATGACACAGAAATAGAGAGAAATCAGGACAATTTAGAGCCCCTCTGAAGGCTCCTGGGGAGACCTCCTTAGGAAATTAAAATCAATAGAAAGCCTCATGCAGTAAGAAGAAATTTAGACAATTGATAGCATTTGTGATTGAATGAACGATAAATACACAGAAATCTAAGCAAATCAAAAGAAAACAATGATTAACTTTGGAGTATTAATAACTACAAAAATTAAATCATAATAAGATCTGAGGAGTATTTACATATTCATAATAATTCAAGCACTGATGATTTATCTCTAACTACAAATTTTGAAATAATTATGTTGGGAGAGCCAGGGTTATGGGAAAGTGGCGTGTGTGCAGAGGGGTGACGTAAAAGTCAAGATGTAGCAATAAAAACATATTCTTCAAGAAAGGTCAGCATATGCCAAAACAGTCAGCTAAGATCCGTGAAGGGGGCTGATGAGTAGGGGCAATGATATTTTATAACAAAACTTGAATTGTTATGCTCTTTAAACTGTATGTATTTGTAACTTTGCTAAAAATAGAAACTAGTAAAAGTTTTAAAAGTTCTTTCAACTCTGGGAAAGTCATTTAATCTCTCTTAGCCTCGATTTTATCTGGGTGAGTGTGCACAGGGGCATATGTGTATCACTCCTGGCACAGCTGAAGTGCAGAGTGAAGGCTAGTGTTACACATGTCATCAGCATCATTGTGAGCTGATGTTACTGCCATAGAGCTTGCTATGCACAGAGTTGGTTTTTGAGTCAGAGCAGCAAAACTGAGTCCCTGGTACACATCATTTAATTACCTGCACCTGTGCTCCCCTCTTACTTCTGGCTTGCCAGGAATTGCTTACATTGACACTGGCCCAATTGTCCCATATAACTAATGTTTATGGTTTCTTTTGAATAAACATAGAAATTGACTCTCCCAGTCTTAACACTTGAGAAAGTTACATTTGTCTTACCTGAGTTTCTTCCTCAGGAAACCAATAATCAGGCCTCCCAGATTATATCAAGGACCTGAAACTCATCAGATCACTGGATCTGGACAATGAGATGCCAGACCGCCCCCCCCGCCACCCCGTCATGACTGCCTAATCAGCCACCTGCTTCCTGTGGTCCAGTTCCTCTCCCCTACCCTCCCTAATACCTATTTTCCCACACATGGTTACATTTCTTCCTTGCTATATAAACCCCTAATTTAAGTCAGTTGAGGAGATGGATTTAAGATTGATTTCCCATTTCCTCAGCTGCAGCACTGAATTAAAGCCTTCTTTCCTGGCAATACTCATCTCAGTGATTGGCTTTCTGTGCTGCAAGCAATGGGACCTAGACCGAAACTCTGGTGTTTTGGTAACATCAGCAGGAGAGGTTATGCCCAGGCGTGCATGATGGATGAGGCCAGAGTTGGGGATCCTGTCCATTCCCATGGCTGGGAAAAGAAGCTTTCTGGTCTTGGAGAGGAGGCAAATCTTTAGCTCTTGGAGAAACATTAGAGATAACCCATGTGGAAGCAATGGTGCCAGTAGACCAAGGCAACACAGCTTTGTTCAGTGAACAATGACAATGAGGAAGTCAGTCATTTCTAACCTGGGAACAGCTGGCAGCAACCTGGTACCTGTCTGAGCTCATCCCTGGTGCTGAGGTCTGGAGATGCAGAGATTGTTCTGGATGCTCTTTTAGAAATGTGGGCTCCTAAGGACGTGTCAGGGATCATCTCCCCCGGTCCAGACCAGGAAGGGCTCTAGACCAAAGGGCTCTGCGACAAAAGTCCATTCTCCTAATCAGACTCCAAGGGCCACAACAGCTGAGAAAGGACGGTCTGGCTGTAAGTAGAGCAAGCTCTACAAACGTGTGCGAAGGAAGGCCGCACTTCCCTGTCTCTCTCTCCCACCATCTGGAAAGCTGGTGAATATTTCCCATCATCATCGTCTCTCATTTCTATCTTTGTGTGTCCTTAAGTAACCACATTGTATTGTGAGGGAGTGTAAGGAACATGGGTTCAAAATTTTGAATCAGGAAGACTGGATTCAAGAATAGCCCATGTTACCCCTGAATGTGTGATTCTGTGTAATTTTATCTCTCTGAGTTTTCATTTCCTCATCTATGGAATAGGGGTAACAATCACTTCCCTAGCTACTGCAAAAGGTTTAGCACAGCTTAACTAAAAGGTTTGACAAAAGGCAAATGGTGCAGCATTGGTCAAAACTGCTTTGTAAGGACCTGAGAGGCAGGAAGGAAACCAGCATTTATAGAGCACCCACCCAGTAGCAGGTGCATGGTAGCTATGGTGATACCTGCCCTTGATGTATATTCTCCTTTTCACATTGATATGGTGCTGTAGGTGTTGGGACTTTTTCTATGGAGCAAGAAACTGAAGGTGGCAGGGAGAATAACTGCCTAAGTCACAAGTGAGTGGATGTGTGAATGAGGTCCTTAGGATGTCACTGGCTGGGTGCTGGGGCTTCAGCAATGAACAAGCCATTATATCCCACTGGTGGGAAATGAAAAATAAAGAAGTTAATAAGTAAACCAGACAAGTATAGAAAAAATACTATGAAAAAATAAACGAGTACCTGTAAGATGGGGCTGTCTCACACTAAGGGGTCAGGAAGGGGCTTTCTGAGGAGGTGATATTGGCACTGAGACCTGAACAACCAGAAGAATCAGCCTTGTGAGGATTGTGGGGAAAAGCATCCCAGGAGACGGGACGAGCAAATGCAAAATCCCCAAGGCGTATTGAGGTGTGTGCATATGAGGGGCAGAGAAAACCAGCACAGCCGCCACACTGTGAGCAAAAGGTAGGGAGAAGATGTCGTAGAAGATGAGGATACAGAGGCTTAGAGGAGCCCTTCTGGGACTTAAAGGTCACAGCAAGGAGACTGATGTCCATTTGAGGTGCGATGGGAACACACTGGACAGGTCTAGGCAGGGGCTGCTCCGTCTGGTTTGTACTCTCGGTGTGGCCATTGTTACATGGTTTTGTGTTTGGCGGCTCCCCAGGCTTTGTTTCCATTAACATCAAGTTGCTGGGAGAAATTGCACAGCTGGGGGATCCCCCTCTCCACCCGTGGTTTCAGCACTTGCCTGCCACCCCTAACCAACTTTAGGCTCTGGGGGTGGTGTTGGGGTGGGGGTGGCTGTAGGGAAAGAAAGAGTCAGGGCAAAACCCCTGAGGCCAAAAGAAGTGCTCTTCTTCCCTGCCAGTAGTGAACCAACCATCAAAGCAGGGAGCTGGTGATCACTACATAAGGCAGTCCTGAAATCTTTGGCAACAAGCACCAACAAGCACCAACAAGCTATCAACAGCCAAGCAGTTCTGTTGTTGTAAATAAAGACCCTCTATCCTTCTACCAGCTGGGGTGGGCTTTTTTGGCCAATAACAGACACATGGAATTTCAGGACCTCCTCAGAAAATACTTTCATTGATCTACCTCTGAGGACAAATAAATAAAAAATATAAAGAAATATTGACCGAGTGTGGTGGCTCATGACTGTAATCTCAACATTTTGGGAGGCCAAGGTGGGAGGATGGCTTGAGCCCAGGAGTTTGAGACCAGCTTGGACAATGTAGTGAGACCCCAATCTCTACAGAAAAATTAAAAATTAGCTGAGTATGATGGCATGCACCTATGGTCCCAGCTGCTTGGGAGGCAGAGGTGGGAGGATTCCTTGATCCCGGAGGTCAAGGCTGCAGTGAGCTGTGATTATGCCACTGCACGATCATGGCTCACTGCACTCCAGTCTGGGTGACAGTGTGAGACCCTGCTTCAAAAAAAAAAAGAAAAAAGAAAAAAGAAAAATATTAATAAAAACATTTTTGCAAGGTAATTATTTGGTAAAATATGTATTTCTACGTAATAATTGATACATATGAAAGACTCTAATATATTTCATTTTGAATTGATGAAGCATTGTATTAAAATAAACATTGAACCCACCATCCACCTTGAGAAAGTGTACATTACTAAAACTGTTGAAATTAACTGTATGTATCTCCCTGATTCCATTCACTTACCTTCCCTGGAAGGTAACCTCTACATTACATTATTTGGAAGTACAAAATTTATTTTTCCTTCTTCCTTTTCTAAAGAGTTTCCTTCCACATTTTTGTTTTGAAAATTTTTAAACCTATAGAAAGTTGCAAAATGGTACAACAGATACAAATTTACTCCTCATCTAGATTCACCAATTGTTAACGTTTTGCTCAATTTGTGCTTAGTTATCTGTCATCTATCTATCTATCTATCTATCTATCTATCTATCTATCTATCTATCTATCATCTATCTATCATCTATCTATTTATATCTTTCTTCCTTTCTTTCTCTCTCTCTCTCTTTTTCTAATCTTTTCTGAACCCATTTGAGATGCAGTTATGCACACATAACCTTTGATCTGCAGATGCTCTAAGACCAAGGATCTTTGCCTACACCAAAGTCAGGAAATTTTGCATTGGAACAACACTGTTATCTAATATGGTGTATATTCAAATTTCCCCAATTGTCCCTGCATGTGTCCTTAATAACCGTTTTCCTGTGTGTTTGCTCCAGGATCCAGCCCAGGTTCACACATTGCATTTGCTGACTTATCTCTTTAGCCTCCTCTATTCTAGAACAGTTCCTCAGCCCTTTCTTCCCCCATGGCGTTGACAATTTTGAAAACCCCAGCCTGTTATTTTTGGAATGTCCCTCATTTTGGATTTGTCTGATTGTTTCCTCATGAGGAGATTCAGATTAATAAAAAATCAAAGCCCCTTTAAAAGCTTCAAACTGAATGAAATCTGCTCTCAATTTGCTTTGACACCGGGGACGCTATTGCACAGGGGAATTGAGCCTGGATGGCATAGTCCACCTCTGGAACAGATTTCAGCTAAGCTGGGTAAGGCTGGTAGCTGAGTTGTCAGTCTAACACTCCAACAGAGCTGACAGGAACTGTAGATATCCCTGTTACACCCTGAGTTAAGTCTTTATTTCCAGTTCATCTCTGCAGTGGGCCTTCCCAACCCAGAGGTCTGCTCTGTTCCATGCAGACTGAGATTATCGTCCATGAGGAATCACTGAGATATGAGAGGACGCCCTGGGTGCCAGTGAGGTGGACTCGATGGCTGGCAGATATTCACTGCACTGGCTGCTGGGACAGAGGCCAGCAAAGTAAAAATGCATGTGGAGTCCCAGTAGGCAAAAAGCAATTTCCTGAGCTGGGCCTTGGCCAGGAGGCTGCAGTTTTACCCTTCCCTGCATTCAATGGCTATGGGGAGGCTGACGGCAGGACTTGAGCCTGATGCTTCATTTCCAAAGGCCCAGCCTTCAGGAGCCCTCATGTCCTGCACAGGCAAGAGGCAGTTCTTCACCTCCTAAGTGTGCAGGGCCTCAGCAGTGCTCCTTGGACACTGCTCATGCTGATATTAACCAGCCCCAAATGCATGAACTCCCAGGAGGCTTGGGTTTCCTCATGAGGTGGCACAATTTAACTGCAGGCCTAGTCGAGTGGAATTTTTCACACATTTATTTCCCCTCTAAAGGGTTTGCATGTATAGCCACATTTCTCTCCATCTCTGAGAATGGCTTGTGGGGAAGTGGGAAGCAGAAATGGCTGCAGGGTTGCTTATTTTGTTCCTGGCGTTTGGGGCGTGGACTTTCCACTTCATCTTCCCTCTTCCTAGAGACAAGGCATGAGACACTGGCTTCACCACGATGAGGCTGCTGAGACAGAAGCAGGAAAACAGGAAGGCCATGGGCTCCAGAGCCGGGTCCACTCACTGCTGTGCTTTCCCATGGTTTAGCCTTTTCCAGCCTTAGTTTCCTGCGAAGAATGGGGATGACAACACTCACAGGGCTGCCAAGAGGATGGCTGTAGACACCCATACATGGATGCTGTAATGTCAGACACTCTAGAATGTCACTTGGTTCTTAGCCTGGGATCTGCTGAGAGTCCCTCAAAATTCTGGGAGTAGAATTCAAGAGAATAATATAATTGCACCTTTATTAATATGGAAAGTGATGCACAGCTTAGCATTCCCTTCAATTCTGTGGACAACAACTCGTGGCAGTGTTAGTAGTACCTGTGACTGTCATCAATAGAAACCACAGATATTTTCATATTACATTACAGTTTTATAGGCATTTCAAAACATTATTTACACTCATTGTGACTTCAAAATCATGTTAACCTTTAGACATACAGCTAGATCCTGCTATTTAGTGTGACAATTAATAGTCACAGATATTAGCATATCATAAATTTGTTGTAAGATATTTTGATAACTGTAGTTCAGTATAAGTGGTTTCCTTTGTACTCCTGTGTATTTTACTTAATGTGCTTACAAGCATTTTGAGAAGGGATTCAAGGGCTTTGCCAGAAGTGTCTTGTGTTCAAAAAATGGTTCAGAAGTGCTGCTCTAGCTACTCGGGCTTTGGGTAGTAACTTTCCCTTCTCAGGGGCTCTTGCTGGGTCCTGGCTGAAGATGTGAGGTGGCTTTCTTACTCATAATTTCTTCCTTTGCTGCCCTTCTGAAAATGGAGATAGTCAGTGGGAAAGCAAGGGCCTTGAGGGGATCTGAACTGTTCCCCAGTGTCTTCAGATTGGTGGATGACAGACAGGCCTGCCAAGGGCATTCATATGTGCAACAGAACAGACATGCATGAAGTATCAGAGTTGTTGCCCAGATTATACCAGAAAAGTAAAAAACAAACTGAGCTGCAGGTCAAATTGAGGAAGCAATGACTCTCTTCTCTTCTGCAATGAGGCTGAGAATTAGAAATCCCTGCTGGGTGCAGTGGCTTACGCCTATAGTCTCAGCGCTTTGGGAGGCCGAGGTGGGCAGATCACCTGAGGTCAGGAGTTTGAGACCAGCCTGGCCAACATGGTGAAACCCTGTCTCTGCTAAAAATACAAAAGTTTGCTGGGTGTGGTGGCGCATCCTCTAATCCCAGCGACTTGGGAGGCTGAGGCAGGAGAATCACTGGAACCAAGGAGGCGGAGGTTGCAGTGAGCTGAGATTGCACCACTGCACTCCAGCCTGGGTGACAGAATGAGACTCTGTCCCAAAAAAAAAAAAAAAAAAAAAAAGAATTGGAAGTCATCACAGTCACGAGCTAGGAGATCCAAGAATCTGCCTCTTGAATTCTGGGAAATAGGGATGTGAAGCTGGAGGCTCTAGTGAAGCCTCTCAGGCTACTTTCTCTTGGATGCCAGCTTTGACCAACAGACAGAGAAGTGCATGATCGCCAAACTACAAAGCTAGACTTGTGGGCCAGCTTGTCATAACCAAATCCAACAGAATGTAGAGACAGGAGCTCCAGGAAGAAAAACAAATAACTTCTAATCTGGACACGGGTCGAATCATGGCTTCTAATGGTGCAGCACTGGACAAGTGGCTTCACCTCCTTGACCTTAGTATTCTCCTCTATAAAATGGGGTCATTGGGGATCATGTCTACCTCTGAGGATTTAATGACAGCATATAAATAGAGCCTGGCAAGTGGCAGAACCATGATATATGTTCAGCATTGTTAGTTCTTGAGGTGGGTAACTGTTGTTTTTTCCCAACCAAACTCCATCTTCCTCTTGTTCTGGTGACAGTACCTGGACTTTCCTTTAGAAAATCACCTTCTTCAGTTCTGGCCAGGGCAATCAGCAAGAGAAAGAAATAAAGGGTATTCAATTAGGAAAATAGGAAGTCAAATTGTCCCTGTTTGCAGATGACATGACTGTATATTTAGAAAATCCCATCATCTCAGCCCAAAATCTCCTTAAGCTGATAAGCAACTTCAGCAAAGTCCCAGGATACAAAATCAATGTGCAAATATCACAAGCATCTCTATACACAAATAACACACAAACAGAGAGCCAAATCATGAGTGAACTCCCATTCACAATTACTACAAAGAGAATAAAATAACTTAGGAATCCAACTTACAAGTGATGTGAAGGACATCTTCAAGGAGAACTACATACCACTGCTCAATGAAATAAAAGAAGGCACAAACAAATGGAAGAACGTTCCATGCTCATGGATAGGAAGAATCAATATCGTGAAAATGGCCATATTGCCCAAAGTAATTTATAGATTCAATGGTATCCCTATCAAGCTACCACTGACTTTCTTCACAGAATTGGAAAAAACTACTTTAAATTTCATATGGAACCAAAAAAGAGCCTGCATAATCGAGACAATCCTAAGCTGCCTCAGAACAAAGCTGGAGGCATCACGATACCTGACTTCAAACAATATTACAAGGCTACCATACATTACATTAATATTGTAATATTACAATATTACAAGGCTACCATAACCAAAACAACATGGTACTGGTACCAAAACAGATATATAGACCAATGGAACAGAACAGAGGCCTCAGAAATAACACCACACATCTACAACCGTCTGATCTTTGACAAACCTGACAAAAACAAGCAATGGGGAAAGGATTCCCTATTTAATAAATGGTGTTGGGAAAATTGGCTAGCCATATGTAGAAAGCTGAAACTGGATCCCTTCCTTACACCTTATACAAAAATTAACTCAAGATGGACTAAAGACTTAAATGTAAGACCTAAAACCATAAAAACTCTAGAAGAAAACCTAGGCAATACCATTCAGGACATAGGCATAGGCAAAGACTTCATGACTAAAACACCAAAAACAATGGAAACAAAAGCCAAAATAGACAAATGGGATCTAATTAAACCAAAGAGCTTCTGCACAGCAAAAGAAACTATTATCAGAGTGAATAGGCAACCTACAGAATGGGAGAAAATTTTTGCAATCTATCTATCTGACAAAGGGCTAACATCCAGAATCTACAAGAACTTAAACAAATTTATAAGAAAGAAACAACCCCATCAACACGTGGACAAAGGATATGAACAGACACTTCTCAAAAGAAGACATTTATGCAGCCAACAGGCATATGAAAAGATGCTCATCATCACTGGTCATCAGAGAAATGCAAATCAAAACCACAATGAAATACTATCTCACGCCAGTTAGAATGGCGATCATTAAAAAGTTAGGAAACAACAAATGCTAGAAGGGATGTAGAGAAATAGGAACACTTTTACAGTGTTAGTGGGAGAGTAAATTAGTTTAACCATTGTGGAAGACAGTGTGGTGATTCCTCAAGGATCTAGAACTAGAAATCCCATTTGACCGAGTAATCCCATTACTAAGTATATACCCAAAGGAATATAAATCATGCTACTATAAAGACACATGCACAAGTATGTTTACTGTGGCACTATTCATAATAGCAAAGACTTGGAACTAACCCAAATGTCCATCAATAATAGACTGGATAAAGAAAAGGTGGCACATATACACCATGGAATACTATGCCACCATAAAAAAGGATGAGTTCATGTCCTTTGCAGGGACATGGATGAAGGTGGAAACCGTCATTCTCAGCAAAATATCACAAGGACAGAAAACCAAACACTGCATGTTCTCACTCATAAGCGGGAGTTGAACAATGAGAACACATGGACACAGGGAGTGGAACATCACACACAGGTGTGGAGGGAGGGGGGAGGGATAGCATTACGAGATATATCTAATGTAAATAATGAGTTGATGGGTGCAGCAAACCAACATGGCACATGTATACTTGTGTAGCAAACCTGCACATTGTGCACATGTACCCTAGAACTTAAAGTATAATAATAATAATAAAAAGAAAATCACCTTCCTCTATGTGTTTTATGTGGAACCAATGCTGCCTAAATCCTGCAGTGCATACGCAAGTTGGTGTTGGCCAACCAGAGCATCCTTACTGCTCTACACCATGATAGATTTAGGGTTGGCCCATCATCAGGCCAGATTCGTGAGAACTCCATCCTAGACTTATACTAGGACCGTCAAGGAAAAATAGTCTTCCTTGCACTGAGGCCACTAATCCTGGCGCTGCAGGCATCAATCTCAGCCCTCTAAGGATACAACCCCCCTAAGAAAGCAGAACTGAGAGATGGAGATGGCATCATTTGAGCTCCTGACTCCCATGGTGACTGAAGCTAGAAGACTGCTGGAATTTTTAGTTAAGTGAGCAATAAATCTCCTATTTCTTTGAGCTAATATAAGTTTGGTTTCTGCCCTTTACAGTTACAAGGGCATTGCATAATTCCATTCATTTTTGTCTCCCTCTCTATGGAAAGAGTGGCTAGGATGGGTTAAAACCGGTAGTCAAGAGGACAAGTAGCAGAGGTGAGGACCAAGGGGACAAACTAGGGGATTGTTCCTCCACCCCCAGAGATAAGAAGGCGGGCTCGGAAAGCTGCGGTATTCACCGCCACTCCTGCCTGTCTGTGGCTGAGTGTCTCACTAGGGGTAACTCCCCAGCACTTCCAGGGAGAATGCCCTGATGCAGTGATTCCGGAAGCCAAGAATAAGCACAGGGACAGTTCCCGGTGGGAGATGTGGCAGGCCTGGCAGAGACTGGCTCAGAGGTCACAGCACTCTCCAACTCTGCTTCATCTCTCTCTTAAAAAACCCAAACAAACAACACTTTATTGAGGGATGATTAACATACAATAATCTCTATATATGTTATTAAAAGTTTTTATTTTTAATTTTCATGGGTACAAGGTTGTTCATATTTAATGCATGCAACTTGGTATGTGTGGAGATAAGTATGCAAGGTGAAACCATCACCACAATCAAGGCCATAACCATATCTATCACCTCCCAAATTGTCCTTGTCACCTTTTTATTTATTTGTTTTTGTGGTAAGAACACATAACACAAGATCTATCCTCTTAACGAATTTTTAAGTACACAATACAGTATTGCTGGCTATGGACACTCTGATGTACAGTAACTCTTTGGGACTTACTCACCTTTATAACCAAAACCTTGTGTCCTTTGACTACTAATACCTTTCTCTTTTCCCCTCCCCTCAGCTCCTGGCCACCATCACTCTACTCTTTGCTTCTGAGTTTAATTATTTTAGATTCCTCATGAAAGTGGTATCTTGCAGTAATTTTCCTTCTGTATCTGGCTTATTTCACTTAGCAGGGTGTCCTCCAGGTTCCTTCATGTTGCTGCGAAGGCAGGATTTCCTCCTTTGTTAAGGCTCTTTTGTATGCATCCGTTACATACTCATACTCTGCTTCATCTCTTGAATGCTGCCTCCCAAGATGCTCATTTTATGCATGCCCTCTTCCCTCAATCATGCATCTTCTCTTTGCCCACTTCTCTTAAAGTATAAATCTCTCTCATCCCCATCAAAACTTGGCTATCTGGTGTTCCAGTCTGCTAACATTCTGCTAGCCAAGGTGGCGCTTTGTAATAAACCAGGGGTTCCAACCACACACCAGATTTTATGTTGAATGACCCTAACGCTTAAAATGGATAAAAGTGGAGCTGCTTGTCGGAGAGCCAGCAGGCTCCACGTCCTGCGTGCATGGCCTCACTGGCCTGCTGTGTGCTGGTCTGGGGGTGCCCTTCAGTATGGTAGCATCCTTATTGCAAGTGAGAAACTAGTCTCCTCTGAATCTTTGATTTCAAAAGAAATAAATTTGGAGCCTTTTTAGATGGGTCAGAGAAGAAAACGAAGGCGAGAAAAGTCAACCAAAGCATGAACATTCCCTGGAAAACTCACAGCAGGGTGTGGTTTGGAGCCAGCCTTGAACCCTGCATGCTTCCAAAATGGCACCTCCTCTCAGGTTTTGTCTTCACAGGCTCCTGGTGGAGCCCAACGTTTCATGGGAATTGGCTACACTTGGAGAGCCACAAGCATGTGCCATGTGCCTAGCATTAACTGTCATTATCTGCTTGAATCTGAACAATGCTCCAAGTAGTCATTGTTAATGCCATTGTACAGATAAAGACTTTGATCCTCCATATGGACAGTGGAATAATGAGGCCTATCTTGTTCTCTCTTCTGTTAAGGTCTGTGTTAGCTTGTCTTAGAGATGGTGCCTACAGTCCTCCCCTCCACATAGGCTTTTATCATTCTTCCTGTTGATAGGTGGAATCTGTTTCCTGCTCCCTGAATCTGGGCGAGCCTGTGACTTGCTTTGATCAATAGAATGAAGCAGAAGTGACACTGTGTCAATTCCAGGCCTAATGGTTGAGAGATCTGGGAGTTTCTGCGTTGGCCCTCCTGGAAGTGGGCTGCTGTGCTGTAAGAACATCCATGCTGCCCTGGTAGAGTGATGCCATGGGAAGAGGCCCTGGGGGATGAGTCAATATGTGGAGGAAGAGGGCACCCAGCAGCACATGCAGGTGCAGATACCTGACAGAGGCTGTCTGGGAGGCTCTAGCCCCACCCAGATGAACACAGGTGTGGCCACAGCTGACATGGTATAGCTTTAATAACTTGTTTTAGTTTAATAATAAATTGCTTCAAGCTGCTACATTTTGAGGTGGTTTTTTATGCAGCAATACATAACTGAAAGAGTTTGCCTCTCTTTTCACTGAAAATTAACTTCTTGTGGCAAATGGTCAGCTCTGATGTTTTTCAAAATTAGGAACAATTGAGCTATATTCTTCCTGGAGCAATGGCAGACAACGAATTGGAACCAGGAAAAGCCCAACTTTAAACCCTGGCTTCCTGAGAAAATCAGCATCAACTTCACTCCCTGCAGTCCATTCTAGCCAGATTTTGTTTGGTAGTGGCGGTGGTCTGAGCTCATAGCCAGGAAATTTGAATGCAAAAACTTCCACTTTTGGTGGGTTGTGACACAGTCTACATTCTACTTTGGGAAATACTTGTGTTTTCCAAGGATAGCTTAGTTTATCATGTGAGATTCTGCTTCAGCGGCCATCCTTATGCTGATAGTATGTGAAGAGACAGGATTGTCTTTCATCTTAGAAAGATCTAGATGATGTTTTTGCTTTGCTAAGGGGCGGGATTTTAGGCCCTGGCAAAGGCAGGTAACCTAACAGATGCCTCATGGATAAAAATTCTGCAGAAGCAAGGTGCTTGGGAAGGTGGGCCTGGAATAGTAGTTTTTCTCTGAATATGGGGTAGTTCATCTCTCTATGTCAATTTTTATTGGGTAGGGCTTGCCTGCCTTTATGTTTTTAAAACAAATGTTGGTTCTGTATTTGAACTCCCTGAGCCAACTTTGATGAGGGGCAGGAAGACAGAGCCAAGATGGCAAAAGCATTCTGCAGGCATCGATTCCCTACATGGTGGCTTCTCATGTGATCATTTTCCAGCCCCTGAAAGCCTTTTGGGAACTCGGAAGCACTTATCCTCAGACATGTTGCTCATTCTTGTTTCCTCCAGGAGCCAATAGGTGGTAGCAACGGGCCAGCAAAGAAGCACCTGCTAAGGTGGGTGGTTCAGCCTGGCTGTCAAGGCGATAGAAGCAGCTATGTGGTTTAAGTCAAGGAATACCTCTAGAGAAGAACTTTAAGTCTGAATGTATGTGATGTAGACACTAGTTTCTCAAAACAGCCTGGCTTAGCACAGACTCCATCTCCCAAGGATTTTTTCATCTCTCTGAATATCTCTGTAGAATATCTACCTTCTTGGCAGATGGGAGTAGCCAGGCACATTGGGAGTAGCCAGGCTGCATCTGAGCACCTGCCAAATGGTGTGCAGCCTTTGGGGGTTGTGAACACATGCCAGTTGTGCTCCTTCCCCTGGTAGGGCCTGACCATACCCTGGGCATGTGGTCCAAGCCCAGAAAGGTGCGGGGAGGCACAAAAATGCAAACAGCTGGATGGCAAACACAGGCATAAACATCCCATGAGCACTGACTGTGGGGATATATGGAGGCTGTGAGGATGAGAAAGACATGATGGAAGGATAATGAGGCAGGGATTGGCATGCGGCTGGGCTGCTCAAGGAAGGTTTGGTGAAGACGTGGAGTTTGGGAAGAATTTGGAAGAAGGAACCCAACTTGGTGGGGAAAAAATACTGTGGAGGTGGAGGAAGCATCGGAGGAGCTGCTGTGATGGACTTTGATTGGTTCAGCAGATGAGAAGTCTCGGGCCAAAGCAGCTGTTGGCTAGGGGGGTACCTGGGAGCTGATGGTGAGAAACATTAGTGTGCGAATTCCTGTGCACCAGGTTATGGCCCATCGCGGGGGGCAGCCGCGTCAGTGTGGATAATATGAATGTCATCAGCAAACCAGATTCAGAGGCACTCACAAGGTTTGACTTGCCTGACACCTTTTATCCCACATTCCTGTTCTTGAATAAATATCTTTCAGGCCTTCAGAACTTTCTAGACTCAAGTCTTTATTAGAAAAGGTGGCATCATAAAGAGTCTATCACAGTCTCTAGGGGGCCTCCTGTAGCTCCGCTGACCCCTATTACTGCAGGTGTTCCGTACATCTTCTATTTGGTGTGATTTACACAGACTCACAAGGTGAAGAACCCCACTGGGATAAAAAGACCAGAGATGTCCCAACTTGGGGGCAATGATTTGCTTTTTAAGAACAATGTCTTTCAAATGTTATTGACCACAAGTTATAAAAAAAATACATTTTTACAATATAACCCGGTATACAAATTTTAATGTGCAATTCGTAATTGAAATTAAAAGTTCATGAAACAATTTTCACTTTGTATTATATCTTTTTTATTTTTTAAAAAGCTGACAGTGACACACTAAATGGATCTGATAACCCCAGCAGTTTTCTTTTTACAGTTTGTATCTTTCTTTCCAACCAAGATACCTCTGGGTTGACTTCTAAAAACAGATGCTCTCACTGCTTCAGAGACCCCCATTAACCTGCTTCTTGTGATCACTTGACTGGGTACTGGGCAGAAGTTTGTCTTCTCGATAAGAAACAGCAGTGCTCAGCAGATTGAGAGAACAAATTGTAGAACTTAAGACAAAAACAGTGACAGAAAGCCTAGAAGCAAGGATTTGATTTATTCACATAGAGTTGATGTGATTATGTGTTTAGCATGTAATTGCCTTGGTTGCTTTCTTTGGGAGCGTTTCTCCCCCATCCCCCACCTGTATTTTAAAAACCTTAGGGTCAAGGAGCAGGCAGTATAGCCTAAAATAGGCTTGTGGTACCAATGTCATGAACCCTTCCTAAGGGATGTGCAGTTTACAGCCCCTGGTGTCTTTCTGGGCATTGTGCAGCAAAATAGTTAAAAAGCCAGAACTCCAGCTTTCCAACACTGAGCATGGATCCCAGCTCCTTCATGTCTTCGCTGTGTGAACTTGTATAACTTCAACTGTCTGTGCCTCAGTTTCTTTACCTGCATGGGGCAATAATCACAGTACCTACACCACAGGGTTACTGAAAAGACCAGAGGAGAGAATGCTGTAACATGAGCTCAGTGCTGGGGACATGTGAGTGTCACCTGTTGGTATCTGATAGCGCTCCCTGAGGCTTCCTGTTAGACAATATCTTTTTACCAGCCTACTTCCAGCAATAGGCTGGAAGTGATAATAAAAGCATATTCCTTTCTTTAAAAAACCCTATAAACCTAAACTTTTAATAAATTCTGATAGGCCTTTCCATCAATAGACTGGCTTTTCGAGTCCTTAAGATAAGCTAATTTTTGGAAAAATTTTGCTTGTTAATATCTTACAGCCAACCCAGAGTCAGTAAAATCAACAGAGAAATGAAATACAGGCAGGTTAACAAGTTTCAGCAATGTGTCACAGTGGAACCCTTTAAAAAATACTGACCAGGCTATAGTGTCAGTAAGATTCCAAATTATTGTCTAATAGTCATCACTTTCTTGAACTACATAGGAATGGACTAGATAAAAAAATACATTTAGAAAATCAACATAGTTTTACTCATAAGAGACTGCATGAAAGAAGTTACCTTGAGATGTTCATGGCAAGTGACACGATTCCATATACTGATGAATTTTATTTTTCCATTTGTGGCATTTTCTCCCCTAATGACTGCTCTGTTGTGACCATGGGAATGTCAGATATATAAAAATACCCAAATAATGAGCCCTCTCCTAAAATGATAAAGAAAACCAATTTTTTTCTTTCTCCTTGTCCTCTCCAGCCCAGCTTCATACTGACCTTAAAACTTTGGGCAATAAACCTGTCATATAGTGTTGCGTGCTTGGTTCCATCAGCATTTTTTGGTGTGTGTATGTGTATGTGTGTGTTAGCCAAAACAAACAGCGTATTGTCTACTATGAACATGCAAGGACAAGTTTTTTGGAGGAGCTTGGGTAAGCGTTGTGCAGGGACTTAAATTTCGTCTTCATGTGCATGACGGTTGAAGGCTCCCTTGTCAGTCAGCCTGGGGCAGCACAGGAAGGGGGAAGAAGGTGAGAGAAGGAAAGCAGTTGTCTCCTAGGAATACAATGAAAGGTGGGGCTGAGGGGAAAGAAAGGAGAAGGAAAGACATACAGGAGGCTTCTCTGACCTAACAGGACACCAGTAATCCGTGCTGCTTTCCACGATCTCTGGGATTAGCACAAACACAATTGATGCGTTTTCCGCAGGTGCCTAGTATGGAGGTTTCCTCAGGCTACCTGAGAGGAATAATTTTCCTCTTGTGGGATGCTCTGCCTAAATCCACTTTGATTATTTTTCTGGGGTTCGCTGTGGTTGCATTAAGATTTCTAAGGTAGGAGGCATTATTGTTTCTTCTCTCTGTCTTGCACCTGCTAAGGGTGATCAGTCACTTCCTATCTGGAAAACCTAACCTTCCACCCCATCGTCACCCTTAGCCCAGGCCCACATCCTTCCTTAGCTGGATAATGGCAGTGGTCTTGTCTCCTATACCTGTTTCCTGTGTCACCTTTTCAACTTGTTCTCCCTCTTGGAATCATAATCATCCTTCTAAAATGAAACGCTGACCATGTTATTGTTGTAAGCTTATGGACATCCACTGCCTTCATGGTGATATTCTAACTCCTTAGCATGGCGTGCAAGACCTTTCACTATCTGACTAGCCCTGCTCACTTATCTCAGGAGCACTTACCTTGCTACAACACAGACATCTATTCTCTATGAGTCCATACTTCAGTTCCTTTGTAGGTGTTATCTTCTCTTCTGAGAAGGTAACCTGCTCCCTATCCCTGACTCATTCCATATTGTTCTGTGACAAACTCCTACTTATAAACATTAATCACAAATATTACTTAGTTAACCCTACAATGATAATTGGAGACTCCAAAACCCAAGCTCAACAATTGACATAAAAGCCAGAAAGAAGATAAGTAAAGAAACAGAGGACTTGACCAACACAGTAAAGCAACTAGATCTAATAGATACATACAGAACACTCCACTCAGCAACAACAGAACAACTTCCTCTCAAGTGAACATGGGACATTTTCCAGGACAGACCTTATATCAGGCCACAAATCAAATTTCAGTGGATTTCAAGAAACAGATATATTCAAACTATCATCTGTGACCATGATGGGGTCAATTTACACATCAATAACAGAAGAAAAACTGTAAATTTCACAAATTTGTGGAAATTAAATAAGCCACTCTTACACAATTAAGGGATCAAAGAAGAAATCACAAAAGAAATTAGAAAATACTTAAAGATGAATGAAAATAAAAACACAACATACCAAAACCTATCGAATTCAGTAAAAGTAGTGATTTAAAGCTGTGAACACAGGCCACAGGTGGTGGCTCACACCTATAATCCTAGTACTTTCAGAGGCCAAGGCAGGTGGATTACCTGAAGTGAGGAGTTTGAGACCAGCCTGGACAACGTGGTGAAACCCCGTCTCTACTAAAAAAAAAAATACAAAAAATTAGCTGGGCATGGTAGCTCATGCCTGTAGTCCCAGCCACCTGGGAGACTGAGGCAGGAGAATTGCTTGAACCTGAGAGGCAGAGGTTGCAGTGAGCTGAGATCATGCCACTGTACTCCAGCCTGGGTGACAGAGTGAGACTCCATCTCAAAAATAAATAAATAAATAAATAAATAAATAAATAAAGCTTTGAACGAATTAAAAAAGAAGAAAGATCTCAAGTGAACAAATGAACTTTACAACTGAGGAACTAAAAAACCCAAATTAAACCCAAAGTTAGCAGATGAAACAAATCGTAAAGATTAAAGCAGAGATGATAAAATAGAGAAGAGAAAAATAATAGAGATCAACAAAACCAAAAGTTCACTCTTCAAAAAGGTTAAAATTGATAAACATTTAGCTAGATTGGCTAAGAAAAAAGATAGAAGACTCAAATAACTAAAATCAGGAATGGAAGTGGGGACATTACTAACTGGTTCACAGAAATAAAGTAGATTATAAGACAGCACTATGAACAACTGTATGCCCACAAATTAAATAACCTAGATGAAGTGATAAATCAGAGACACAAAGCCTATCAAATCTGAATCATGAAGAAATAGAAAATCTGAATAGACCTGTAGTTAGTAAACAGACTGAATTAGAACCTCCTGAGAAAGAAAAGCCCTGGACCTGATGCCTTCTCTGGTGAATTCTCTTAAGCATTTAAAGAACTAACATTAATCCTTCTCAAACTCTGCCAAAAAATTGAAGAGGTGGGAACACTTCCTACCTAATTCTGTGAGGCTGGGTGTTGACTGATACCAGGCCAGACAAAGACATTACAATAAAAGAAAATTACAGATCAATATATATGATAAACTTTAATGTAAAAATCCTCAACAAAATACTGGCAAACTAAATTCAGTGGCATACTAAAAGGTTATACACCATGACAAAATGTGGTTTATTCCTGGAATGCAGGGATGGTTCAATATGCCAAAATGGGTCAATGTGGATCTGTCTTTATTTTGCTTTGTTTTGCCAGTGAGCTTAAGCCATTTTTAAAAAGCAAGAAAATATATGTGAATATAAAGGTATTCTCAAGTTAGAGTGACAAAGCATGCAAATGATTTCAACACTTTTTATATTGATTGCATGTTAAAATGATAATATTTGGATATGATTGGGCTAAATACAATATATTATTAGAATAAAAAAGTTGGTCAGTGTAATATACCACATTAACAGAATGAAGAAAAAAAATCCACAGGATCATTTCAATTGATTTAGAAAAAGTATTTGACAAAAGTCAACATCCTTTCATGATTAAAAAAAAAACACACTCAAGGTAACTACCTCAACAATATAAAGGTATATATAAAAAATCCACAGCTAGAATCATACTCAATAGTAGGAGGCTGATAAATTCCTTTAAGATCCTGAACAAGGAAAGGATGCCCACTTTCACCCCTTCTGTTCAGTGTAGTATTGGCAGCTCTATCCAGAGCAATTAGGCAAGGAAAACAAATAAAAGGCTCCAAATAGGAAAGGAAGAAATAAAAATATCTCTGTTTGTAGATGACATGATCTTATATGTAGAAAACACTGAATCTTCCACAAAAAAGTCTTAAAACTAATAAACAAATTCAACAAAGTTGCAGAATACAAAATCAATATGCAAGAATTAATTGCATTTTCATACACTAACAATGAACAATTCAAAAATAAAATTAAATGAACCAATTCCATTTACAATAGCATCAAATATGATAAAATACTTACGAATTAGTTTAACCAAAGAGTGAAAGACTTCTACACCGAAAATGATAAAAAGTTGGCTGGGCACAGTGGCTCACACCTGTAATTCCAGCACTTTGGGAGGCTGAGGTGGGCAGATCACCTGAGGTCAGGAGTTCGAGACCAGCCTGGCAAACATGGTGAAACCCCATCTCTACTAAAAATACAAAAATTAGCTAGGTGTGGTGGCATGTGCCTGTAATCACAGCTACTCAGGAGGCTGAGGCAGGAGAGTTGCTTGAACCCAGGAGGTCAAGGTTTCAGTGAGCCATGATGGCACCACTGCACTCCAGCCTGGGTGACAGAATGAGATCAATCTCAAAAAACAAACAAAAAAATGAAAGAAAATGATAAAAAGTTGCTGAAAGAAATTAAAGAAGACATAAATAAAAAGAAAGATATTTATGTTCATGAACTGGAAAACTTAATATTGTTAAAACGACAACACTACACAAAACAATCTGCAGCCTTAATGCAATCCTTATCAAAATCACAATGGCATCTTTTGCAGAAATAGAAAAATTTGTCCTAAAATTCACGTGGAATCTCTAGGGGTTCCAAATAGCCAAAAACAATTTTGAAAAAGACCCAAGTTGAAAGTCTCACACTTCTTGATTTCAAAATATATTACAAAGCTACAGGAATCAAAACAGTGTGGTACTGGCATAAACACAGACATATAGCTCAATGGAACAGAAAAGAAAGCCCAGGAACACATAACCCCACATATAAGGTTAAATGATTTTTGACAAGATTGCCAAAACTATTCAATGCAGAAGTATTATAATTTGTTGAAGGCACTTAACAAACGATACTAGAAAAACTGGATATCCATGTGCAAAAGAACGAAGTTGGACCTTTGACTAATGTTATATATAAAAACTAGAGATCATGGCAGATGGGAAGCAGGACTAGATTGCAGCTCCAACTTGGATGGACAGAGAAGCAGGCGGAAGCTAACATTGTGAATTTTTGCTCCAGAGTGATTAGAGGAATAAATCAGAAAACCTGAAAGGACCCACAGACCCCCTGATGGAAGTGGATTGCTCCTGCAGGACCCAGGAGACACCCCAAATACTGTGCTGTTATCCATGGCTGAGAGACCCAAAGATGGTTCACATCACAGGACTCTGCAGACAACCCCTAGTACCAGCCTGGAGTGTGGGTAGACTTTCTGGGTGGCTAGATCCAGAAGAGAGATAACAATCACTACAGCTGGGCTCTCAGGAAGCCACAAAGAGTACTACAACAAGGGAACCCCTGTGGGAAAAAAGAAACTGAACAACAGCCTTCAGCCCTAGACTTTCCCTCTGACAGAGCCTACCCAAATGAGAAGGAACCAGAAAACCAGCTCTGGTAATATGACAAAACAAGGTTCTTTAACACCTCCAAAAAATCACACTAGCTCACTAGCAATGGACCCAAACTAAGAAGAAATCCCTGATTTACCTGAAAAATAATTCAGGAGGTTGGTTATTAAGCTAATCAGGGAGGCACCAGAGAATGGTGAAGCCCAGTGTAAGGACATCCAAAAAATGATACAAGAAGCAAAGGGAGAAATATTCAAGAAAATAGGTGGCATAAATAAAAAACAATCAAAACTTCAGGAAACAATAAACACACTTATAGAAATGCAAAATGCTCTGGAAAGTCTCAGCAATAGAATTGAACAAATAGAAGAAAGAAATTCAGAGCTCAAAGAGAAGGTCATTGAATTATCCCAATCCAACAAAGACAGAGAAAAAGAATAAGAAAATACAAACAAAGCCTCCAAGAAGTCTGGGATTATATTAAACAATTAAACCTAAGAATAATTGGTTTTCCTGAGGAAGAAGAGGAATCTAAATGTTTGGAAAACATTTTGGGGGAATAATTGAAGAAAACTTCCCCGGCCTTGCTAGAGACCTGGACATTCAAATACAAGAAGCACAAAGAACACCTGGGAAATTCATCGCAAAAAGATCATCACCTAGGCACATTGTCATCAGGTTATCTAAAGTTGACACGAAGGAAAGAATCTTAAGAGCTGTGAGACAAAAGCACCAGGTAAACTATAAAGGAAAACCTATCAGATTAACAGCAGATGTCTTAGCAGATATCCTACAAGCTAGAAGGGATTGGGGTCTTATCTTCAGTCACCTCAAACAAAACAATTAACATCCAAGAATTTTGCATCAAGTGAAACTAAGCTTCATATATGAAGGATAGACACAGTCTTTTTCAGACAAATGCTGAGAGAATTTGCCACTACCAAGCTACCACTACAAGAAATGCTAAAAGGAGCTCTAAATCTTGAAACAAATCCTGGAAACACATCAAAACAGAAACTCTTTAAAGCATAAATCTCACAGGACCTATAAAACAAAAATACAATTTAAAAAACAAAAACAAAAAACAAAAAAACCAATGTATACAGGCAACAAATAGCACAATGAATGGAATGGTACCTTACATGTCAATACTAACATCAAAGGTAAATGGCCTAAATGCTCCCCTTAAAAGATACAGAATTGTGGAATGGATAAGAATTCACCAACCAACTATCTGCTGCCTTCAAGAGACTCACCCAACACATAAGGACTTGCACAAACGTAAGGTAAAGGGGTGGAAAAAGACATTTCAGGCAAATGGACACCAAAACTGAGCAGGAGTAGCTATTCTTATATCAGTCAAATCAGACTTTAAAGCTACAGCAGCTAAAAAAGACAAAGAGGGACATTACATATTGATAAAAGGCCTTGTCCAACAGGAAAACATCACAATCCTAAGCATATATGCACCTAACACTGGAGTTCCCAAATTTATATAACAATTACTAATAGACCTGAGAAATGAGATAGACAGCAACACAATAATAGTGGGGGACTTCAATATTCCACTGAGAGCACTAGACAGATCATCAGGACAGAAAGTCAATAAAGAAATAATGGATTTAAACCATACTCTGGAACAAATGGACTTAATAGATATAAACAGAACACTCCATCCACCAACCACTGATTATACATTCCATTCAACATTGCATGGAACTTTCTCCAAGACAGACCATATGATAGGCCACAAAATGAGCCTCAATAAACTTAAGAAAATTGAAATTATATCAAGCACTCTTTTAGACCACAGTGGAATAAAACTGGAAATCAACTCCAAAAGGAACCTTCAAAACCATGCAATTAATATATGCAATATTAAATATTTTATACAATATTTAATACATGGAAATTAAATAACCTGATCCTGAATGATCATTCAGTCAAAAATGAAATAAAAATGGAATTAAACAACTCTTCAAACTTAATGACAATAGCGACACAACCTATCAAAAACCTCTGGGACACAGCAAAGGCAGTGCTAAGAGGAAAGTTCATAGCCCTAAATGCCTACATCAAAAATTCTGAAAGAACACAAACAGACAATCTAAGGTCACACCTCAAGGAACTAGAGAAACAAGAAAAAGGCAAACCCAAACCCAGCAGAAGAAAGGAAATAACCAAGATCAGAACAGAGCTAAATGAAATTGAAACAAAAAAAATACAAAAGATAAATGAAACAAAAAGTTGGTTCTTTGAAAAGATGAATAAAATTGATAGACCACTGGCAAGATTAACCAAGAAAATAAGAGATAAAATCCAAATAAGCTCAATAAGAAATGAAACAGGAGATATTACAAGTGACACCACAGAAATGCAAAAGATCATTCAAGGCTACTGTGAACACCTTTATACACACAAACTAGAAAATTTTGAAGAGATGGATAAATTCCTGGAAAGATACAACCCTCTTAGCTTAAATCAGGAATAATTAGATATCCTGAACAACCAGTAACAAGCAGAGAGATTGAAATGGTAATTAAAAAATTACCACCAACAAAAAAAGTTCAGGACCAGACAAATTCACAGCAGAATTCTACCAGACATTCAAAGAATTGGTACCAATCTTATTGACACTATTCCACAAGATAGAGAAAGAGGGAACCTTCCCTAAATCATTCTATGAAGCCAGTATCACCCTAATACTGTCAGAGGCATCTGAACCAAAGCGACTCCATCTTGAGTGAGGGCTAGGAAAATGAGGCTGGGCCTTGCTGGGCTGCATTCTCAGAAAGTCAGGCATTCCTAGCCTCTAGATGTTTATGGTTAAGGGAACAAATTAATAATGTTTACTAAACAGACCCAGACTTGGGGGTGTCCAGCTATTCTAATATCTGGAGAACGAAGGCATTCTTAATTTTGCTTTGAAGATAATATTGATTCTTGCAAAATATAGTAATTAAGAAAATTAATCCTTTATCACAAACCTTTGTAGCAGAACACATCTTCCCATATATACGAGCATTGTACCTAAGGTGCACGCGTTCCTCCTCTTACTTTCAGGAATGTCCTACACTGCCTATGGAGTAGCTGTACTTTCACCACTTTATTTTCTTAATAAACTTGTTTTTACTTTGCGTTGCAGACTTGCCCTGAATTCTTTCCTGTGCAATATCCTAAAACCCTCTCTTGGGGCCTGGATCAGGACCCCTTTCCTATAACATCTTTCTGGCGACAACAAAGGGACAATGGTGTGGAATCCCCCTTCCCAAATGCTACTTTTAGGTAAGTATTGGGGTCCTGTAACATATTTCTGGCAAACCATGGAATGGACAATACTGAAGAAACTCGCCAACCCAAAGGATATGGACTGTAGCACTGATTGGACGACTCTGAGCAAGTGGTGGGGTACCTGGGTAAAGAATTGGATGGGATTAGAGGCCCAAGTGGGGGAGTTAGAGTCTCTCCCAAGCCAGAGTGGGTTAGAGGCCCCTCTTAGTGAAAGGCAAGGACGCTTGACCCACCTTGGGTTATAGGCCTGACTTAGGAGGGTTAAAGTCCCTTCCAAGATTTAGGGGGCTGGAGGCCCCTCTCAGTAAAGTCCCTCTCAGCTAAGAATGAGTTTGGCACTGCAGGCTATGCTCTTTGTATTAATCTTCCTTGTTCTTCTTGCTGCATCAATCAATTTCTCGGTTACTGTCTGTTTCGCTGTCATTTTCAGAAGACTTTATTTAACGGGTCTTAGGGATTTTAACTTACTCTTTTCCTATGTGCCTCCTGATTTTTGTCCGTTTACTTGTAAAACATTGAGAGCAAAAACCATTGAAGGCTCTGTCTCTAAAATTGCTCATTGAGATTTGGTATTTAACAGTTATAAGCAATAAAATTAAACAGATGTGGTTATGTTTGGTTGCTGCTATGCTGACTAGGTGTGATCGAGAAGCACTAGGATGGAAATCAGGGGACTTTTCTCCTTGCTGTTTTGTTTTATTTTACACACTAAAAAAACTTCTTTCCTTTCTTGGATTCAGGCAAACTGGCTTTGCTTGTTCAATCCACACTGCCGCTATTTCCCAGAACCTGCTTGCTCTGGTCATTCCCATCTAAACCCTCTTCATTTCCTTTGCCTTATTTGACATTTTTGTCAAAGTCCATGTTGTGGTTTATCTGAGATTCATGGCTTGGCTCACTTACGTTATTTGGATAATGTGAATCATGTTTGATGAGAGGAAAGGAAGGAATATAAGAAAAAGAGCTAGATATACTAGATGATTCTTTAATACACCCCTCCCCTCCCCGCCATTCAGTGGGCAGTTTTAGGTGGAGCAGACCCTCCTTCTCTCAGTTCTGATGGTTCAGAGCTGGTCCTTTCTCCCTCCAGTCCACCTGAAAGTTCAGTTGAGAAGATTTTGTCCCCTCTTCCTTACCTGTCTAGTCTACTCTATACCCACCACTCCCTGAGGAACTTAGCCCAGTGAGTACTACTCATAGTGAAGCCTCCTATCAGCCTCCAAAGGGAAATCTTTGTCTATTTAGGGAGGTGGCAGATGGGGAAGAAGGCACTGTGAGAGTACATCTTCCCTTTTCTATGTCTGATTTGGCTCTATGTAAAGAGAAGTTTGGTCATTTCTCTGAAGATCCAGGAAAATTCATAGACGAGTTTGAGAAATTAACTCTGACCTATAGTTTAACTTGGCAAGATCTGCATGTTTTGTGTTCTCTGTGTTGTACAGTGGAAGAGAAACAACGCATTTTGGGGACAGCTAGGACTCATGCAGATGAAGTATTGGCTCATAATCTGAACCATAATAGATATCAGGCAGGAGGTATAGCAGTTCCAGATCAAGATCCAGAGTGGAACTATCAAAGGGGCAGTGAGGACTTGGGGAGGAGAATTATAACGTCACTTGTTTGTAGGAAGGGATGAAGAAATGTATGAAAAATCCCATTAACTATGAAAAGGTTAAGGATGTTTCTCAGGGCAAAGATGAGAATACAGCTTTATTTCAAGGGCATTTAGTTGAAGCAATGAGGAAATATACTAACACTGATCTTGCTTCAAAGGAAGAACAAACCCTCTGGGAGTGCATTTTATAACCCAGTCTGCCCCCGATATCCATAGGAAACTATAAAAACCAGCTATGGGTCCCCAAACTCCTATGGACAGCTTTTGGAGATGACACTTTTAGTTTTTAATAACAGAGACAAAGCAGAGGAAGCAGAAAGAGCAAGAAGGACCTCCCACAAGATGCAGCTTTTGGCTGCAGCCTCAAACTTACCTCCCACGTGGGGCTGCCCTCCTGGCTGTTGGCCTGGACAAGGGAAGCTGAAAGGTGGGAAGCCCACAGCTGGGAGTCTGAGTCACCATGCCTTGGGCATAAATCAGTGTGCACACTGTAAGAAAACTGGCCATAGGAAAAGGATTCCCCAGGGTTCGGAAGGGAGTCACTGGGACCTGAACCAATGATGGCCGAAATAGCCGGGCAAGCCCAAGAGTGATGGGGCCCAAGACCTTCCACTGAAGCTCCCATTGGACAACTAGCCATATCTCCAGAGAAGCCTTGGGTAACCCTTAATGTGGCAGGTAAGAATATTAACTCCCTTATGGACTGCTTACTCTGTTTTGACCCATTATAATGGGACTTTGTCACCCCAAAATGGTATAGTCATGGGGATAGATGGACAATCCCATAGACACCATTTTAAGAATCCTTTAAGCTGCTCATCAGGGACTTTGGTTTTTCTCTTGAATGCCCCATACCTTGTTGGGAAGGGATTTGTTAACTCAGCTGCAAACAGTAGTATCTTTCATAAATCACAAGGGAGACAGAAATTGCTCCTTCTCCTTTCCTATGAATAAATATCAGGCTTTGTTGCTAAACATCCTTATATACTTCTTAAAGTATGCCAGACTGAACCCAGCTACCTATTTACCTGAACTGGCACCCTAGATCATTCTTGTATACAAATTATGGAGCTAGTTTACTCCAGCCATCTGGATTTAAAGGATGAGCCTCTAGATAATCCTGAGGTAGAATGGTTTACAGATGGAAATAGCTTCGTGCACCAGGGAAACTGGCAAGCTGGGGCTGTTGTCAGTCAACATGAGGTAATTGGATCTCAAGCCCTACAAGCTTCTACCTTAGCTCAAAAGGCAGAATTAATAGCTCTTATTAGAGCCCTGCAATTGGGAAAGGACCTAAGAATTAACATTTACATTGATTCTAAGTATGCCTTTCTGGTACTTCTGCTCATGCTGCTATCTGGAAGGAATGGGGACTCCTAACTGCTAAGGGTTCCCCTGTAAAACATTACTTAGAAATTCGGAAAATATTGGGTGCTGTTTTGCTGCCCAAGGAAGTAGCTATAACCCATTGTAGAGGTTATCAAAGAGGAGACTCTGGTGCGGCTAAGGGAAACTCCTTTGCAGATGCAACTGCTAACGCAGCAGCACTAAAGGAGCCAATAGGACTTACTGGCATGTTGGTGCCCTCAGCCACTGCATTGACAGACCCTAGATATACTAAAGAGGAACAAGAATGGGCTAAAGGTCAGGGTTTAATTAAAGATCCTCTGGCTGGCTTATCAATGACAACAAACTGTTATTACCAGGTGCTAATCAGTGGAAAATAAGCATTTGTGTGACTCTAGTCATTTGGGAAGATATTCCCTGTTTCAATTAACTTTTTATAGGAAAAGACTTAAAACAGTAAAGCATCTAACTCAGGCCTGTGAACTATGTGCCTGGAATAACCCAAATAACCAATCTTCACCTCCTCCTCTAGTAAGGCCTGTTCAGCACAGGGGAACGTACCCTGTTGAAGACTGGCAAATAGATTATACTCAAATGCCCCTATGTAAAGGGTTTAGGTATGTATTAGTATTTGTTGACACCTTTTCTGGTTGGATCGAAGCTTTTCCTACCTGGTCTGAAAAGGCAATTGAGGTTTCTAAACTCCTACTAAAGGAAATAATTCCTAGATTTGGTCTGCCTTAAGAGCTTGCAGAGTGATAATGGCCCATCTTTCACAGCGACAATTACCCAAAACATATCTTTAGCCCTAGGAATTCAGTACCACCTTCACTAAGCATGGAGACCACAGTCTTCAGGGAAACTAGAAAGAGCTAATCAAACTCTAAAAATGACTCTTGCAAAACTATGCCAAGAAACATCAGAAACCTGGTTGTCTTTATTACCTGTAGTCTTATTACTGGTTTAAATAGCCTCTAAGGGAAATCTGCAGCTCAGTCCTTTTGAAATAATGTATGGCAGACCTTTCTTAACTACAGACTGCCTAATAGACATAGATACTTTCAAGTTACAGAATTATGTGATCAGCGTAGGACAAGTGCAAAACGCACTCCTTGAATATGGAAATCAAAGACTCCCTTCCCCCACTAAGGAAGAGAATCTTGTTACAACCCAGCTGGGAGACTGAGTCCTATTAAAAACTTGGAAGAAATGATCCCCAGCAGATCAACTCTCCCCCAAAGGGAAGGGATCCTATCAAGTTCTCCTTAGTACCCCCAAAGAGGTTAAACTTCTGTGAATAAACAGCTGGGTCCACTTATCTTAAATTAAATCTGTCTCTTATGAAGTCTCACAGGCCAGTGGAACAAGAGACTAGTCCTGTTTATTCCTGTGAGCCAATAAGTGACCTCTGACTCCTGTTCAGAAGAAATGAGAGGGATGAGTAACATAAAGATATGAATTGGCATTCTACTTTTGGGTATAAGTTGGAATCATGCAGAGAGTAACTTATTTACTGAGTGGGCATAGACTTTAGCCTCTTTACATAATCAGACAAACTGTTGGATATGTGGACATTTTAACGTACCAGCGGCCCAAGGGGGAACTTGTGTATGATCGAAACTGAATGTTTTGTGTATGTTCCAGACTATTCACATGACATTACTCAGGCTATGAAAGCTTTAGACACTCAGATCTCTGCCACTGACGTGCTATCAGTCAACCCTATATTGGCTTGGTTCCAACAACTGCCCAGTTCTTGGAAAGCTTTCCTGTTTAGTTTACTTGGAACGACTTTACTTATTTTGCTTTGCTGTTGTGGAATATATTGTGGCTGTACTCTTTGTGTAGAAATGCAAGACAAGCTCACTCAATGCTTTTTTAAATTGAATACTTATTAATCTTCCAGATATCACCTTTTGTTGGAACTCGGAGTTGGTAATGACCTTCACCATGCCACCACTCTGGGACTGAGCTTCTCTTTACCCTGATGCAAGAGACCCTAATAGGCAGGAATATGACCACCCCTATTCAGCCTGAAGAAGTTACAGAAGTTCTGCAACCCTTAGAAATGTGGGTCTTCTTGTAAAGGGAGGGGGGAGATATATCAGAGGCATTTGAACCAGAGCAACTCCATCTTGAGTGAGGGCTAGGAAAATGAGGCTGGGACTTGCTGGGCTGCATTCTCAGAAAGTCAGTCATTCCTAGCCTCTAGATGTTTACGGTTAAGGGAACAAATTAATAATGTTTACTAAACACACCCAGACTTGGGAGTGTCCAGATATCCCAATATCTGGAGAACAAAGACATTCCTAATTTTGCTTTAAAGACAATAATATTGATTCTTGCAAAATATAGTAATTAAGAAAGTTAATCCTTTATCACAAACCCTTGTAGTAAAACACATCTCCCCATATATACAAGCATTGTACCTAAGGTGGATGCATTCCATCTCTTACTTTCAGGAATGTCCTACACTGTCCATGGAGTAGCTGTACTTTCACCACTTTACTTTCTTAATAAACTTGTTTTTACTTTGCACCAAGGACTTGCCCTGAATTCTTTCTTGCGTGAGATCCAAAAACCCTCTGTTCGGGTCTGGATTGGGACCCCTTTCCTATAACATTCTTCTGGCAACCACAGAAGGGACTATAGTGTGGAAACTCCCTTCCTAAATGCTGCTTTTGGGTTAAGTGTTGGAGTCCTGTAACATATTTCTGGCTATCACAGAACAGATTATAGTGCAGAAACCCTGACCCAAAGGCTACCTTTGAGTAAGTGCTGGGGTCCTGCAATAATATCAAAACCAGGAAAGGACATAACCAAAAAAGAAAACTACATTCCAATATTCCTGATGAACATAGATGCAAAAATCCTTAACAAAATGCTAGCTAACCGAATCCAACAACATATCAAAAAGATAATCCACCATGATCAAGTGGGTTTCATACCAGGGATGCAGGGATGGTTTAACATACATAAATCAATAAATGTGATACGCCACATAAACAGAATTAAAAACAAAAATCACATGATCGTCTCAATAGATGCAGAAAAGGCATTCAACAAAACCCAGTAACATTTATGATGAAAACTCTCAGCAAAATCAGCATACAAGGGACATATCTCAATATAATAAAAGCCATCTATGACAAACCCACACTCAACATAATACTGAATGGGGAAAAGTTGAAAGCATTCCCTCTGAGAACTGGAACAAAATAAGAATGCCCACTCTCACCCCTCTTCTTCAACATATTACTGGAAGTCCTAGCCAGAGCAATCAGGCAAGAGGAAGAAATAAAGGGCATCCAAATCAGTAAAAAGGAAGTCAAACTGTCACTGTTTGCCAATGATATGATTGCTTACCTAGAAAACCCTAAAGACTCCTCTAGAAAGCTCCTAGAACTGATGAAAGAATTCAGCAAATTTCTGGATACAAAATTAATGCACACAAACCAGTAGCTCCTCTATATACCAATAGCGACCAAGCTGAAAATCAAATCAAGAACTCAACCCCCTTTACAATAGCTGCAAAACAAAAGTAGGAATATACCTAACCAAGGAGGTGAAGACCTCTACAAGGAAAACTACAAAACACTGCTGAAAGAACTTATAGATGACACAAACAAATGGAAACACATCCCACGCTCATGGATGGGGAGAATCAATTTTGTGAAAATGACCATATTGCCAAAGCAGTCTACAAATTCAGCACAATTCCCATCAAAATACCACCATCATTCTTCACAGAATTAGAAAAAACAATTCTAAAATTCATGTGGAACCAAAAAAGAGCCCATATAGCAAAAGCAAGACTAAGAAAAAAAAATCTGGAGGCATCACACTACCTGATTTCAAACTATACTATATAAGACCATAGTCACCAAAACAGCATGGTGCCTATACAAATAGGCACATAGACCAATGGAACAGAACAGATAATCCAGAAATAAACCCAAATGCTTACAGCCAACTGATCTTCGACAAAGCAAACAAAAACATAAAGTGGGGAAACGACACTGTTTTCAACAAAGAGTGCTGGGGTAATTGGCTAGCCACATGTAGGAGAATAAAACTGGATCCTCATTTCTCACCTTATACAAAAATCAACTCAAGATGGATTAAGGACTTCAATCTAAGACCTGAAACTATAAAAATTCTAGAAGATAACATAGGAAAAACTCTTCTAAACATTGGTTTAGGTAAGGTTTTCATGACCAAGAACCCAAAAGCAAATGCAATAAAAACAAAGAAAAATTGCAGGGACTAAAACTAAAGAGCTTTTGCATGGCAAAAGGAATAGTCAGTAGAGTAATTACAGATAACCTACAGAGTGGGAAAGAATCATCACAATCTATCCATCTGACAATGGACTAATATCTAGAATCTACAATGAACTCAAACAAATCAACAAGGAAAAAAACAAAAAATCCCATCAAAACGTGGGCTAAGGGCAAGAATAGACAGTTCTCAAAAGAATACATACCAATAGCCAACAAACATATAAGAAAACACTCAACATCATTAATGATCAGGGGAATGCAAATCAAAACCACAATGAGATACCACTTCACACTCATTAGGATGGCTATTATCAAAAAACAAAACAAAACAAAACAAGTGTTGGCCTGGATGTGGATAAATTGGAGCACTGTGCATTGCTGATGGAAATGTAAAATGGGGCAACCACTGTGGAAAACAGAATGCAGTCACTAAAAAAAAAATTAAACATAGAATTACTACTTAATCCAGCAAGTCTACTTCTGGATATATCTACATATCAATTGAAAGCAGGGAGTAAGACAGATATTTGTACACCCGTGTTCACAGTAGCATTATTTACAATAGCCAAAAGGTGGAAACAACCCAAGTGTTCATCAATGGATAAACGGATAAACAAATATGGTATACACATAATTAATGGCACTGAAATACCTTCAGCCATAAAAGAAAGGAAATTCTAACATGCTCTATATAATATGGAGAAGCCTTGAAAATGTTATGCAAAGTAAAATAAGCTAGACACAGAAGGAAAAATATTGCATGACTCCACTTATATGAAGTATATAGAATAGGCACCTCATAGAGACGAACATAGGTTAGAGGTCACAGGGGCTGGGGGCTGGGGAGTTATTTCTTACTGGGTACAGAGTTTTCTGTTTGGGTGATTTAAAAAGTTTTGGAAATAGTGGTAATGGTTGTACAACATTGTAATGTAATTAATAGCATGGAATTATACACTTAAATATGGTAAAATGGCAATAATCATTGATCATACTTATATCATATTGATCATATATATTTCACCACAATTAAAAAATAGTAAAAGCAAACCCTACCCACAAAAAACATAAATGATTAAAGCATTTTAAAATATGACAGTGAGTATTTATCTGATCTTTAAATGGGAAAGGTAATTCAAAGGATAAATCCAGTTAGAAACTCATAAATGAAAATATTAATAGAAATTTTCCAAACAGGAATTAAAATCCCTTTAATTTCCAAAAGGGTGTATAAACAAAATAAAGATGCATCCAGAAAGACATTTAATAATTATAACATTTGACAAAAGGTTAATCCTTAAAATATAGTATCATATAATTTTATAAAAATCACACCACACCCCACAAAAATTCATGGGCAAAAGCAAAATATGATAATTCACCAAAGAGAAAATACTGTTATTTAATAAATATTTTATGCTTTTCAGCCTCATTGGTAAAAAAAATAATAATTTTTAAAATGAAATATTTCTTCCCACTTATCATGAGAATATCCAGGACTGGTGAAAGATTATAAATTTCTCCAACAATTTTTGAATGCCTTTTAAATAGTATGTACCAAAGAATGTTTGTATTTTTAAAAATAATAATTTCACTTCTAGGAACTTAGCCTAAGAAATGTTTCCCTGACTGCAGTATATAATTAAGAATTATATTCATTTTGCATTATTTAAAGTTGTGAACAACTGGTAACCGAATGAACAATAGGGGAATATTTTGGAAAACCACATTTCATCATGTTAAGGAGAAAAGCCAGAAGATAAAGTTGGATATAATGTAGGATCACAATTAACTAAGTGTGCATGAAAATACGCCAACAATTTTATAGCTATTGGTGATACTTTGGCCCCTTTTTTCTTTTTTGTACTTCTCAATTTTTCTATAATTAACTGTCACTTTTGTAATGAAGAAGAGAACTTAACCAATGGTATTGTATAAGATAATGACTTAGAAAATCTGGAAGAGTATTATTTATTTTGATTCTTTGGAGACAAATAAAGTAAAACAAATATTCTTTCTAATTAAGTCAAAATGATTTGGGAACAAAATGTAATCCTGATAGAATAAGAGGGCATGAAAATGTCTATTTCAAGAGACCTGGCTTCTGGCTTTTCTAGAATCATGTGTAGGCAACAATTATTACTGTTATTCCTGCAGACTCAGTAGTTTAGTCTCAAAATATGTGATCTGATCTTATTTGTTTGGGTCCCATATTTATGCAACAAATATTAACTGAGCCCCTACTCTGTATCTTAGACTGTTACAGAGGGAAAAAAGAAAGTTTGTTAATAACAGCTGCTGCTTATTGAGTATCTACACGAATGTTGGAGGTGTTACAACTCTACAAGGTGGAACTATGATTCCCTCTTTACCAAGGAGGTAACTAAAGACCAGAGAGGAACTTGCTCCAGTTCCTTTATTGCTCCCATAGCGATAAAGTAATGGACGTGGTTTTTAACCCATCCCACAATCTTTCAGTTGCTCCATGCCATCATGCTTCCAAAATAGTGAGTGATGGCATTCCATTACAGAACACAGATACATCTTGCCTTGAGCAGTCTTACGGCCCCAGGCTTGGCTGTGCTCTCTCCCCTGGCATACTCTCCTGTGCTATGTGCCCCTCCCACCTCTGAAGTGCAAATGTGCCAGCTGGACAAAACACCTAGATCCCCAAGAAGGGTGCGGAGCAGGCAGCTCTCCCAATGCATGCTAGTCTGACAGGTTTGCTTTGGTGCCCAGATCCTATCAAGGTCTTGAACCTGTCCTGAGGGAGAGTTGTTGACAGAAAGGTGTAGAGGGATAACATATTTGTCAGCAAAATCACTAAGGGGTAAGCAGAGCTCTGCTGGCAGCCGAGTTTCTGTGGGATAAAGAGACACATGCCCTTAGTTGGTTATGCACACAAAGCAACCAATAGGTCCAGGCTTTCTGGCTCTCCGTCAGCTTAATCAGACAGAAAATCACTGAGGTATTAAAACATTTTGGAGAAACTCAAACAACTCAGCCCTCAGGTGCCTCATCTTGTAAAGTTTGCATGCTGAGCCAGAACTAAATAATTTCCAAGGTTTCCTACAGTTCAAGGAGCTTGTGACTTGGTTTGCACAAGACTTGGAAAAACATTTATCATTTAATATTAAATTAAAATCTAAGATAATACTATATTTCTAGAATGGTCCCAGATAGATTTAAAATAATTACATTTTCATAGGAAAAAGGCTGGGAGAGATTTCTAAAAATATTTACAATCTGTGATCACAGGTGATGTAAAATTTTTGCTTTTTTCTCTTATGGGTCTTGTTAAATATTAAATGTGTATATTGTTTAATTATTAAATGTCTATATTGTTTAAGCAGTTACTTGCAGCTGAATGTAACCTAACTAATAGAAGAGATTATTTTAGAGTGTTTGGGGAAGGGTCTCTGAGCAGGTGACATTTAAATGATGTGAAGAAGTGAGCCATGTGAAAGAATAGGGAAGGACATTCTTGGTGAATGGAACAAGAACAAATTGATTTGTGTCTGGGGCACAGGGAGGTGGGGGATGAGGTCACCAAAGGGGGCAAGGTAGATAGCGAGAGTAAGTATGGGTTAAGAACCAGGGCTGGAGAGGGAGGCATGGACTAGACCACAAAAGCCTTGGAGTTGTACCATGTTCTGTGATTCCAGGTACAATGGTAAGTAAGCCATGGTTGGGCTTCCAGTATAGTGACATGTTCTGATTTTTGGTTTAGAAAGCAAACTGCTGAAGGGAGAAAGATCAGTTAGGAGCTATGGCTGTAGTCCCTGTGTAAGATGATGGTGGCTTGGACAGGGTGTCAGCCATGGGGGTGACAAGAAGCAGTCAGGCTTTGTTGATGGATTGGATATGGGGTGTGAGAAGTACAGAGGAGTCAAAAATGACTCCCAGGCTTTTTGTCTGAGCCACTGGGTGGATGGTTGTGCCATATTCCAAGAAGGTAAGACTGCAGGAGGAAGGAGCTTGGGATGGGTTAAAAAGAAAGTTTTGCTTGGACATATTGAGTTTTAAACACTTATTTGGCAACCACATTGAGATGCTAAGGAGATAATTAATGGCTGCATCTGGAACTTAGGGAAGACATATGAGGCAGAAATATACATATGGGTGTCATCAGCATAGAAATGGTGTTTGGAATCAAGGGACAGAGATCGCCAAGAGAAGGAGGTAGAGAGGGAAGAGAAGAGCCCAAGGCTGAGCCTCAGGTACCCTAACACTTAGAAGTGCAGAAGGAGGAGCCTGGAGAAGGGGCTATGAAGAAGTGGTCAGTAGGGTAGGGAGAATGAGGAGGGTGTGGGGTCTTAGAAACATGTGAAGAAAGTGTTTTCAGGAGGTGGAAGTAACCAACTATTCCAAATGTTGCTCAAAGTTTGAGTAAGACAAAGATATGGCATTGTCCATTGGATTTGGCAAAATGGAGATCCATTATGACCTTAAAGAGTGTGCTCAGTGGCGTGGATTAAAGAGAAGAAGGGAAGTGAATCAATGGAGATGTCAAAACATGTGCCTTTGTTATGAGTGCACATGGGGGAATGGTACAGTAGGTAGAGAAGAACGTGGAGTCCTGGGAGAAGCTTTTGAAGACAGAGAAACTGGAACATGTTTGCATGCTGCTGAGGATGGTCCAAGAAGAAATCCATGATGTAGGAGAGAGAATTACAGGGAAGAATCCCTGGGAAGAGGTAGAGGAGATGGTGTCTAGGCAAGAGTGGTGAACTAAATTTGGATAGAAGATGGGTCAATTTATGTTTGGAGCTGGAGGGAAGGAGGCTGCATGGAGACAGATGCAGCTGGGCTGGGAAGTTAGTGGTGGGAATATGAGGCTGTTGTCCTCCCTCCTTTTTTTGAGACAGGGTCTCACTCTGTCTCCTAGGTTGGAGTGCAGTGGTATGATCATAACTCACTGTAGCCTTAAACTCCTGGGCTCAAGCAATCCTCTGACCTCAGCCTCCTGAATAGGTGGGACTACAGGTGTGCACCACCACGCCCAGCTAATTTATTTTTATTTTTTAGTAGAGACAAGGTCTCCCTATGTTGTCCAGGCTGGTCTTGAACTCCTGGGCTCTCGCCTTGGCCTCTCAAAGTGCTGGGATTACAAACGTGAGCCACCTTGCACAGCCAGTTCTCCTTTCTTCTGATTGATTTTGCTCTGTCTGTGAAATAAGAAACAAAGCCGTTGTATTGGAGTGGGAAAACGAATGAACTAGGTTGGGCAGTTTTCAAACTTTTTGGTCTCAGGACCCCATTACTCTCTTAAAAATTGAGTACCTCAAGGAGTTTTTATTTGTATGGGTTATCTCTATCCAAATATACTGTTTTTTTAACTGAAAAAAATTAAATTTAATTATACATTTTTAAAGTAACACTACTAACCCCATTATATATTAGCATGACTCATTGTATTAAAAAATAACTATTATCCAAAACAAAAAAAATAGTGAGTGTGGTAAGAACCAGGGCTGGGAAGGGAGTGAAGTGGCAGTTTTACCTTTCTTTCCCAAATTATTTTAATGTCTGGCTTAACAGAAGATAGCTGGATTCTCATAACTGCTTCTGCATTCGATCTGCTAAGATGACGTACTTCCTGTAGCCTCTGGGAAACTCCACTGTACAGTTGTGAGAAAAGGAGAATGGAAAAAATAACTTCTTGATATTACTGTGAATATTTTTAGACCACACAGGCCCCTGAAAGGGTCTCAGGCACCCCATTCACACTTGGAGAAATGCTGGGCAAAGGAAAGATGGTAAGATTGCTTGGCAGAGCCTGGGCTCAAATTCAGGTTTGTCTGATTCCAAGTTCATGGAAGATTATCAGAACAGTGAGCCTGGGTTGACCAGCAGCCTCAAATAAGGAAACATGGTTCTCAACTCAGCCAGTAAGTTAATGCTGAAATGCTGTGGTTCAAACACCTCTTGTGGTACAAAGACCAAGAGGTATCAGTTTAACCAGGAATATTTCAAAGGCTAAAATTTTCCTGAAGTTTCTATAATCTCAGGAAAGGAGAACCCTGAAGGGTGGGCATAGCACTGGCTCAGCTAGCACTATCCGGGGCTTAGAGCTGTACTTTGTGTTTCCAGCTGCAGTTTCTGATTTCTTTTGGTTCCATCCTATTTAACCATTCTCGGAAGGTCCACTGGATAGCAAGCCCTGTGGGAGAAGCTTGTATGTGGCTGCTCACTCCTTACATGCTGTAGGCAATGGGGAAACATTTTTTGAGCAGATTGACCCAAAGGAGACAAACACGCATGGGGAGACCCATTCCATCTCTTCAAAGGGCTCCCTTGCACTCAGCAGACCCCTGCTGCAACCAGGGGAGTAGAGGAGTGTCTGAGGACGCGAGAGCAATGCTTCTGCTGACCTTCTCTTGGAGGCTCCTACCTACCCAATACAATGTCCCGGGGTATCTAAGCCACCTTCAGTTTCCTTTAAGTGTTATCAACAGTCTCCTTCATGTTCACGTCTGGGGTCAGGATTGCAGCTGCAGGCGCAGCTGAACTTGGGAGCTCACTTTGCATTACAGCAGGAAAGGTGTTGATAAACCCTCAATCTTCATTTCCCACACACACTTCACTACCGTTGGTGTATTGCTTCTATCAATTCTACTGGAAGGTAGGGAGCAGAATATCCACCCCAAAGGGAGAAAATACTACAAATGCGGATTTGGGATGATGAAAAAAAGCTCCAGCAAGGGTAGAATTAGGGTCTAGCTCCACCCTTTGTGCAACAGTGTCATGTGACCTCCACAAATACTGGGACTCATTTAAAAATGATGTGCTCACCCCCAACCCTTTCTGCTGTGTATTTACTGACTTCCTTTGTCGTCAGTGATTCAGATCTGGGTGTTTACTTCATGAGCTCAGCCAGTAACCTTGAAGAACTTGAGTTTCCTCTACTATCCTTTTAACCAAAATTCCTTTTTCCTTCTCCAGGCTGTTTCCCATATAAGGTTCATGACCCCCAGTGAGGATGAAACTGCCTGCAAGGTTTGTCTTCTCTCCTGTTCACTGGTTACTCAGCCAGGCTGATTCACGGGCTTCTCAAAGGAGCTTGTTTATCAGAAGCTTGTCTAAGACACCACGTCTTCCAGAAAATCTCACCTGAGTCACCAACAGATTCCTCTAAGAATCTGTAAGCCACTCCTGACCAGCAGGAAACCCCAACAGAGGCAAAGAATAGCAAATTAAATATTTCGTCAAGAAAAAATGAGAGGCTGGGTGCGGTGGCTCATGCCTATATCCCAGCACTTTAGGAGGCCTAAGCGGGCGGATCATTTGAGGTCAGGAGTTTGAGACCAGCCCAGCCAACATGGTGAAACCCTGTCTCTACTAAAAATACAAAAACAATTAGCTGGGCATGGTGGCGGGTGCTTGTAATCCCAGCTACTGGGGGAGGCTGAGGCGGGAGAATCGCTGAAACCCAGGAGACAAAAGTTGCTGTGAGCCGAGACCACACCACTGCACCCCAGCCTGGGTGACAGAGTGAGACTGTCTCAAAAAAAAAAAAAAAAAAAAAGCAAGAAAGCTCCCATTTAGATCACTCGGACAAAAGATTTCTTTTTGTGCCAAAATGTTCCACTAGGCTTCCAGTTTTCACCACATAACTTGACAGTCATGCAAGACTTAAGTGTATTTTCATCTATCCTTTCTCTTTCATTTATTTCTGTTTAATAAGCTCTGTCCATTGATTCTAGTTAGTACATTATATATCTTTTTAATCAGTTACCTGCAGTGAGCATCTTTCCTTGTTGGTAAATACCAATGCTACTACTGTTGCTACTGAGTACTTACTCCATGTCAAATCCTCTGCCAAGCATTTTCAAGCATTGTCTCATTGCCTTCTTGCCACAACCCTATGAAGATGCCGTGACTGTCCTCATCCAATGGAGGAGGAAGTTAAGGCTGAGAGCAATTAACACAGCTGTGAGTGAACAGGTAGGATTTAAAGCCAGGCAGTATGATTCCGGAGCCTACGCTTTTAATCACTGTTATTTTACTCTCCTCCACTCCCCAAATATACTGCATTCTTTTTTGTGATTGTATTGTATTATTCTGTCTTAGATGTACTATGATTGATTTCACCCATGCTGTAATTACACTTCGGTTGGTTTTAGTTTTCACCACTACAAACGGTGTTGCAACGAACGTCTTTGTGGGCAAATCTTTACAGGTCATGAATGACCCTTCCTTAGGACACATATTGCCAAGCTGATCTCCACAAAGGTAGTACACGCCCATCATACTGTACAAAAGTACCCTTTGCCCTCCACCCTTGACACTGGGTTGCATCTATTTTTTAATTATTGCTGTTAGGATAGAAGAACAAGGCTGACACATTGTTGTTTCAGTTTGTAAGCTAGAACACTTCATTGCACATTAGCTGTATTCCTTAGGTGTATTTCTTGTTCATGTCCTTTGCCCTCTGAGGTTTGTCTCTTTATCACAGATTTGAGAACTTTTTGTATATGTCTTATATTTTTAGAATTAATAAATTTAGGGCATAAATCCAATAGAAAGAAAAGCAGACTCATTCTGTGTTTTGCATAGCATCTTACCTCCTATCCTTCCTCCATATTGATAGTAAAGCATAAGAAATGATTCCTGTGCCCAGAGGTTGAAAGCAGGTCCATTTTAACAAAGTCACTTGGAAGCATCCCCTTTCTCCAAAAGAAGCTCCCAGCTTCTCCCCCTGCTCTTCGGTCTCAGAGGAAGGGAAGATGTTGGAGAGGAGCATAAAAACTTACTTCGGGCCAGGCACAGTGGCTCACGCCTGTAATCCCAGCACTTTGGGAGGCCGAGAAGGGCAGATCATGAGGTCAGGAGATCGAGACTACCCTGGCTAACACAGTGAAACCTTGTCTCTACTAAAAATACAAAAAATTAGCCAGGTGTGGTGGCGGGTGCCTGTAGTCCCAGCTACTTGGGAGGCTGAGGCAGGAGAACGGCATGAACTCGGGAGGCGGAACTTACAGTGAGCCGAGATGGCACCACTGCACTCCAACCTGGGCGACAGAGTGAGACTTTGTCTCAAAAACAAAAACAAAAACAAAAACAACAAAATAAAACAAAACAAAAACTTACTCTGTAGGGGCCACATCATCAGACAACTGGCTTGAGCAGGCCCTATGCCATCTTTTATTGATAATGATGAATCGGAGCAGCCAGGCCTGGTATGTGAGTTTTGGACGTGATCCTAAGTGGAGTTGTCTTGTTTATACTTGTTTTCCCTTTGTTATTATTTTGCCATTATCATGGATAATTCCATACTTCTAGGGTGTAATTCCAGTGTAATTAAACTTGAACAGCCCAATATCACACAATTGATTACATACAGCATTTATTTCTAAGTATTTCAGGGCTACAAATGTGACCAATGCCTGGGGGTGTTGAGAGCTAATTCAGGTGCCACCCTGCTGGTCTGATGGCTCAAGAGGGCTGGTCACACACAAACCATGGGGTTCATGGGATGTAGATCTTCAGAGCTGGTGCGTTGGGTGGGACCAGTGGTTTGGTGCTTGAATCTCAGGCCTCTCTTAGAAGGCTGGCCTCTCCACCCATGCCCCAGAGATCCCATAGGTCCCTATTGTTCTGTCCACAGTCTCACAGACCCTTGATCCCACCCGCCACAAGAAGGGTCCTCAGGAATCAGGCTCTGACATGGAGTGTAGTGTGCAGGCCGTATATGAAGCAGCACCCTTGTAGAAGGGGAGGGAAGGAGGCAGGAGAGGGCAGAGGGAGAAGTGGAGCTGTGATTCCCATCCAAGGACAGCCTTGGCCAGCTCCATAGGGAGATCTGCAGCAGGACGGCCTTTTCGAGTTGGCCTGAGTTGGTCAAGATAGCCAGCTCTCCACTCCCATAACAATCAGCTGTGGGACCTGGGACCGCCTGGGAAGGGGTTTCAGTGTGGGTGGGGCACTCTCTGACCCAGACCCTGAGGCTCTGATGGTTGGAGGCCCCTGGAGGCAGTGCTTTCCCCAGCAGGGCTGCAAGCGTGGAAGGAGATGGGGTCAGCATGCCTTGCTGTCCACCACACCCCTCCTTTCTCTGCTTCTCCTGCGCTACTAGGTCTTCCTCCAGGCTGTCTGCATCTCAGAGTCTTTTCTTGACACTTGCTCTCATTCCTTCCTTCTGCTTCTAGGTATGTCTTTGTTTTGATATCATCACAGCCCCTTCCAATGTGATGTGTCCTTCCACTCTACTGAAAATATTCCCCTAAGTTGCCAAAAGTCCAGGTACCCAGCTTGTCTCCCCTGACCCACCTCTGACTTCAGCTGCAGCTGGGAGACCATCCCTGGCATCTTAAGGCATCTGGATTGGTGATGGGCAAAATGCCTTCTGCCAAGTCACTGGCTGAATGTGTAGGTGCTGCCAGCCTTGCAGGGGGTTGAGGATGGCTTTGTCCTGCCCTGATATTCCACAGATGAACACTTGATCCTAACCTCTCCTGGCCTCACTCAGGTGTTCGCTAGGGACAGAGAGCAATGCCAGGACACAGTTTTGTCCTACTGATGTAACCAGGTCACTGCCCCAAGCAGAGGGTGGCCATGGTCATGAGGAAAGAGCAAAGGGAAGCCTGGTGGGGGGGGGGCCGGGGAGTTGGGGTCAGGGAGCGGGTGGCCTAGAACTCATCCAAGGTTTTGGACTGCAAGACCATGTGTGAGACGTGGCTCCAACTACCTGGCCTGTGCCCTACTGTCCCATGGGATTCAGCTGCAAAACACAAATCCAAAAATAATACAAGAATTTCAAGATGGCAAATGCAGAACGATAAGCCCCAAGCATGAGTTCCTCTTGCAGCTTCCAGCTCTGCCAACTCGTTTCAGCCCCAGACTCAGGTTTCTGGGTGCCAGGAGGGCAGTTCTGCCTGCATCTCCGTCATCTCTCAGATTCGACAGGCCCAAAGTCAAATTTCATATGCATCTCCGAACTAGTGTTACCCCCCAAAACCTGGGGTTTGTTTGCCTGGTGAGTAACAAACAACTCTCCATGAGAATTCAGGTTTTGATCAGGACTTTTATTCCTAAGGTAAGGAGAGCACAGGAATACTTTTCAAAGGCGTGCTTCCCCAAGGGAAAGCGACAGGAGGGCTTTATGGGGCGATGGTGAGGGGAGAGGTGCGTCATGGCACGTGGAGGAGGGGTCCCAGTGGCACAGAGGCAGCGAGTCATCACACCAGCATGTAGGTCGCATGTTATGGTGATGAAGCTGTGGCTCCTCCCAGGGTGGAGACACTAGCATGGTCATGTGGAAAGTTCACCTGGGTCTGTCTGTAAGTTGCTGAGGTCTGTCAGGAGCTGGTTCCGATGACTAGGTGACCTCATTCCACTCAAGGTTTGGGAGAAAACCAGCTGCAGGCCGGGCGCGGTGGCTCACGCCTGTAATCCCAGCACTTTGGGAGGCCGAGGTGGGCGGATCACGATGTCAGGAGATCGAGACCATCTTGGCTAACACGGTGAAAACCCGTTTCTACTAAAAATACAAAAAATTAGCAGGGCGCGGTTGCGGGTGCCTGTAATCGCAGCTACTCAGGAGGCTGAGGCAGGAGAATGGCGTGAACCCAAGAGGCAGAGCCTGCAGTGAGCCGAGAGAGCGCCACTGCAGTCCGGCCTGGGCGAAAGAGCGAGACTCCGTCTCAAAAAAAAAAGAAAAACAAGAAAAGAAAACCAGCTGCAAGGCAGGAAGCTGTAAAACAGGCCGATTGCTTAAGTCAATTAAATTTCTATGGTCCCCGGAGACCCTCCCCATCTGCTTACATTAGCATCCTACTGTCAAAGGTACCCCCATTCACCCAGGACAGGTTTTAAACTGGGGAATCATCTGTGTTTTATTTTTCAGAAGAGTGTTATTGATAAGCACAAGGTCAGTCTATCGGGTTTCCAACCTCCTTCCTACACACACACACACACACACACACACACACACACACACACACACTCTACAGCCCCCCCACATATACATACACAAATTCACACCAACGCACACATTTACACACTCCCACATGCATACACACTCCCACACATACATGCACTCACACATTTACACACACACATGCAAACACATTTACACACTCACACACATGCACATATACAGCCCCCCACACTTGCACATTCACACATTCTCTCACACACACACTCACACTCACACCTCCCTTTGATTCTGTGGGTCCTGGCATAAGCCAGAACTTGCCTCCTATCTTTGTGAGTGTGGCCTGAAGCAGGATGGACTCAGAACACACTTTTTTCTTTTTTTAAAGACAGAGTCTCTCTCTTTCTCTGTTGTACAATGGCACAATCATGGCTCACTGCGGCCTTTACTTTCTGGGCTCAAGTGATCCTCCCACCTCAGCCTCCTGAGTTGCTGTGACTACAGGCATATGCTGCCATACTTGCCTTTTTTTTTTTTTTGTAAGGCTGAGATCTCACTATGTTTCCCAGCCTGGTCTCAAACTCCTGGGCTCAAGTGATCCTCCAGCCTCAGCCTCCCACAGTGCTGGGGATTATGGGCATGAGCCACCGTGCCCATCATGAGAACAATTTTGATGATGAGTGGCTTTTGCTCATGGTCACAAGGTTAAATTCCACATGCCTGGGAGTTATTTTTTATGTAACCTTTTTTAGGCTTTTAAAATATATTATCACTTGAACAGCATTAGGAATTATTGTAAAGTTATATTTGTATTGATGTAAATTACATTGTAAAGACTTTTTGAAGTGTGAGTTTTTGTTGGTGTGCACCCTTTTCTTTCTTTACCTTCTCTTTTTTCTTATAATAATTTTGTGTCAGATATTACTTCAATCATTTTTTTGGTTCTTATTTTTCCATGAAATTAGACTTTTGGAGCTTTTAAAAGGGAAGTGTACTTTGAGAAGTTTTCTAATGTCATGGCTCCCAAAGGCTCTTCCCTTGTCGGTGTGAGTGTGAACAAGCCTGGCAGCTGGCATTGAGATCTTCTGGGTCTGTGCCTCTTCCACATTTCTCTGGACTTTTCCTTTCTGTTGTCTCTTCTGCACCTGCACTGTTCAGGTTGGATTCTGATCTCTGCAGTTTATTCTGAGAGAGTTTGAGGGGTCAGTTTTGAGAGCATATTGTTTGCTCTGGCCACTCAGAACTTAACTAAGCACTGTGGCAAATGCCTCCTAGCTCTTAGGAGAAAACTGGGTTCAGGGCTTTCAGACACCCCCTCACCTCCCTCTCCTTCCCCTTGCACAGCCCATGCTGACCCTGTAGCTACTGGGTGGTTCATCTCTATATGCTGGTATTTTTCAGCTTCTGGGGTTTTGGTTTCTCCGTTTTAATATTTCTGTGTGTTGTGAAGGGGGCGATGGGAAGTCTTCAAAAATCATGCCACCCTTGCCACTGTCTTCCAGTATCCCCTCTTTATACTCTGGGATCCTCTGCTGCCCTGAAGAAGAAAGGCCACTCGATACCATAACATTTCAGAGACACCTTTATCATCTATTTTTATTTATTTATTTTGAGACAGGGTCTCACTCTGTCAGCCAGGCTGGAGGGCAGTGGCCCAATCATGACTGACTGTAGCTTCAACCTCCAGGACTCAGGTGATCCTCCCACCTCAGCCTCTCAAATAGTTAGGACTACAGGCAAGCACCACCATGGACGGCTAATTTTTTTGTAGAGACAGGTTTTCGTCATGTTGTCCAGACGGGTCTCAAACTCCTGGGCTCAAGTAATCCATGTGCTCCTTTGCTCACATTATTTGCTGCCTGTCCCAAGGAGAGCCTTTGAACCTCTTTGAGCCTTGGTTTCTTCATCAGTAGTGAGGCTCGCCCCTGCTACATCACAGGATGGCTGTGAAAATGCGGTCAGTTATTGTCGAAGAAATCACATTCCAAATTGTACAACTCACAATGTAAGATCTTGCTATTATTGTCATTAGAGCTCATGATCAGTCTGAGTATCCATCTATGTTTAAGGCATAACTGAAGTACTAGGGACAATGTTTATGAATATATCACTTTCTTTGCTCTTTGTGGCTTCCCCCCAGTTGCCTCCAGGAGGAACAGGATCATTACAAAAAGAATGCCGAGACAAGAATCTATGTCCAACTTTTGAGATAGAAAGGAAGTCTTCTTTTTCTTTTTTGGTTCTCAACTTTAATATTGGAAGCTAGGCTTCGGGGAGAAACCAAATTGTTTTCTAATATCAAAAGCCCAACACTGTGGGCAATGTCAAGACATTTACTATGAGTCAGGAATAGAGGGAATCTCAAGACATGATGTGACAGAAGCCCTTGGCACATAGAAAAAAGATAAATGGATGAAGTACCTGCTGGACTTGGTACAACAGGAAAGGCAGGTGGTCAGATGTGCACATGCTCTGGTTTTCTGGTTCTGAACCAAAATCCTGCAAAGGATGTGTTGGATATTTTGAAGGGTTAAATGTAAAATCAGGGGGACTTATTGCCTTTGCTTGCTCTGAGACTTGGAAGGAGGAGCTCACTCACAGGGTGATGTGTGGACTCCATGAATGCAGGAAGGAATGGTGCCATGACAGAAGAAAGAGGTGGCCAGACAGATGAACCAGAGTTAGTATTCTCATCTCATGGTTCACATGTGGCACAGAAGGAGCCACATGACCAAGTGGGATGACAATGGCTTCAGTTATCTTTATTTAGCTGCCCTACAAACCATCTCAAAACTTAGTAGTATAAAAACAACAACCATATTTTTATGCTCAAGGATTCTGTGGGTCAGGAATCCAGAAAGGCCACTGTGGGAATGACTTGTCTTTGCTCCATAATGAGGTCTCGGTTAGGAAGATTCAAATTTCCGGGGGCTGGAATCATCTCAAAGCACCTTTCCGTCATGGCTGGTGCTTGGACTGGAATGCCTGAAGAACGGGTCAGCTGAGCCTGTTGACTGGAGCACCCACATATGACCTTTCCATGTGGCTTGGGCTTCCTCTCAACAAGGCCGCTACAGGGCAGCTGACTTCTAACATGGCAGCTCACAGTTTTAACAGAGAGCATTCCAGTGAAGCAAGGCAGAAACTTTCATGGTCTTTTATACCTTAGCTTCAGAGGTCATAAACCTTTACTTCAGCCATAATCTGTTGGTCAAAGTATCCATAAGTCTTCCAGATTCAAAGAGAAAGTACAGAAACACCACTTCTCAATGGAAACAATGTTAAAAAATGTGCAGCTATGTTGTAACAATGTATCTAAGAGTGTGGTTTGAGAACCACATGGACAGGGGAAAATGCTAGCACCTGAAAGCTCCAGGGAAGGTAACCAGGCTGAAGACCAATTAGGAGCCAGGAGGGCTCTGCAGTCATGGTGTCATGTAAGAGCCTTGGTGTTGTGACTCAATAAGAGAAGCCATCTGACCCTTAGAGAGCTGAGAGAAGACCATGAGTTCTCCAGGTGCAGAGACCAGCAGAAATCACCAGCAAGGTTCCCTGGGATAGACTCACATGAGCCACACCTCAGCTAAATCAGCCTGCACACACTCAAAGACCAGACCCACTGCCCCTCAGCCACGTCTCCACAAGGATAGACAGGAGTCCAGGGAGACCTGCCGCAACCTCCAGGGGGACTCTCAGCTGCCCCAGGTGACATCTTGGGAAGGAGGCAGGGTGCTGCAGTTTGAACATATTGAATATTTCATGGAGCCTCTTTTAAGTAGAAGGTAATTAATTAAACCAAAGAAGGCAAAAATACTGTGAAGTAGCAACCTATGTCTCCCCACTGGGGATGGCAGGGCCCCAGTGAATGATGGAAGCAGTGATGGAAAGTAAGGAAGCTGCATTTTTCGGCTGGGCACGGTGGCTCACACCTGTAATCTCAGCACTTTGGGAGGCTGAGGCAGGCAGATCATGAGGTCAGGAGTTCGAGACCAGCCTGGCCAACATAATGCAACCCCATCTCTACTAAAAATACGAAAAATTAGCCGGGCGTGGTGGCAGGCACCTGTAATCCCAGCTACTAAGGAGGTTGAGGCAGGAGAATTGCTTGAACCCGGCAGGCAGAGGTTGCAGTGAGCTGAGATCACACTGTTGCACTCCAGCCCCGGGGTCCGTGTGAGATTCTGTCTCAAAAAAAAAAAAAAAAAAAAAAAAAAAAAAAAAGAAGTTGCATTTTCTTGTACATCTGAGTGGAGTGAATATGAAACACACCAGCAAAGGACACTTGCACATATACTTTTTTTTGGAAGTGATGTCACAGAACTTCTGCAGCAAATTCATGACAGACCATGCAGCTTCCAACGTGGACACTGGAACATCTCAGTCTTAAGCCACATGTAGGAAGTCCAGTATCCTGAGGCCACCATGTTGTGAGGGAGCCCAAGTCATGTGCAGGGCCTTGTGTTGGTGTTCCAGTTAGCAGGCTCGTTCTTCTGGTCACCCCAGCCTGGGAACCACACATGTGAGTGAAGATGTCTCCAGATGATTCCAGCAGCTGCAGTCACTCCCAGTCAGGTATCCCCAGCTGAGGCCTCAGACATGGAGGGGCAGAGACAACCACCCTCCCTTTTTCCCACTTTGACATACAGAATACTTGGGCGAAATCAAATGGGTATTCTTTGGCACCGTTAAGTTTTGGGGTAGTTTGTTATGCAGCGGGGATCACAGAAGAGCAGGGATGGCATTGTTCTTGCCAGTGTGTTCTCAACCTTATGACATACCCGGTGTCTTCAACCTCCTTCAACCCTCAATGCTCAATGTGTAGCTGCAAATTTAGGCCAATCTACTTTTAGCAGAACACTCAAAAAAACTTGGCTGCTCTATCTCACTGGGGGCCATTCTTGCTTAGACTGTTGTGATCAGTTTGAATATATATATTCAAATTTAAGTAAAAATGTCACAGTTTCACATTGTGGACGGTTCCCGATTACCTTATGGAGAGGTCAATTTTCTTCCTTTTTCTTTAGAAAAAGAATTTGGCAAACAGAAATCCAAAGCAAGCAAGCAAGCACACACACACACACAAACACACACGCATCAAGGTCATAAATTCAATGCCTGGTGCTCTGGAGAATTGATTGTGTCTGACATGACTAGAGTTAGGTGAGACAATGGCCAACATTCCTCAGTAGAAGTTCTTCAAATACCCGAATTTAGGAGAAAGAAACAAAGTATTGGACCCATATGAAGCAGCCCCTCTGCCTTGCCGCGTCCAGAATCCGTCCCCCACTCCCCACTGGTAGCCTCTAGTTCCTGGCCCTCAGCTGGACTCTTCACTGTGCTTTTCCCTAAGTTGTTCTTCAGTTTTCAGAGGGATTCAATGGGCACAGTGTCTGGAGAGACTTGGGTTGTCAGTTCAACCATGTAATTGGATTGTAGAATGGAAGAGACATATAGGATGTCAGGGTGGGAGAGGAGGGGAGCTTTTCCAGAAAGAAAACCCAGTTCAGAAGGCAGGGCTGGAGTCCTGGGCCACAAGTTGAGTGGAGTGATGGTGATGGGAGAGTGGGACTGGAGCAGCCATCGAGGTTAGGGAGCGGTGGGAAGCAAGGCTGGTGAGCAGGAGGGATGGTACCAGGCTTCAGAGCATGACAGAAGGAGATGGGAACCAGGACAGGCTCAAGCCAGCCCAATCAGCGACTCCACAAACACAAGTGGTGAGATCCTTCTTCTCCCCAAGAACCATTTCCTGGAACTGTTTTTGAATCCCCAGTGAGATTTGAGATTTCAACATCTACAGAAATATGATAAGCATGGACTACAGCATCCCCCTCATCTCCTCAGCATGGGCCTGCTGGTGAGCAGGACTGCAGGCCCGAGCAGGGGTGTAATGTGTCTGTTGATGGCGGGCCTGCCTGGCAAACCGCAGACAGCTCTTGTTCAAAGCCAGCGTTTTTAGGCAACACAGACGGGCCCTGCCTAAGAGGCAACCTCCACAGTCTTCCCATTCCAGTCTGATGCAGTGGGGAAAGGCATCCCAATGTGTGACGTTCTTGAGCCCATGTCCTGCACACTGTGGGCAGGTGTAGTAGGCAAGTGTGGCTTGTCAATTACTTTAAAGAGAATGTCTTCCCAATTGGCTTCCCATCTTCCCTGGAACAAAAGCTTTTGGGATTTTCTTCACCAGCCTTCTCTCTTGGTAGATTTTTCCATTAAAAAGCTGCCTGAAGTCAGAGGCACATTCCCCTCTCCTAACCTTTTCAGTTTTGTATTCCATGTGACTGGGTCCAGCATATACATTTGAAATAGAATTATATGCATAGAAATAGGATTTCCTGATTGTGTAATAAAAGTTTATCAATTGCCTACCATGTACCTAAATCCTCATTTAATCTTTACAGTGCCCATATGCGATTAATGTTATTATGACCCATTTTACAGATGAGAAAACTGAGGCACAGAGCAAGGAAGCATTTTGTCCAAGGTCACACAGCTAGCAAGCGGCAGAGCAAGGTCTGAGCCCAGGGAGTTTGGCATCAGCATCCATGCCCCAATTAAATATCACCGTTGGCTCCTGCACCATCCAGCTATGCTCCACATTTTGATTTTGAACTCATATTGCAAAAAATGTCATCTTATTTACTCACACAGAGTTCCCCCCACTCCACACCTTACTCAACTTTTCCTACAATCTGATTTATTTCGAGAAGAGGATAATGTTCAAAAGTCAAAACTTCAAATACCATTTTTTAGCAAAGAGGTTCCACAATCTTTATGTAGCCTCTATTTCTCTAGGCATAAAATAAACTGAGCCAGGCGTGGTGGTTCACACCTGTAATCCCAGCTACTTTGGAGGGTGCAGCAGGAGGATTGCTTGAGTCCTGGAATTTGAGACCAGCCTGGACTACGTAGTGAGACTCAATCTCTAAAACCATAAAGAACTGAAACAACATTCCAAAGCATTGCCACAGCCAGAGGTTCAAATATTTATATGTGTGCTTCTTGGGAGAAAAGATTACGTCTTGATTAGGGTTGTGGTTACATGACTATGCATTTGTCAAAACTCATAGTACTGTATACCAAGAAAATGGAATTTCACTGTATGTAAATTGGAAAATTTTAAAAGTTAGAATCAAAGGGCGTAAGTATTTGTGTCAATAATTCAACAGAAGAAAATAAATCTTTCATGTCTACTTAAAAGTGTCAGGGCAGAAAATAATACAAATGTTCTCTTCAGTAGTTCATCAAAAATGATGTGTTCGTAAATTATTCTATGAGATCTACTTCTCACCACATAGTGAGGGTACAAGACTCACTTAGCACATTTGCCACAATAGCTCTAGGATTCACCCCCCCCCCCCCCTTCACACTGAATATGCCTTATCATTCCCGTAGGAAACGCCGGGGAAAAAACAGAACTGGGATTTAATTTACAAATTCTTGGAGCTGTTTGGAAACCAAGTGTATAATCACATCACCTCTGATGATTATCTTCAAGCCATCTGTAGTTTGGTCTCAAAGAAAAGAAAGTTTGGCCTCAATTTATAATTGAGCAACACACCTCTGAGGCTTTAGAAACTGCATGACAAGCACACATTTATTTGTGGTCGTGATCACAAAATCTATTGGACCTCACGTGGGAGAGGTCCTCAGTGGCCCTTATAGGGTGGGCTGGAGGTGCAGAACCTGTCTACTCTACCTGGCAACACTGGCCTCAATTTCCACTTCGAGCAGTGAGAGAAGCAAAGTTATAAAAAGCAACTTCTAATTCAAACTGACACATTTTCTCAGAATGTGAACATAAGCAAGCCATTTCTAATTCCAATACTTAGAAATAACCCCTTTTGACATTTTCACAAAAAATGGAATGAAATATATTTAAATATCAGGAGAAATGTCATTAAATATTCTCTGTCATCCTGTTCCTTATATTTTTAATAACAATTTCAAATACAGAAAGGTGACAGAAATTATAGGCAGAGAACACCTGCATATCCACCACCTATATTCTGTTACTAATCTTTTGCTATATTTGTTTTATTAAATATCTATTCATTTCTCCATCACTGTATCCATCGATCATTCCATCTTCTGTTTAAGAGATTTCAAAGGTTTTAGTCTGTTCGGGCTGCTGTAACAAAATACCACAGACTGGGTCACTTACAAACCACAGAAATTTATTTCTCACAGTTCTAGAGGCTGGGAAGTCCAAGATCAAAATGCCAACAGATTCAGGGTCTGGTAAGGACCCACTTTCTGGTCCATAAATGATATCTTCTTGCTGTGTCCTCACATGGTAGAAGGGTTAGCTGTCTTTCTGGGGTCTCCTATACAAGCGCACCAGTCTTGTTCATGAGAGCAGAGAGCAGAGACCCCATGATGACCTATTTACCTCCCAAAGGCCCCACTCTCCAACATCATCATATTGGGGATCACATTGCAGTGCATGAACGTTCGGGGCACACATACATTCAGACTAGCCTCAAGTAAGTTGCAAAAACCAGTACACTTCAGCATGCACACAAGTAACTAGAGCTCAATATTTCTTTATGGCTCTTTGCTTAAGGGAGATTTACATACACTGAAATGCACAAATCTTGAGTGAACAATTCAAAGAATTTTGACACATGCATACACCTGGGTAATACACACCCCTGTCAAGGTATAAAGCATTATCGTCAACCTACAAGTTCTCCCGTGTCTCTTCCTGGTCAAACCCCCACTCCATTCTCAAGAAAGTACTGCTCTGATTTTTTCACCACATGTTAGTTTTTTGATATCATGTTAATTTTGGTTGCATATTACTCTATTGTACCATAGTTTAAACAATTTTCGATACAGTCATGTGCTATGTAACAATGTTTCTGTCAATGTCAGACCGCATGTATGACGTGGTCTCTGGCTGCATAGAGAGCACGTAAGTTAAGTGTTTCGCTGAGACTTAGGATGCCTCAAGGATGGAGTGGTTAATTCATTCCTATGGATTAAAAATGTTTCCGGAATGCACCACTTAACAGGGCAGAGACAAGTGATGTGGTATGCTCTCTAGGACCTGTATAGAATAATGTCTCCTTGGCGGAGCTTGCAGTGAGCTGAGATCGTGTCACTGCACTCCAGCCTGGGTGACTGAGCGAGACTCCATCTCAAAAAAAAAAAAATAAAATAAATAAAAGTATAGTGTCTCCTCAACCTTTTTATGGCATAATAGAAGAATAGGCTGGTTTATGGTGTAGGCTTATGGGAGGAGAGAGGAAATAGATAAATAGATTTATTTATTGAAAATAAAAGAAAGGGCTGGGAGCAGTGGCTCATGCCTGTAATTCCAGCACTTTGGGAGGCTGAGGCGGGTGGATCACCTGAGGTCAGGAGTTTGAGACAAGCCTGGTCAACATAGTGAAACCCCATCTCTACTAAACATCCAAAATATTAGCTGGGAATGGTGGTGTGTGCCTGTAATCCCAGCTACTCAGGAGGCTGAGGCAGGAGAATCATTTGAACCCAGGAGGCAGAGGTTGCAGTGAGCCCAGATCGTGCCACTACATTCCAGCCTGGGCAGCAGAGTGAGACTCCATCTCAAAAACAAAACAAAACAAAACAAAACAAAAAACAGAAACAAAAACAAAAAGCCAAAAAAAAAAAAAAAAGAAAGAAAAGAAAGACTGAATTCTTAAGAGCTTTGGGTCACCAAAATGAAATAAATATATGTCCATGTCACCATCATGCAAAGGCACTCAAGCCTTTGAAATACACTCCATTTATTTACTTTTCAGGAGTTTGAGCTGAATTCACTTAGAAAACCCCATGTTCTGTCAATAGACTAGGTATATGATGATGATTTTTAAACCCAGTAACCTATACATTCCTCACTGCCACCGCCTTATGCATGGGTGGTCACTGTATTACTCCCATTTTGCAGATGAGGGAGTGGAGGTGCCAGGTTGTTAATGAGCTGGTCAGGGACTGCTGGAAGTAAGTGTCAGGAGTGAGACTGGAACACTGTATACCCCCACCTGGCTGCCTGTCTCCCGCAGAACGTGTAGATTGAAATAAAATGAGCCTGACAGGGGTTTCACCCGGTTCCGGACCATTGCTTCTCCCTGCAGAGCTGGCTTTGATGAGGGCCACCTCCATAGGAAAGAAATCAGCAGAGGAATCAGCTCTGGATTCTCAAGAAGCCAAGGTGTATTATAATAATTCTGCTTTCAAAACCCCCGGGACAGGCTAAGTAGCCCACCCACCAAATGCACACAGAATGACCGTCATCTGTCCAGCAGATGAGATGCCTGGGAGGTCAAGAGAGGAGACTGAAGCCCATGTGGAGGCTTGTGGCTCACAGTAGCCTCAGCCACCAGGCCTCCCTCCCTTCCTTGAAAGCTGCAGAGATGTGCATGCCTGCAGCCTGTTGAGAAATCTGGTCTCGGGCCAGCCAATCTGAACTCCACTCACACACACTTTTCTAAGGTCTGAGCTGAGAAGGGGCCCCCAGATGTAGATGTCTAGGAACAAATCCCAGGCAGCTGGTGGGATTTGCTCTCTGGTTACTGCTCATGCCTCTTCCGTCTTCCCCACTCTTGCATCTACTCTCTGTTTCAGACACTTGGTTTTGTGCAGCTTCTCCCAGGCCAGACAGGAGGCAACACCCATTGGAAGCTGTTGGTGCCGCAGCGTGCTGGCCTGGGCTGAGATGGTGTGAAAACCCTGCCTGTCCCGCTGTTTCCTAACTCTCCCAGGCAGTGACAGCCTCTTGGCCTGCTCCACTGGCAACGCCTGCCGTGGGGTCCCACCAATTCATCATATCTCCAATGTGCAGTTGCTGCAGGCAGTGCGATCTCTTGGCGCTTCGCTGGGCTGCCACATTTGGAAGTGATTTGGGACTCAAAAAGGCTGTGGATCGAGGAAACTCTGAAGCGTTGTTCCCTTCTATTTCTGGCCACCTATTTCTGAGCTGAGGGAGTGGGATCTGGCCAAGTTGAGCCAAAGTGAAACTGCTGAAATCAAGAAAGATAGTAGCCAACGTGACGGCAGTGGGTGGTGAGAATCCCCTCCTCCCTCTCAGTTTGGTCGACTGTCAGTCCGGACGCCTGAGTGGGGCCTCGCTAACCCTGCCTGCTGCTCTTGCTGCCAGGCCTGGCATCCGTTTTCCATCTCTATATGATTGTTTGCCCTGAGCCCAGTGAGTGCTGTCTGCATCTCTGGCTGCCGCAGACAGCAGCCTGATTTCTCAAGCTGGACATTGCTTTGATTTCCCCTTGGCCTACAGACCACACCACAATTCCCCCTCTTCTCATAAGCGCAAGCATCCCTTTGCAGTATCTAAAGGCTCCTGACGCAGTGGAGGTCCTCAAGATTTTCCTCCCCTTAAGCTGGTGCACCGTCCCCTCCCCATTCCGCTCTTACGCCTCAAATCCAACTGCATGGACATCACCAACTGCATGTCAAATGGTGATGTTAGAAACGACTTTCCGTAATGATCCAGAAAAAGTCCCATTTTTCACAAAGGTTTTTTTTTCTTTCTCCATGACTTAGTTTTACATATGACTATTGTTTGCAATAAAGATCAAGTTTTGCAATCCATCATGCTCCCTTCCGACTCCCCTGTCCCCATGGTACTGTCTCCCGCTCCATGTCCAAGTGCCCTCCCTCCTCCCTCAGCCCCCACCTTTTGGTGGGCTGTGCCAACAGTGTAGCAAGAGGAATTTCTGGAAGGAGGCCAAATTTGGCTTCAGATCATTTCTCTTCAACACACACTGGCCTCTGAAAACCAGATTCTGTTTGTCATTTGGTTTGCTCTCCCAGCGTTGTGTCATTCCGATGGTAATGCTGATGGATTTCAAGCTTGCCTCGTAGAGTAACGCACAAGGTTTTCATAAGCACATTAATCTTAAAAGAAAAACTGTCAGATGCAAACAATACCCATATGACTGATGTTGTAAAGACACAAACTAACTCTTAACATCCATTCCCAAGGAATATTATCTTACAGGGGCCTGATGTTGCCTTTAACTCTCTTCCAACATAGGTACTTGTGTTGCAGGATTTTGTGGCACCTAAAAAGCTTGCTTTCTACACCAAAAGGCTGAGGATTAATGGCCTATCTGCTCATTTGCCAAGTCCAAATAATAGGCTTGGTCACATGGTGGTGTAAATAAGACCGTGATTGCAAGAAATATGTAATTTCATTAGTTTTCACAAAATGTAATATAAGCAGTCCTTATGAAAACCAAATTGGAAAATCATTATTCCTCAAGAAAAGGGACTCTGATCTCCGCAAAACCCTAAAATCTCATTAGCAGATGAGACATGCTGCCCCAAACTCTTTCCCTGGTGGAGGAGTTCTTAGCTCACAAGCTGATTTGAAGGCATTTTCCCATTTTGTTCCGAGGTTTGCAAAATGTGTGGTATGAATTAAATATATGATATTGCTATAAATGTGTGCCAGGCCATGATCAAGAACAAGCTAGTAGCTTGCATTAATTTAATGGTGTTGAAGTGTTCCACTGTAATTAAGCATCTGAAATTCAAATAAAGACAGTCATTAGGCTCAGCAATACAAAGCCACCAGACCAAAGACTATAAATTATTTCAAATAGAGGCCTCAAAAAAGTGTTACAGGGTCTGAGATGAGGTTCTTCAACAGGGGTGAGTAGTCACTGGCACTTAGGGCCATCAGTATTAATGAATATGGTTATTAATGAATACATTGAGACTGTCGACGGAGGAGCCTGCAATTTGTTAGCAATTGCCATATTTGGCTAAAAATTTCTGGACAAGTTTAGGCCCAGGTACTGTGATTCCACCTTCCTCCTACAAGGTCAGTGTGGTTCATCACCTGAAACAGAGGTGGGGCCAAGCAAGACAACTTCATAAAAAGATAAAGGAGACTCGAGCCTTTAATGTTCACTGCCAGGCCCTGAATTCTCAGCGAGGGTCTCCTCTGGCTGTAGACAGACCTCGTGGCACTTGGGCCGCTCAAGAGTCCAGAGTCCTTGCAGCCTGAGAAGGCAGCAATATTTCCCAGCGTTCAACATAAGGACAAGTACCTGCTTTTCCTTTCATTTTAATGCCCGCCTTTCATGGAAGTGAAAGATTGTTGTGAATTTGGCCAGGCAAGAGGATTGCTTGTCCTTCAGATCATTCCCTGAAGGACAAATATTGTCCTTAGGAAATATTATCCAAAGCTTAGGAAAATATTGTATCTAAACTCCATGGACATTTTCAAGGGCTAATGTTCTTTCACAAGACAATGTAATAATTTTTAAACCCATAACTGAACCATTGGATTTAGCAGGCAGGGCAAAATCTTGCTATCCTCCTTCTACGAAACAAGCCAGCTGAGAAATACAGGCCTTTCCTTGGGACACACAGCTGGTGAATGGCCGAGCTGGCATAAGAACTGAGGTCTTCTGATCTCAAGATCAATGTCTTTTCTAAAAAGCAAAATTGACTCCTGGTAGGAAACAGAATAAAACTTGTGCTACCTTAAATGACTGCATTTGCCACTGTGTTGCCTATTTCACAATACACTTTTACTTATTCACAAGTTTGAATAACAAAGATAGCAATGATTTTAGAAATTTTTTAGTAAGACTTTTGACAATATAATGAAAACAAAGGATTACTTAAGGTACACAAATTTGCGATCCGTGTTAGTGGATTTGTGGATCCAGAAGCCATCCATGGCACCTGGGATCTCTGTTAAAATGTAATGGATAGATGATTAAAATCTGTACATTCTATTAGGTCTTCACCTTACAAATCATCTACTAAACATTTTTGAAAACAGGTTTAGTCAAATTCCCCAATTGCCTTCTTTGCCTCTCCTCCCATCAGCCGCCTCCTGGTAGAGGCAGTGGTGAGCACTCAGAGCATCCCGGTGGGACTCTAGAGGGGGCTACAGGAGTCATTCAGGGACTGGGTAGCCCGCTGGTCAGAAATCCCTCTGGGAAATTCTGAGTGGGCTGCATATTAAACCTTAGAGGAGGGTTGGATGTTCCTGAATTGAGAACAAAGTGTTTGTGCCCCAACGTTCTCATCCCTTGAATAGCACAGGGAAGTAATGTGCACTCTGGAGTCAAATGCCAGGTTCAAATCTTGGTTCAGGCACTTCCTGGTTTGCATGGCTGGAGGTGAGTTGTCATTTATAGCCCTCAATTTCCTCGTCTGTACAATGGAGATAACTTGGTTAGTTTAGCCTCCCAGGGCTGTTGTGAAGCTCAAGCAAGATAGTAAGTGGAAATGCCTGGAATGATGCCTGGCACAGAAAAGTTGCTCAGCAAGCCTCAGCTCTTCCTAGCAAGGCCAAGAAGGAGCACATCAGTTTACGACCATATGGACCCAGTGGAGTGGGATAGTTGACAGTGAGGCAGCTGCTGTAATTTCTTCGGTAACCAGGCAAGACCCGACCTTGAGGTTTGCTCATCAGCTGCATTTGTAGTCCTTGTGGGGCTAAACATCCAAGTTGGCATTTTTCTTCACTTAAATTGGTAAGGTAAAGAATGTTTTATCAAAAAGGGGCCTGTTTCCTTTGGAAGTGACTGCGTTGTCTCCTTTGTCCCCTTTAATTGTTCATTTGCTTTATGTGTGTGGCTGCTGTGATTTTCCAGTATTTCAGATGCAGGTCCTCTCATGCAGGGGCTTAGCTCTAGGTCATAAAACTATCCTCACCTCACGAGTTTCACCTTGGAAACAGCTTCTATTCCTAGGTGTAAAAGGAATGTTCCCTGGAAATAGTCTTTTTTTTTTTTTAAAACTTATAAACACCTTATCTTCTTTTTTTAAGATTTATTATCTTTTTAACACAGGAAGCCTCTTCACCTCTTTTGAAATTCAGAGTTCCAATTCTGCTTCCATGACCTGAATGGTGAGTATAATGCAATTCAGGTGATTCCCAGCTGGAAATACTAAACAACACTTTTTTTTCTGTGCTCCAGTGACTGCTGCAGAAAGGGACACTTAGAGGGGCCTTCATTATTAATGAGATACAGTTGACACCCTGGCTTGGGCAGCCATTTCTCAGTGTGTGCTCCCATCTGGGGCAGCTCTGGCTTGGGAGTAGAAATGACTCAAGACAATCCACCAGTGGTGGGAGAACTCAGACTTCCTTGCACTGCCAAGAGCCAGATGCAGATGCCTCTGTGGCGGAATGTGCAGTTGAAGCAAAGGATCAAGAAGTCCTAGGAATGATGACACACTGAAGGTCATGGTCAGAGCATTGCTGCATCTGAGCTCCAAGCCACTCCGTGGTTTCTGAACAGAATCTGCTTGTGGTTATCAGGAATAATGTGATAATCTCTTTGCTGTCCAAAGTTACCCACACAAAATTTCTGAGACTAGAGATGAGAAAAACAAATGGAACGGGATGGCCAATGTCCCATTCCAGAGAAAACAAAATGTATCCATTGGTAAGAGTGTTTTATGCAAGATCATTATGAATGGTGAGAGGACTTCCCCTCAGATTACCAGGCCATCACCCATCTTTGCCTCCCATTACATCAAAACCTGACATTTTTCAAAATCATATCCAATAGCATCTGACAGCTTCTACACATGTTAGGCTTCCATAAAAGTTCTAAATATCTGCTTTATTTTATATTGGTGTGTCAGTAGGGTCGTATGTCAATAAAGCTAATAAAATAAAAAATTAAATAGCAAGGCCAAAAATGGATGATGAATATTCCAGCAGTGATAGCCAATATAGTAGTTGAAGTTGAACATTAAAATGTTGGGGAAACATGATGGAGAATAGAGTTGCGCATCTGAAGAGGAAGCAGGCCAGCTCTTTAAGAAAGAATTTGGGTCTAAAAAATGTTCTCCTTGATGGACATGGTTTACTGGTGTTCTTCATGCTGATTTGCTGATAAAGTTAAAGCTGGAAAACTGTGCTTCATATGACATGAATAAACTCAGCTTCAAACTTTACATTTTTTTTTTTTTTTGAGATGGAGTCTCACTCTTTTGCCCAGGCTGGAGTGCAATGGCATGATCTTGGCTCACGTGATTCTCCTGCCTTAGCCTCCTGAGCAGCTGGGATTACAGACACATGCCACCATGCTCGGCTAATTTTTGTATTTTTAGTAGAAATGGGGTTTCACTATGTTGGCCAGGCTGGTCTCAAACTCCTGACCTCAAATGATCCACCCGGCTCGGCCTCTTAAAGTGCTGGGATTACAGGTGTGAGCCACCACGCCTGGCCTCATCTGTGTATTTTAAGTAAGCAGGAATTGTAGCTCTCTAAATTGTAGGTGAACAGGAGGTTAGCATTTAGGAAAAGAAACAGAGCAATGGACTCTGGCCTGTCTTTAGAGAGCTCTTTGAGTTCAACTATGTTTGGGAACAAAACACTAAAAGCCTTAAAGACCATTTTAAGTGGACTACATAGTGTTTTATTTTCCTGTGCTCCACACAAGGGGGGTTGGATGTTACAATAATGAAGCTCTTGTTACTGCCATTTCCCAGGCTTCTGTTGGTGGAAGGAGACTAGGTGCTGAGCATAAGTTTGGCAATGTTTTCCACGAAAAACTAAGAAGACCAACTCTCACCAGACTCCTATCATCTTGTCATATTCATGTGATGACCCAACTTACCCAACCCTCAAAATGAGGGACACTTGGCAACCAAGCTCTGCTCCTCTGCTGATGTGAATGTGTTCAGAAAATTCAACATATGCCTCCTGGAAAATCTACACTCAAGGCCCAGTGGAAGAATGTACGATCTGCTTCCTGACCTTGAGTGGCTTCTGATATAATAAGCATGGGCAAGAAATGCGTTGCAATATAGCTTGTACATTTGCTGGATTGTGCTGAAGCCAATCTCAGATGCCATTTCATCAGAAAATGTTTCAGTATGTCTCGCTAAGAGATTAGGATGTAAAAAAAAACAAACACACAACACTACTATGCGCCTAAACAATTAACAATAATTTAAAAATATTTTCTAACATTTTGTCAGTGTTCACATTTCTGTGGTAGATCAATAAATGAATTTTCGCAGTTGATTTGTTTGAATCAGAATTCAAACAAGGTCAACCCTCTCCACTGGTTGATCTATCTCTTAGGTCTCTTTTATTTCTTCTAATTTTACTTTTATGTGTTGCATACCCTTCTGTTTTCCACTGCCATTTATTTATGGAACGTGTTAGGCCATTGTTCTGTAAAATTTCCCACATTTCAGATTTGGCTAATTGCATCCTCATGAGGTCATTTAATAAGAACCTTTATCTTATAATTCCTGTAAGCTGGTGATTAGATTCAAAGTTTTTATCAGATTCAGTTTTACTCCATGGGCCTGGGGCTTCCTACTGCACCATACAGAGACATATAAGGTCCGGTTGTTTCTCTCTTTGTGATATTAAGATTAATAATTGGAGACCAGGAATGGTGTCTCACACCTGTAATATCAGTGCTTCAGGAGGTTGAGGCAGGAGGATCACTTAAGTCCAGGAGTTCAAAGGTGCAGTGAGCTATGGTCATGCCACTGAACACTGCACTCCTCTAGCCTGGGTAACAGAGAGACATCCTTTCTCCAAAAAGAAAAAAAAAGAAAAAGAAAAAGAAAAAGATTGATCATTTGGTTCAGATGTTGACAGCCTTATTGATGAATAGGATTTCATTAGGGCCGTGAAAGACCTGAAGACAATTTTTTAACTCTAAAGTGTTCCGGGTATAGCTAATAAACTAATATCAAAAATAGAAACCTCATAGAGGGAAGCAAAGCAAGATGAAGCTAGAAATATGGATAATAATACTTTAAAAACACATATAACAGGCCATGTGCTAAGTGCTTTGTATATATACACTTAGAACAGAGTCTGGTGCATTGCAAGACTAAATAATGATATTATTGCCATTGTTAGCTTGAACCACTTTACTCTACTACCTCCCTAAGTCAGCCTGGTAATACAGAGGAGGTGAAGATTCTTCCCTAGGCAGAATGACCTGGTTGCTCAAAAGTGAGAAATGGGAACTCCTCTCCTTTCTGTTTTTGGTAACATTGAGCCTGGACCATTTGTGGAATGTTTGGCCATAGGTGCTGCAGAGTAGGGAGGAGGAGTATTGAAAGTTGTAGGTTGGAGAATAACATTGTCAAAGGCATTTGAGAATGAAGAACTGGTCAATTACTGTACACAGAAGGAACGGCATAGAATGGCAGGATAAGAGGCCAAGAGAGTGGGTTCAGAGCTTTGGTAACGGTCAAGCTCAGACCTACAATTCTATGGGTTGTTCCTTTACTAGGTGACTTGAAGAAAGACAGATTCACAGCTCACACCACACACTTAGGTTAACCCCAGCGGGTTAAATATGGAAAATGATGCCATGAAAGTACTAGACAGAAGCATGGAATAATTTTTTTTATCATGGAGGAAGGAAAGCTTTTCTAGTTGTAACACAAAATCCAGAATCCATTAAAAAGAAAAGACTACTCTGACTCCTAAGAGTCAAGAACTTGTACATCAAAAAAAAAAAAAAAATCGCCATAAGCAAAATCAAAAGACAACTGAGAAACTGGGAAAAAATATTTGCATCTTATATGACAGATAAGTACAAATCTTTCCAGTATGTGAAGATTTCCGAGAATCTGAGAAAAGGGCCAACAACCCAACATAAAAATAAACAAAAACATTTCACAAAACCACTACAAAAGGGCTTAAACATGTGAAAAGATGTTTAATCTTATTCTGAAGAAGAGAAATGCAGAGGTAATTGTAATAACTGTCATGATATGTAATAATAACTTACCATCCAGCCCTATTAGATTGGCTGAAAAAAGTGACTGTTGGGGGCAGAAGATGGTACAACCCTTGGAAAGGACCATTTAGGAATATTTATCAAAATTACAAATGCATATATTATTTGCACAGAAATCCTACTTCTGGAACTTATCCCACAGATGCATACCTGTGTGCCCACAAAATGTCAAAGAACTAGACACAATTCAAAGGCTAAAAACACTTTGGTACCTCAGTCAGTGGAACACCACGCAGCTATTAACAGAGACTGTGAGGTTTTCCATGTGTTGTTATGGAAAAATCACTGGAGTCAGTGAATACAGGCAAGTGCAGAAAGAGTACCTGGCATGCCGCCTTTTGGGTAAGAAAGGGAGAGAAAAGACCATGTACTCTTATTTGCATGTATTTGCATAAAAGGAAACAAAAGAAACAGATTAAAAACTGACCTCAGGGAGGACAGGGCAGGGTGTGAGTAAGAAGGCTTCTCAAGGTGGACCTTTATGTATCGTGTGGACCCTCAAGTCATGCGAATATCTTACATATTTACAAAAAATAAAATTTAAAAACGGCTGAGCGCAGTGGCTGTAATCCCAGCACTTTGGGAAGCTGAGGTGGGTGGATCACCTGAGGTCTGGAGTTCAAGACCAGCCTGGCCAAAATGGCGAAACCCCGTTTCTACTAAAAATACAACAATTAGACGAGAGTGGAGGTGGGTACCTGTAATCCCAGCTACTCAGGAGGCTGAGGCAGGAGAATCGCTTGAACCTGGGAGGCAGAGTTTGCAGTGAACTGAGATCATGCCACTACACTCCAGCCTGGGCAACAGAGCAAGATTACGTCTCAAAAGAAAAAAAATTTTAAACATGAATGGTACTGGGTCTGAAAGGTATACAGCTTGTTCAGGAAGGAGAAGGCTTGTGTACCAGTATGTGTAACAGGAAGCCCCAGCAACAAGGTGCACCCTGCAAAAAGCACTCACTGGGGAACAGTGGCCCATGATTTTGAGGGGGCAATTTTAAAAATGTGTCATGGAAGGGTAAGCACTTTAGCTGGATCTTGGTTTCAACAGGTGCTGATTGAGGAGAAGCTGACAGGCAGTGGATAGCAGGAGGAAAAGCTCAGAGGAGCAATGTCTGGGTGAGTGTGGGCAGCAGCTGAGAGCACCATGGGCCTGCTGGGAGCAGAGGGCACTGGAGGACAAAAATGGCCCTTGGGATCAGCACTGGGGGGCACCACCTGTCCAGATGGGAGCCTGAACTTTATTCCGCAGGTGGTGGGGTGCCATTAAAGGGTTTTGAGTCTCTTTGAATCCATTGGAGCTGCAGTTCTATTTATCTGTTCATGCATTTCCTGTGTGCCTAGGACAGTGGGCACTGCTCCAGGTGCTGGGGCACTGAGATGAACACCACTCAGCACCCAGCCAGTAGCTGGTGATCTCCTGGGGAGACAGGTTTATCAAAAATGACTAGGGGCCATGTGCTGAGGGAGGCACTAGAAGTCTGAACCAAGTAACAGGAAACAGGTTCAATTCATTCATTTTAGGGGAAGATGGAGGCCTAGGGGAGCCTCCAGAGAAGTTGGGATGCTTAAATAAAAAGTGGAAAGGCTCATCTGGTGGATGGTTACTGTTGTAGAGATTCGGGAGGAGAGAATGGTTAGTGTTGTGGAGATTTGGGAGGAGAGAAGATGCTGGAGTCAGGAATCCAATCAGCAAAGCAGGTGAATCAAGGCATCTAGGAGAAGTTGCCTGGAGATGGAATGAAGGGGGTTCCAACTGTACGAAAAGTACCAGTGAAGCAGGACAAACAGGATTAGGGGTGATAGTGGTTGAGGTGAGGTCATGGGGAGGTGGTGAAGTGGAAAAGAGGGTGCCGGAGTCATAGCCAGGAGAGGGGCAGAGCTGGGAGAAAGAGCCTGTCAGCCTCCTAGGGTCCCGAAGGCCTGTGTCGTGGGGCGGGAGTGCAGCTGGTGGCTGGAAATGAGAATCAGGGCTCTGGAAAGAGGTGACAGCTGGGGAGGGGGCTGTGATGTTGGAATTCCTGTGAGCATGGCTTGAGGCAGTGGATACAGCAGAGGTCCTCCAGAGAGGAAAAAGTAAGACTAAAGAGATTGAGAATAGTTACATTTTAGGGTCCAGGGGCTGAAAGGAGGAATGAGTGAAGGAAGAGAAAAAAATCACAAGATTTGGGCAATCTTGGGGAGATTAGAGCTTTGAGAGCAGAAAGGCAGAAGGGATGGAGGGCAAGGCATGATGCAAAGACCACTCCGGAGAAGCCTGGAGCACGTTCTGACACAGGCAGCAGCAACGGAGGACCACAGCAAGAGAGGCTGGCTGAGCCAGAGGTGAGGAGAGTGAGGAGGGAAACAGCACTGTCCTTTCCATGGAGCTCGAAAGTGAGAGAAGACAGGAGGGTAGGCCAGGGGTCCATGTGAAGCAGGGGCACAGTCCCACAGCAGGCTGAAGATGGGGCTCCCTGAACTGCAGGGCTGACCCCACCATCACATAAGAAGCCTCTGGACCCAGCCCTTGGCTTTGGGGAACCCCCAGTTACTAGCAGCTGGGCAGAGACCCAGAAGACAGACAATGGCGGAGAAGTTGGTGTCTGAAAGTCAAAGTTAAAGGAAGCAAACAGGTGATTTTGCCCAGAGTCCTCCCCCACTGAAGCCCATGGGGGCCCTTGACTGGGCTCCTTGACTCCTGCCTTTGCTTCCCTCTGTGGTCCGGCCCCTCAAGGCCATCCTCCAAGGGCTGCTTTGATTTCCAGGGGTTGCTCCCAAGACTGAGTGTTTCAGGGTGGGAGCACAGAGAGGAAGAACACTGTGAAAGTGCAACTCAACTCAGAAGAGATTTTAAAAATGAGGCTTTGTTGCTTTCCAGGGAGGAATATCTAGGATGCCAGCAGGCTAAGGCTTGCAGAAATTCTGCCTTAGTGAATAGCTAAGATCGTCTCACAGTTAGCCAAGCAAGGAAGTCTGTCCGAGCATCTTTCCTCTCTTGGCATTCCGAGCTCACAGCTCATCTGGCTTCCTCTTGATTTCTCAGTACTCTCATGGTTAGTCTTGAAAACCATGATAACAATTATGTATTATATGAAAATTGTCATCTATTATAGCTATATATTATTATAATAACAATCATTTATTGAGCACTTGTTATGCAGCTGACATTGTACCAAACACCTTATCTTTTTCATCTCATTTAATTGTTGGCCATCCTCACAAAATGGGTTCTGTTGTGACTTCATTTTCCAGATGGAAAAACTGATGTTTGGAGGTTAGATGACTTGCCTGGGTCACAGGATGCAAGTGGGTGAGTCAGGAGGCCTCTTCAGGCTGAAGTCAATGTTCCACCTCCCAGGACTTGGGCCTCTCCCCTCGCTGGATGCCCCCCTCAATTCAGTAACCGCACTTTAACCTGCCTTTTGGGCTCATGAGTGATCAACTTCAACCCTCTTTCCTCTCCGCGCCACCACATCCCACACTGCCCAGCTCCTTTCCTGAGCCAAACTGTCTCAAGCCTGCTTTCCTGTGACTTTACCTCTGCGACCACCTTTGCTTTCCCAGGGAGACGTTTCCTGTCCTTCCTTTGGCCTCTGGACTTCCGCCTGTCAAACTCCACCCATTGGTCAAGGTCCTTCTGAGATGCCAATTCCTTCCTGAAATGCCCCGTATTCTTTGGCGGCCCACGGCCTCCTCAGTCTCAGAAATGTGTGTTTACCTTGTTCACTCTGCTTACAGTGGGGCTCAAAGTATTCTGCTACAGCACCCCCTCCTGGTTCCCAGAGGTAAATGCCCTGCCACTCCGGAAAGGGACCTCAACCTGTTCTAGACAACCAGGGCGGCATTTTTAAATGTTTTCTATTCTGTCCTTCAAATGGACAAAAATTTCTATCCTGCGCCATGAAGAGTTTACACTTGTTTTGATATCAAAATAATGTTATTTTCCAAAATCATTAGGTGAGGTTGAGATTTCAGGAAGACGTGCTTTCCCGTGGTGGCCCCTTCCTCCATCCCACTGCCAAGTACTAAAAGGAGAGGCACACTCAAGTTTAAGAAGCAGGTGAGCAGAACGCAAAGTCCTCAAAGGCAAAAACTGGCTCTCGCCCTGCCTCACCAGCGGGTGTCGACTGTAGAAAGAATGAACTTTGTATTTGCTCAAATGGATTACACGTTAACATCACCTCTTAAAGGGTCTGAAAATCATTTATTTCTCAGCAGATGTGGGTTTTCCTTGTGATCAAAATGACTTGATTAATTTGCTCAATGAAGCTATTTTTTAGAGCTGGTATGAGCCCACCAACATAGTTTATGTTCCCAAGTTCTAATTTGTGGGGTCCCTAGGAAGTTCTGTTGCTTTTCCATTTCAGAAATCTACATGTGCTGGAAACAGAGCCAGACCACATTCTTAAATCGCTGCATTTGTCCCAGAGCCCTCCCACCTCCATATTCGTTGCCTTTCTCTTGCCGCTGAGATTCTAAGAGACCCGATGTTAACCTAACTCTGACGTGGCCCTGCTGTAGCTCAGCCTTCCCCCTCCTTGCTCTTGGGGCACCACAGGCTAAATCATTTCCTTTGGGCAAGAACTCCCACTTTCTCAGAATAATTCCTCCTGCCAGGGCAGGGGGGCTGTGAGCTGGCTGGAGCCACCCTGGCTTCTATCTCTGTGTGATTGGGTAGCAATGATTTTATCTCCATGCCTTCATCTTTGCAGCAATGAAACTGTTATAACAAACCCACATGGTTGGCATGGCATGGGCTGGATTTCCCGGCAGGCAGGTGGTGTACTGGGAAGAGTTATCAGGATTGATGCCTGTGAGGGATGACGAGCAGGGCTGACCAGGAGAGAAGTCTGACTGTGATGCAGTAGCAAAACAGATCCAAGCTGATCTTCCGTGGAGCTCTGGTGCTGGGATGGTCCTCAGAGTTGTCCTCCATTGAAGCTTTTGTACCCCACAGTGAGTGGTCCCCAGGAAGGGGGTGTTTGCTTGGGTTTTATGGTTCTCTTTAGCCTAAGGCAATTGAAAGGAGGCTCTGCTGTGAGCCACCAGCCTTGAGGGAATGAGTGTCTCAGTGCTGGTGGGGGGATCTGGGCATGCTGGGCAGTGTTAGCTACAATACACAGCTGCCCAGCCTCATGGTGAACAGAGGCCATGAGCTCCCTACAGCACTCCACCGCATTAATAAGGACGAATAACTAGGAGCCTGCTTATCCCAAGAGTACAACATTTTAATAATAGAAGATGTCACTTCACTAAAATCTTAGACATCAGGCACCTCAGGGAATGGGGAGAAGTTATAGATGGGGGCAACCCAAGAGAGGCGTGAATTTTTTGAAAAATGGTAATTTGGGATAAATGGAAGAGTCAAGTCTCACTGTTCCTTAGTCAGGAACCCTTGTCACAAGCAGGGGCCTGCTCAGAGAGCCAGTTCCTGAACCCCAAGCCCAGGCTTGATTTGTAAGGGACTGGGCCCATTCCCTGAGGGAGCTCCTGGTGAAAGAACATGTTCAGAAGGCAAACAAGGAAGGGGAAAAACCACACTCAGGACAAAAAAGCATAACAGTAAACACAGAAGTAAAATATCTTCTTCTTTCTGGCAAAGGAAGAGCTTGATGTTACAGTGGGTTTAGCCAGAACAAGCCGGTGATTCCTGTTTAGCACAGGGCCCAGAATTTCAAGAGGACTGGACCTCAGGAAGAACCATAGCTCTCCTGTGGTACAGGAAAATACCTGGCCAGCTGTGGATTGCCGTCTTCCTCAGCTTTCTGAAACTGGAGAGCGTATAGCTGTCACTCACCACCTCCATCACTCATCTTCTATTGGCAACAGACGCTGCTGACCCTGTTTCCCTAGTGAGTGTCACTTCAGGGTCTTGAATGCAGCCCTGTGAAGTGCTCCTGAACCAAGGAAGAACGTGACAAGCTAATGGAAACTCAGAAAAATAGGGCTGTTTTCTTCTCGAGACTCAATTTAAGATGGCTTGATTTATACATATTTCTATTGGCAAATCATTCACTGCATGTTTAACAGATGTCCTATAAAAGAGACACAAAGGCCAGGAGCAGTGGCTCACGCCTGTAATCCCAGCACTTTGGGAGGCCGAGGTGGGCAGATCATCTGAGGTCAGGAGTTCGAGACCAGCCTGACCAACATGGAGAAACCCCATCTCTACTAAAAACACAAAATTAGCCGGGCATGGTGGTGCATGTCTGTAATCCCAGCTACTCGGGAGGATGAGGCAGGAGAATCACTTGAACCTGGGAGGCGGAGGTTGCGATGAGCTGAGGTCATGCCATTGCACTCTAGCCTGGGCAACAAGAGAGAAACTTTGTCAGAAAAAAAAAAAGACACAAATTAAAATGTATTAGTTTTTTAAAAGTATAGAAAAATAAGCAGGGCATAGTGGCTTATGCCTGTAATCCCAGCACTTTGAGAGGCTGAGACAGGAGGATTTCTTGAGGCCAGGAGTTCAAGACCAGCCTGGGCAGCATAGCGAGACAAAAAATTAAAAAATTAGCCAGATGTGGTGGCGTGCACCTGTAGTCCCAGTTACTCAGGAGGCTGAGGTGGGAGGATGGCTTGAGCCCGGGAAGTTGAGGCTGTAGTGAGCTGTGTTTGTGCCACTGCACTTCATCCTGCTTGACAGAGCAAGACCTTGTCTCAAAAAAAAAAGTATAGAAAAATAGTGTAATGAGAATAATGGCCAGTGATTCAGCATCTCCTGTCATCAAGTGTTTTCTGTGGTTAGGTCATTTGGCCCTGGCCATGACCGTATCGTATAGATGAAAACACTGAGGTCCATGAGATCCGTGAGATTAAGCCTCAGGAGGTGGAATCCAGAAAATGGATTTCAGCCTGAGGACTTTTGAGCTAAAAAAATGCCTGGACTTGTCCATATTGTGCTTTTCTGTAGCCAGGTGGTTTTCTGAGTTTGAGGTGCATATGCATTTTTGACCTATAAATACTGAGCCTTAAAGAGCATGTGTAGATCCTCTGTGTGCTTACTCAACAATGAAATACACACACACACACACACACACACACACACACACACACACACATGCAGGCACTAGCCATGGGTAGTAGCTCTAATAGTGTCTGGTCACAAATTTCTTCAACCTTCCTAGCAGCCTAAATACTAGAGCTGCAAAGAGAAGCTCTGAAGGTACAATGAGAACAGAGGGTCATTAATTAAGTCCCCACTCCCTCTGTAATGAAGGGCAGGTGAGTACAGCCTAAAATGGCAGAAGAACCTCAAGCCTGAGTAGTAACAAAACGCCATCAAACCCTGCCTAAAGCTATTCGTCCAAATTAAAGTTCTGCTGAATGCCAAGCCCCAGCCAATTCCACAGCTCCTCTTCCACAGTTACCTACACCCCAGTTTAAAGAGAAAGTAAGATGAAAGTGCCTGATTCACTCTGCCCAAATCAGCTGGCTGACATCGCAAACATGAACACATGTCCCGCACATGAAATGACCAGCCCCTTGCAAAACGAACTGGGTTATATTTTGGATAACAAAATTGCATAACAGAGATTAAACCACACAGAATTTGGGCTCAGCCAGAGGTGTTATTATGCAAAACGAAATGGACAGTACCGTTACAGGGTACCCATTACAGGGGGGCAAACCTCTCGCCTTGTTGGCCTGCCAAAAAGCGATATTCCAAGTGTAGAGCATTTCCCAGTCTGATGGATGTTAATTCAATTAGCCACTTTGCCAATGTTGAAATGCCTAGAAACCTTGTCAAAACTCATTTTCTCAGCATACCCGTTCATAAAATCTACAGTCCTGCACCCTCGTTCAGCATCTGTTACTGCATTTCCTGTAACCCTATAACCCTTAAGCTTCTGGGTGTTTCCGAGAAATACCAAATATTAAATGTCATTTTAAGGACATTTTAGTTTCTGTTGTTGCTATTATTAATTTTCATGTACCTATAAATTATTTTAACATCATCATATAACACACAGTTAATTTTATTAAAGTAGATGAATGTAAAGAATATTTTACAAGATACTTTAAAAAAACCGATGAGGTTTCTAAAATATGCATTTCAAGATCTTCTCAAGAGGTGTCCATGCAAGATTTTAAAAGATAAACGAGACCCAAAGCCCCTCAAGAATTTGTGTATTTGCTCTTTTAGTCTTAATAGTGACTTAGTAACAACATTTTACAGCTAAAAAGAATCTGAAAAACCATTGCTTACAATGCTGTACTTTTATGTACCTTTTGAGGACACAAAGGTCCTACAGTGATGTGGTTACTTCCAGATTTTTTGCAACTTGTTTAAAAAATGAAATGAGGTTTGTATTTTAGAATAAGCTTACAAAACAATAAAAATCAAATCAAATCAAGCAGTTTAGATTTTAACATGTATTACCAAGGTGAGGCTAGCGAAAATGAAAAGGAGCTTTCTTTTATTTGATTTCTGAGACTTGGAAGAGCATAAGTGAAGTGTTCTATGAGGACCACAAGTCTGAGTCTGGATAAAAGCAACACTCAGCTCTGCAATGCAGTAGTCCCTAGCCAGTGTGCAAAAGTCACCCCCGTTCTAAGCTGCATGGCAATGAAATAATGTTAACAACCCCACTAGTCATAAAGATACAAACTACACTGAGCCTTTCAGAAGATTCAGTATTTCTCAGATGGCATCAGAAGCTTGAGGGTTGTGATTGCTCTGTGACCTTACATATCTAGAGAACTGTGCTATTTAACAGTGCTAAGAGTCGAGTTCAACTCCCACCACCTCGGACAATGAAATCATTCTGACTCCCTCACTGGGTAGCATTTATGATTCATTGCCACCTCTCCCAAATTTGATCTGTCAGCCCGAGAGGCTAAGTCAGCCGCTGACTCTCTGCTGCTCCCCAACCCCTCCAGCTTACTGTACAGTGAAGCTGTACAGACGGTTACACCTAAGCAGGAGGCTGGGGTCACCTGTGTGAGGGCAGGAAGACAAAGGGATCTTTAAAGACGACAAACGTCAGGCAGCCAACCCAGCCTGGGAAGGCAGTGTTCTCCCTGTTTCCAGGAGGGGTCATAGTGACATAGTGTGAAAATGCCCAGGAAGGCTGTTTTAGACATGCATTTAAATATATTTTCATGAGCCACTGTAAGGTGTTCACAGAGGTGAGACCAGTGAGCCACCAGCCTTTCCTCTGGCATCCAGGAAAACACTTGTGAAGCAAGAAGTATCATGTTACACCAGCCCTTCTCTTCCCAGTTTCTCCTAAAGCAGATTCTCCAACTTTAATACGCATTAGAATCACCTGGGCAGCTCTTAAAAATCCCAGTGTCCAGGCCACAGCCCAGAAAAATTCAATCGGAATCTCTGGGGATGGGGCCCAGGCATCAGGGCCTTCTAAGTCTCCCTTTGGTGAATTCAATATGCAGCACCAGTTGAGATTCGGTGTTTCTTAAAGAACCCTTTACAAAAGCAGGACTGGTTGAAGTGGTGTGTATTCAATGGCACAGAACTGAACATCAACTCTAAATGACTGTTCAGTCGGCTTATTGCAGGACTGGGGAGAAGCACTCACCCGCGGTGGTGATGCGGGTCTTTTCCTGCATAAAATCTGCAGACCCTGTCTAATATTTTCCATGCCAGGCAATGAGATCACAAACTCCAAAACATTAAATCAAAACCGGAGGCATTACAGGTCTTCAATAAAACTTCATAGTCCGTACACAAGGGGGAGGGAGAAGAAAATTAAAACCATCACCAAGCTGCGGGCATATTATATGTGTGTGTGTGCATTTTTTTGTGTGTGTATGTATGCATGTACGTATGTATGTATGTATGTATGTATGTATATGTAGCAAGCATTGGGATGTCATAGCAATTAGAGACAAAAATATGTAGAACAATAATTAGTTAAAAGTGATTGGCTAGGCAGACAGTAAAAAGTTACTCACAAGTAAAAAGAATCCATTTGTGCCTTAAAGAAAGCTCATCATAAAAGATCCTTGATTTCTAACAAGGAAAATGATTTATGCCAAGGTGGGTGGAAATAACAGTGATATACATATGATAAATTAAGTGAACATGAAGGAGATCCTACTTTCATGAGAATATTCAATTATAAAGGACTTCAAGACTTCTGAGTTTACAAAACCCTGTAACAAAGTCTTTATTCCAAAATAGCGGTGTTTCTAAATAGTATGCTGGATATAAAAAATAAAAGCCTTAACATCTAATTCTAATCATAATTTTAATAATGGAAGAAATGGATAACTGAAGATGGGAGCAGTATTTTGGTTTTAACTCCTGCAGTAGCTGCAGGTGTTAGCGTTCCTTTGGCAAACCTTCTACCTATCTCATTTTCAGGGCTTGAATTATGTTTTTGTGTGGGTGTGTGCTGAAGATTGGAGAGGACTGATCTTTAATAAGAAACTAGACAAATCCAGGCAAACAAGGACTGGCTTGACTTTGTCTTTAATCAAGACAAAGGGCTCCACATGGGTCCTTCAGCTTCCTTGTCCATTATTCAGGTTCTATTACCATGTAGGAACAGAATTTCCAAAGCACTACCCTTGCATTCAAGGGCAACACACTTCAAGCTGGTTCCAATTAGGCTGGGCCAGTGTGGATGTCTCACACGCGTCAATATTTGCAGCTGAGCTAGTCAGATCTGCAGGGGTATCCTCTAGACAGCAGGAGACCCTCCTTACTGCTGCCTTTGTGAACAATCCTGCAGGCATTTACATCACCTCCCTCTCACCTCCCTTCACAAATACCATTTCTATCCTTTGTACCCCTGTGGCTACTCTTAGATCTCCCCTTTTCCAAATACCTGGGAGATACGCCACATGGACATTTCAAGTTTCCCAAATAATTTCCATTTTATTAGTGACATTTAGACTTAATACTGTCGCTTAAACATTTTTTGAGTGCTCACTGCAAAGGTGGAATTTTGACCCATGTCTGGAAATTTCTGCAGGCATTAATGTTGATGAAATGAAATTAAATAAGATCTAATTGCACGGTAGAGGTCAATTTATATAAGAGGAAATTGAGGCTTATTTGACATGCTCATTGCCAGGGAAAGAGAGAGACATAATAGCAATCTGCAGAACTCGATTTGGGGCTAGTGAGAATATACACACAAGAATGGCAAGAATGCCAGATCCTCATGAAGGCTCTAGAAACCGTTTCTTCCTACAAAAGGGCACCAACCCTCTGTAGTTTATTTTTATCAGCCAAATTCCACGTTTAAAATATTTCTACTCCAAAATAAATGTTATTAATGTAGTAGTCAGATCCCTGGATTGCAGGGTAGAAAGTATCTCAGATCTTCGTTGCCAACACTCAATTTCCCCCTATTTATTTCTAGTGCAGGTTTCACAGCAAATCTGTTTTCTAATTTGCTTTTTTCTTACATCTCTGAACAGAATTGAGGAGCACTGGTCTTCCACCGTTTTGTTAATCACATTGAAAATGTTCACCTATTCTTTTTTATTCATTTCACTTTAGGAAAACGAAAAAAGTTTTCCTGGCTTCTCTCGCCATTCATTGCCAAGGACATTGCTCGCTGGTAGTGGCCAGTGTCTGCGGAAACGGTGCTCCATCCACCACTGCTGACCCGACTCATTTTCGATAATAAACACTTCCAGGGTAGCGAACATCATGGAGGCCTAGGCAAAGAACCAACTTTACGACCGCCTTGGTCAGCAGCAGGCCAAATGAAAATAAGCCGCGGGAATTGGTCCGCGAAGCCAAGGACGTTATTTCTCGCTCTTGGGGGCTCTGTTTTAATGCCAGTTGGCAGGGTCCTCAACACCTTCCATTTGGGGTCTGGAGAGTCTGTGTGTCCTAGTCAGGAGAGGCAGGTTCTGTGCAAAACGCACTCCCCACCTCGTCCTTGAGGATCCACACTGTTGGGAGGACGCTCTGACCTTGTGCTCCGAGGCGGCGCTCACAGGGGCCAATTCAGAATCTAGTCTTCCTCTCCCCTTCCTCGCCCCCTCCTTCCACCGCCGCAGTCACTCCCCGCGGAGTTTCGTTGCTTTGTTACACAAGCCAGCTTTTGGTTTGTTAGTTGTTCGCATTCCCCCAGGGTTTGCAGCTCCCCGATCTGGCTCAGCTCTTCTTCCCATAGTTTCTTTGCAGCTAGCAGCTCCTCATTTCTCTTTTCGTCAATTTTCTTCTTATTTTTAAATATGATGTGGCGGATCTTTTTTGCAAAACTATGGGCATGTGTACGTGTGGAGCTTGGTACTATAACCTGATGCATAAAGTGCGTTTTTAGCCCGAGCTGCTTTTTTTTTTCCCCCTTCAAAAGTAAATTTAAGAAGAAAATTAAGAGACTCAATTTGACTTTGATTTTGAACCACAGGACTCACGGCTCAGTGCTCTTAAAACTCTTAAAAACACAGTAAAAGCGCAGGTCCTGAGCAGAGCCAGGACTCATGCAGGAGCGAAAGCGGGCCTATTAAGGCCTGAGGCTAGGACGTCGTGAGGAAGACCCGGTATCCCGGCCCTGCGGCCCCTGCGGGCTGCTGCTGGTGGGTACCAGCTTTCGTTGTTAGGCCCAAGTCTGGCCAGGGCTCTCGGGGAGTGCCACCTGTGTTTTCTGCCCTGTGTTACTTCCCGCAAGAACCGAAATGCGCACCTGTATGCCCAAGTTGGACTTAAATCGGCTTTTTCTTAAGGTTTCTCCTGGAGTCCTTGAAATGCATGGGCCCGGGGAACATCCCGGCCTATTGCTTGTTTTAACTCCCGGAAACAAACCCACCAAAAATCAAAGCGAAGTATGAGACATGAAGTTGGGGCGACTGTAGCTCCAAGAGCGGCCCTGTCACCGAACCCCTGGGTGTTTAGCAGTGTGAAGTTTCGGGTGCTGAGTTCACGGCTCAGGTGGCGTGCAGCAAGGGAGTACTCATCAGTAACCCCCCTTGCCGCCAACCCCCAGTCCCCAGAAGGGCAGGCACCCCTTCGCGCCTCCTTTTTGACTCCCGCTTTTGGCAGAGTTTACCTCTCTTTCTTTTCCTGCCTTGGGAAAACTGGGCGAGGGCCTGAGGCCTCTGGGGTACCCTCAAATCCATCCTCTGCCCTGCTAGGAGTCCAGCCCCAGGCGGAGGAGTTTTGCCCCAGGTTTCTGAGTGCGCCCTCAGCTAACAGGCTTCTGCGACCCTGGAAGCGGAACTTTGTTGCACTCCGCGTCCAGAGGACGCTGAAATACGGTGCCAAACCCAGCCAAGCAAAAACGCAGAATCCGCGAGCTCTTTACCTCTGTGCGCTCAGCGCTGACTAGTGGCTGTCCCCGGGCCATGGAGAGGGCTAAGCTGCCTCCTTGGGAGGTGGGAGAGACGTTTCTTTTCCTTCTGCAATCTCATCTTAGGGCCATCTCTCACCAAGCCTAGCCTGCAGCTCGGGAACCCGCGATACCCGGCCGGGGGACGACAGGGGGCGACAAACTGTAAGGTTTTCCCTATGCCCGACCGTGCAGAAGGCTGCAGCGAGGGCTGTGTGCTCCCGATCGCGCACAGCTGGCTGCGGGAAAGGGGCCAGGATTGAGACGAGGGCTCGCGGACTCTGCTACCGGGGAGAACCACCCCCTCTCATCGAGCGCAATCCCCAGACTCACCCCTCTACAGTAGCCCCCAGCCACGGGCGGCCTTCACGGGGACGGGGGCGGAGTTTTGTCCTGGACTGCAACTCCTTGCCACTTTTCCAAGCTCGGCAGCAGAAGTGGGGTGGACGTTCTCCTGAAAGGGTAGTTGGGCGAACCAGCTCTCACGGTGTCACGACCGGCTTTATTTCCTCGTCTTTAGAGTGTGCCTGTTGACTCCTCACCTACTGGGGGGAAGAAGCGGCTTTAGCTGCTTTTCCGGATCACGAGTATCCACTGGACTGAGGCAGGGATGTGGCGTTCCTTTATCTCAGGGACTCCAAGGTCTGGAAATCAACCTTTCTTGGTATCTGGCGCCCCACGAAGCTAGCAGATTCCGCAATGGAGAGCACTGGGCAGGGTGCGTCCCCACTCCCCGCACCCCCGGAGCCCCGGGCATACTGTGCGTGCTTAGTCCTCTCTTCGCTGCCTTCGCGGAACTCCTGGTTTAGGCGTGCCCACTTTAATCCAAACCATTCCCTTTCCCCGTTCCTTACTCCAAACCTACGCTGTCATGGACTGGCCTAATCTTCTACATAGGTTCCCCTGCTCCCACTCTCGCACCCTCCTGCCAGTGCACTGACCCTCAAACCTCCTCCAGGTCTCCAGGACCTCCCAGAGCCAGAGACTGTACTGTGTTCACGCCGCCGGAGAGGAAGAGTTCACTTCTTTTAAACCTGATTTTTCTTTTTCCAGGGGTAATTCTTGTCTGTGGCCCCACAGCGTGCTCTCTCTAGAGAGCCCAGGAATTATGAGCCAGTCACTCCTGACAGATACATTTAGACAGGTGGATTAGGAGCCAGGGATGCTCTCTGGCCCTATAGCGGAGGCAAAGGGGTCGGGGCCTCCGCAGCCATGGCTCCCCAGGGTGGGCTGATAGGGTCCATGTGCTCCTCAGCCACTGTCACCGCGCTGGCGTCATACTCAACTCTGGGTGGCTAAGGAGAGCTAGACCCTTGGGGTGGGCAGGAGGGAGGGGAAGAGGGTTCTCTCCTCCAGGGGAGCGCTGGGAGTCTCAGAAACCTCCTGTTCCTGCTCTCTCCCCTATGCCCTCTTCCTGGTCTAGCACATTCAGCCCAATGCCTTTGGTGCTTACTGGGCTCAACCTCAGAACTCTCAGATCCTGACCCCCTCAAATCAGTTCATGTTCAAAACCACGAGTTTCCTCCTCCTGGCCCTCACAGCATGGCTCCCGGGCACAGTTAGCTGCACAGGTTGGGGAGTTCAGAACTGCTTTGGTGCAGGGTAGAAACAGAGAAATTGTTGATGTTCAATCTCAGGGGTAAATAATTCAGGGCTGCGCAAAACCTCATTTAAATGAAGGAGAAATGACCATTCTGTGGTTTAACAGAGACTTCCTGAAGCTGCAGGTGCTGGGAGAAAGACGAGGCCAGGCCACCTGGGATAGAGTGGTGCGAGATTCCACCGCCAGGGAGAAAGGAACTTGTCCTTCAGGCCTAGAGCTGGAGCTATGCATTTGGCCTCCCGCCGGTCGCGCTTGGGGACAGGAGGGCGCCGGATCTATGCGCCCCTTAGCAGCAGATCGGGATCCTTTTGCCTCCTGCCCCTTCTGTCACTTCTTGGAGAGGGATGAGTTCTGGTGGCTGGGCCTGGCTGTAGGAGACAGGATTTGGACCGTGCCCCTCTCGGGTCACCGAAATCACCCCCACTATTCCAAGAGTGGTTGGCTATTAAACGTGAAGATTTCCTGAGAGAAGGATTGAGGACCTGGCCAGGAATGGGACACAAGTTCCGCCTTGTGTCTTCCTGACAGGAGCCCTGCACCGCGCTGGACGCTCACCTTGACACTCCCAGCCAGCTGGGGTACCGATCCCACCCTTCCCCGGCCGCTGCCCCGGGAGTGGGGAGGTAGAGAGAGCCACACCCGAAACACCTTTCCACGATAAACTTTTATTTTCTATCTTATTATTAATGGTGGCGGAAATAAAACTAAAACCAAAACGAAAACGAGTACTAGTACTAACACACTAATCAATTTGAGATGACTTCCCCATCATTCCCAAAGCCAGAGGAGGGAGGGGGCTGCAAGGGGCTCAGAGCAGTGGAAGGTCCCAGGCCCAGCTGGGGTTGGGACGAGTGTGTGTGTGTGTGTGTGTGTGTGTGTGTGTGTAGAGGGGTGGGTTCGGGGTGGGGGTGGTGGAAGAGGGCGGAGAGGGGAGGATAGAAGGAGGGGGTAGAGTTTCAGGGCGGGGAGGGGGGCGCTGGGGCGCAGTGACGGGAACCAATGAGCTGCCAACTCGCGCGTCTCCGGCGTGACTGCCGAGATTGACGTGGAGGACACGTCAAATTGATTCCCGCACGCTGCAGCCTCCCGGTCAGACGAATTTCTCCCAATCGGATGAAGTTCACCCTGGGCCTGGGGTCGCGGGCGTGGAGAGTGTCCTGGGAGGGGGCAGCAGCGGCGGCGGCAGGCCCTGGAGCGGGCGGCAGCGCGCTCCGCTGCCGCGCACAGCGCGTCTCCAGCCCGCGGCTGGGCCGCCGCGGCTCTCGGCTCTCGCGCGCCCTCCCTCTATGCCTCTCCCGCGGCGGCGGCGGCGCCCAAGCTCTCCCGGACTGCGCCGGGCCCAGCCCCGGCCACCCCGGCCACCCCGGCGCCAGGCAGCTGGCCGGCCCGCTCGCTATGGGTAAGGGGCGGGCGACAGGCAGGGCTCGGGCGGGCTGATGAGGTGGGTCGGGTCCGCCTGCCTCCCTTCCCTCTCGTCTGCTTTCCCTGGGCGACCCAGTCCTGGGTCCTGGAGAAGCTGCATTCTCCTCTGATCCCCAGCCTTCAGGGGGCAGTTGAGCAAGTCTGGGAAGGGAGTGTTCCAAGTAGACGCGCTAAAAGTCGCGAAAGGGCACGGAGGGCTACAATGCGCGGCGCTCCACTCCGCGGCTCCTCTGCGCCCTTGCCCACTCCAAGACAGACCCAGGCGGTTTGCCCTTGGACTCCGAGCTGTGTGGGGACCCACAGGTCACCTTTGGAAGTGCGCCTGGGTGCAGTCCCTCGCTCCGCGTGGGGACCCTTGGCTAACCCGCCGGGTGTTTTCTCCCCCACCGGCTCACTCTTGTCTGGCGCATCCGCAGAGCAGACGTATGGCGAGGTGAACCAGCTGGGCGGTGTGTTCGTCAACGGCCGCCCCCTGCCCAACGCCATCCGCTTGCGCATTGTGGAGCTGGCGCAGCTGGGCATCCGACCCTGTGACATCAGTCGGCAGCTCCGCGTATCCCACGGCTGCGTGAGCAAGATCCTGGCGCGCTACAACGAGACCGGCTCCATTCTGCCCGGGGCCATCGGGGGCAGCAAGCCCCGCGTCACCACACCCAACGTGGTCAAGCACATCCGGGACTACAAGCAAGGAGACCCTGGCATCTTTGCCTGGGAGATCCGCGACCGGCTGCTGGCCGACGGCGTCTGTGACAAGTACAATGTGCCCTCGGTGAGCTCCATCAGCCGCATCCTGCGCAACAAGATCGGCAGCCTGGCGCAGCCCGGACCGTACGAGGCAAGTAAGCAGCCGCCGTCGCAGCCTACGCTGCCCTACAACCACATCTACCAGTACCCCTACCCCAGTCCCGTGTCGCCCACGGGCGCCAAGATGGGCAGCCACCCCGGGGTCCCGGGCACGGCGGGCCACGTCAGCATCCCGCGCTCATGGCCCTCGGCACACTCGGTCAGCAACATCCTGGGCATCCGGACGTTTATGGAGCAAACAGGTCAGTCGTGGCGGCCTCCGTAGCCTTCTATTAAGGGGCAGAACCTGGGGCGGGCAGGCTTGCAGGAGAGGACTCACACTCACTCTCCTCCCGGGACCGGTTCTGGCTCAGGGGAGGGCTCCACACTGGCCAGGGAGGCTAGGGGTCCTGGGCCTTTTGTAAGAGACCTCGGACATCTTGAACTTTTTATGACAAATATGGAAAATATTTTCCAAATAGAAGAGCAATCGCCGACCACAAATTTGGAGGCCTGAAATTGTGCTTTTTCATTCTTGCAAAAAGTATGCAAGCCCCTGTTGCCAAATCTAAGGGGGAAAAACACCCGCTCAATTTTGAGACCCTTTCTTTAGCTCTCAGAATCCTTCACGATTTCCCAAGGGTTCTGTCCCCCACTCCCAGGCCCAGTGGCTCTTCTGAGTTAAAGGAAAAGGGATCTTGTGGTCGATTGAGTGGCCTACATCTCTAAGGTCCTGTGGCCTTGCAGGTCCTGGAGTTTGCGGTGATGGCTGGTGGGGCTGCAGCCACCTTCACACGAATTTGTCATTTACCTGCAATTAAAGCCTAACACACTATTGGTCAAGTGGGTGACGAGGAAGATGGGGAAGGCAGGAGGTTTGGAACAACTTTGATGCCTGGCTGGGAAAGAAACCAGCCAGAATCGGGTCTGGATTTCTTTGCGCTCTCCCCAGCTGCCAGCAGCTGGCCAGGGGATGGCACACTCTTAGGTGATCAGACTCAGGAGGAGGGCAAGAAGCAAAATTCACCATAGCCTAGGAGGAAAGAGTGGTGGCTGGAAAGAAACTGAGTGCTCAGCTCCAGCAGCAGCAGCGCCTCTGTGGCCCTGCTCTGGCTTTGTGTCTCCTGGTGGCTCTAACCCAGCCTAAGGCTAAAGCTTCCCATGGAATGGCAGTGGGCAGCTGGTCCGGAGGTGACCCCACCAAGCCTGCACGCAGATCTGGAGGTTTCCCTTGGTTCCTGGCACACACAAGGGCCCGGGGAGCAGCTGTGTGCTTCTATCTGACCCGTGGGGACCACAATGTTGACGCTTCTTTTGGGAAACCCTGGGCGTTTCCAGAGGCAGTTCTCGAAGAATCGTCTCCCTGCCCTCCAGATGCTTGTGCAGATGTTGAGAAATCAATACAATTTTCATGAGGTTGCCGTAGCTTTGAACTCGGAAGTTTCTGGGAGCCGTGTCTGGACAATGGAGCGGCCGCTTTGGCCGAGTCTGCCCAGGCTTTGACTCAGCAGCAGCCTCCCGTTCGTGGGAAACGGGTTGAAGGCTAGGAGGACCGGGTAGCAGGCCTGGCTGCCTTTCCTCCGCTCCACCCGGAGTGGTGAACATCCCAGTCCCTGCCGCCTCCTGGTGGAGTGTCAGGCCACCTACAAATTTTGTGGGACTCCTGGCCGTGTCTTCAGATACAAATTGGGTGGTTGGCCACACGTGTGCCCAGGGCAGATTCGGAGGCACCTTTTAATCCGTCCTCTCTCTCCTGCAGGGGCCCTGGCTGGGAGCGAAGGCACCGCTTACTCTCCCAAGATGGAAGACTGGGCCGGCGTGAACCGCACGGCCTTCCCCGCCACCCCCGCAGTGAATGGGCTAGAGAAACCTGCCTTAGAGGCAGACATTAAATACACTCAGGTAACCAGGAGGCACGTGAGGCCGTGACCTTAAGTAGGGAAGCAGAAGGTTTGGGGAAGTGGGGAAAAAGAGAGAGAAAGAAAAGAAAAAATTTCCAGGCAGAGAGATGGTTGTAGCTGGCAGACGGCCAGCAAGCGTCCTTTCTGTCCTTTCCTCAAGCGTGCTAGTTTGGGAGAGTCTGACTTTAGAGGGGTTGACTTGCCTTTGCCAAGATAGCTTAGCTAAAAAAAGCTGGAACTCCAGATCACAAATCCACAGTCAAGGGCCTTCTTTCTCTAAATCCCCATATGAATACCATGACCCCTTCAAATCGTTATTTGTAACAGTTTGAGTGAATTCTTAGAAATCACTTTGCCAAAGAGTCCTGACTAGGAAATTTAGAGGCCGGGCCTCGCATGGGGATAATGGATGGGGACAGGAAGTGGGGGAACGATAATGGACGAAAACCCCCGTCTCAGTGATGGCGTGGGCTAGAGAAGGCAGGATTTTCTGCTGCTGACGGTCCCTCTCTATCCCCACAGTCGGCCTCCACCCTCTCTGCCGTGGGCGGCTTTCTCCCCGCCTGCGCCTACCCGGCCTCAAACCAGCACGGCGTGTACAGCGCCCCGGGCGGCGGCTACCTCGCCCCGGGCCCGCCGTGGCCGCCTGCGCAAGGCCCTCCGCTGGCGCCCCCCGGGGCCGGCGTAGCTGTGCATGGCGGGGAACTCGCGGCAGCAATGACCTTCAAGCATCCCAGCCGAGAAGGTGAGGAGCGCAGGGAGTGGGGCGGGTGGATGCTGGAAGGGTTAGGAAGGGTACTGGGGAGGGGGTGTGAGCCTGGGAAAAGGGAGAGCGGGTGGGGAAGAGGTGGGTCCTGGGCATGAACCCTTCTTCTGGGTTAACCTTTAAGCATGTAGCTTCTTGGAGCAGATTAGTTCTGACAGGTGTCCCTATAAAGGTACCCGAGGTTGAGAGAGACTGGCCCCAAGACTGTCCCCTCCACTTATGACGGGAGAGGAGAAAGGGGGTCCTTCTGGCACACAGGACGCGTGGGTTTGGATCCGGTTCTGGCACCTTCGACCAAGTTCCTGCTTCTTTCTGGGTTTCTGTTTCTCCATCCAGAGACACGTCTAGCAGGCACCCTCCAGGCTCACCTTTCTGTAGACCTGTTCTGGCACCTAAGCCCTTTAGGTGGGGTTGGACTTGCTAGTGGCACCTAACCTCCATCCCAGGACCCTTCCCGTCTCTGCCCCACTGCCCATCTGTTTTTTCCAGGTTCCTTAGAGAGAAAAAAAGGCGTTTGGATTCTTTTTCTTAAATACACACTGTGGGAAAGTAGAGGCCATGTGAATCAGTGTCCTTTACTCCAGGCTCAGGAGCTTTCTGTGGTTGTGGGTGGTGGTGGTGGTGGGTGTGGGGGGGGGGGGGGTTCTCTCTTTCTGTGGAAAATGTGCCTGGGAGTCTTGCCTCCTTTTCCACTTCCTCCTCCTCTTCCTTTTCCGTAAGTCCACTTCCTGAAAAGTCAAGGAACAGATTTTAGGTATTTCACTGACAGTCAGCAGTGTGAGGGGGATCTTCTCACACAACCAGGAGGGTTCCAGTTTTTCCTTTAACTTGGGAAAAGCTCACCAGCCCTTGAGTCCTCATTTTCTTTGTTGTTAAAAGGAATGGCTTGATTTGCTAAGTTCAAACTTGCCAGTGCTTAGGTTCTGAGCACCAGAAATTTGCAACTTCAACCAACCTGGGAAAGGAAAGGGTCACCCCAGGGTGTCCCAGCCCCAGCAGAGAAAGAGACAAGGCACAAACCTGGGGGACAGCGTGGAGTTCCCAGATTATAAAAGGATTTTTACTAGCTGCTTTGCCTCCACCTGTCCAGGGCTGGAAGCGAGGTGGATGTAGTGGCAGGTGGTAGTGGGCAGGCAGGGGACAGGAGGGCCATCCTCCTTGGTGCTGCCCAGGCAAAAAGTGCTATTTCCAAGTAGTCTTGATAAGATAGGAGGGCATGCCCTGGGGAGTGGGGGTGGGGTGGGGGGCAGGAAGGAAATAAAGATGCCATCCACAACAGTGAAATGAAGGGAGAAAAATACTTTTTCTATTTCTACCTTTCCTAGAGCACAGACATCCTGGGATATTAGGATAATGTTCACTTGCCTAGTTATAGACAAATCCAAATAAGGAAAATTTATAAAAATTGGGATTTAGAGCTCTTTTAAACTTTAAGTTTAATTTAAATAGGATACTATCATTTACTCATTTATAGAAAAATCCAAGTGAAGGAAATGTTAAAAGTTGAGAGTAAGAACTCCTTTAAGCTTCATGTTTAAGGATAGTTAAGGGGTCGCAGATGAGCGCTTCACTCATCCTCAGCCTCCAATCAACCTGTTTTCTCAACAACTGAGGTTATCTGTCGAAATCGAAATCAAAATAAAATTTACCACATTACACAAAACACTTAAATAAGCAGGTTCTTTTGAATTAAAAATGGATAACCACAGATTTGAAATATTTCCCTGGGTTCATCTTAAGGAGAAGGAAGACTTAGAAAAAAGACCCACAGTCTTCAGAGGAATGCATTTGTTCTCAATAGAGCCACTTTGCCCTGGAGGCATTTTAAGCTCTACATTAGACACAAATTATAAAGTGCAGATAATAAGCCAAAGGTAACACACACAGTTCATAATTCTAAACTACCTGTCTTAATTTGTGGTGGAAGTTGCGGGGAAGCTGATTTTAACATTAAGCCTCACTGGTGATTGATTTTCTTTAGAAGACACTTTCCTTTTCAGAAATACAGGGTCATTGAATGGTGCTGGCATAAGTCCCTTTTACCATTATATCGGTTTCCTATTATGTAACATCCCACCTGTTTTTAAAAACTACAGCAATAATTTGTTACTCTAGTTATTAAATTAATAATTTAATTTTGTTGTCCTCCAAGTTCTTTAGAGGTTCTAATAAAAGATAATCAGATAACTTGGGGACACCATTAGCAATGATTTCTCAAGCTGGCATGCAACTGTTTGTGTTCGAACAGGAATGTAGAAATACTCATTCATTATCTATCTATATTCATAGCCTGAGAATTACATACATGCTTGGGTTATGGATTTTTACTCCTTACTGGTAGAACAGCTGACTTCAAAGATCTATTCCCTCAACACAACTGGTCTTTGGAAAGACAGAAAAATAATAAGAATCACTGCCTTTTATTTTCTGATCAGTTCTTAAGAAATTAATATCTTCAAAGAAACCTGTCCCAGAGGACAATTTACTATCAGCAATTGTTCAGTTCATAAGAATAGTGAGAATAGTATTTAGTGAATTCCTTTTCAGTAAGAAAAAATTCTTCTGTGTAATGAAAAGCAATTTAATACAATAAATGCTCAGTAAAAGCAAATACCTTTGATCACCTAACACATACACACCACACATGCACAGTGCAATATATATCAATATGTCCTCCAAATTAGTGCAAATGAACAGCTTAACAGTTACCCTAAGTGAAACTTAATCAAATGTCAAATCGAAAATTTAGCATTTAATTAGATATTAATTGATTAATTGTTATTTAATACTATAATTAATTTTTTTTCTTATTTTTTAAAAAGGTAGTGAGTCTGGGTTTCCTATTATGTAGGTAAAAAGTATGATTTACATTTCCCATCCCCTGAAAGGAAACTTTAATTTTTGGGAATTGAGAAGAATAGAAAAAGTTTCGCTTAATCTTCACTTGGAGAGGCTGACATTCTAGGAATCTCCACCCACATCCAAATGTCTTTTCACAGCCAGGGCACGACCATCTCCCCTTCCCCACCCTTAGGTGACAGACACCACCAGATGTTCCCTCAAGACAGCTGGTATTTACAGGATGTTTTCAGAGACCCTCGAAACCTCAGGGTTTTAAGTCCCTCCTCGTGGGGCTCTGGAATGACTAAAGATTTGGAAATCAAATCTATAAGATATTGCATACGCACAAAGAAAATGTATTGCTTATATTTGTTAAAGATAACTTGCAGCTTCGCTCCAGTTACCTCTGCCTCGGGATTGGTTCTTGGAAGATCCTAAAAGTAAACTTTGTCAAAGAGCACTAGGGCGCTGGCATTGTCGCACCCGGACGCTGGCAACCCCGGCCTCCGTTTGACCCAGCCCCGGGGATCCCTTCCCAGACCCGTGCCTCCCCTCAGCGGTGGTCTCAGAGTGCCCTGCAATTGCAGTTGAATATTTAAAAAATGCCTCTCCCCATTCTTAGCCCCTGAATTAAATGAGCCTGACCTAGGCCCCGGCCTCCGAGGGCCCAGAAGTACCCATCCATGTTGTCCTATGGAGGGAATGGAGGGCAGGAGGGGCCCTATGAGGAAGGATGGCTTGGACAGGGCTAAAAACACAGCAGGATTCGCCCCTGTAGGGTGGGATGCAGTCTTCCTGGGTGTTTATTTTTCATGAGTTCAGTTTCTTGCTTGTCTCTAAGGTAACCGTCCCTTGGCTGAGAAACCTCCACCTCCTCAGATGTTTTCTAAACAGGTCCTCACTTTGAAGTGTGTGTCCACCGTAGAAAGAAAAGGTCTGAATACTTGTTGGCTGGGCGGCCACAAGTTTGTTTAGGAAAAAGAGCTGAGAGCCAGGGAAAAGCAGAGGGGCCACTCTGTCCTGGGAAGGTCTTTAGACCTCTTTAAAACCTCAACGAAACCGTGTGTTTTCTTGTGTGTGTGTGTGTGTGGGTGTGTGTCTTGCACAGAGGTGGTTGGCCCAGCTCTGCGCAGCCACAGCAAGTTGCGCCTGAGGCTGAGGCGAGGGAAGCTGCAGGAGAAAAAAAAATCCAGAGTTCCCCGTACTTCAAATCGAGGCGCTCCAAGCTCCCTCTTTAAAGGAGGACTTGGGGAAAAAAGAAAATTGAAAATAGGCCCCTGTAGGTATAAACAAACTGTGGATCCTAGAGTAGGAGAAGCACAGTGGCCCAAGGTTGGGAAAGGAAAAACAGGCTTGCGCAATCGTGGCGTCACTTTCTGGCTTCCGGTGGCAAAACTTGGGCCCCTTCCCAAGCCCCTAAATAATAGAGTAAGGCGCAGAATACTGCCCGATCTGGCAATCCCACTGCCACTTAATCCGGAGGCCCACAGGTCCCAGGACGTGCTGTGCCCACAGTGGTGAGCGCATCTGGATCCCCGGACCTCGTGGGCACAACGAAGTCTGCCGCTCACTTAAAGCGCAGCTGCCTCCTACGTCGGAGGAATCCAGGCCGCTCCAGGGAAATCTCTGGTGGCTCATTTCTCGCAAGATTTCCCCCTGCCCACAGCGAGCTCCGAGCCGCGGGTGTCAGCGGACTCGACGCATTGGCTGCTCTTCTCACTTTTGCGCGCGCCTGGGGTTTGGAAAGGGTGAGGGTCCGCGCAACGTTAGAGTCCCGTTCCCTTCTGCGGAAGTCTCCATCAGACCTGAAACCTTCCCAGCCCTCTGCGCCCTTCACTTCCTTTACTGAGCAGGTGGTGAGGGGGTTGGACGGCAACGGGAATTGCAGCTGGCCAGCGGTCAGTGTTTGCAAATGGCCTTGCAAGGAGTCCCGCTTGCCAAGGCTCTCCTTGCAAGCGGCTCTCCTAGCGGGAGAGGAAGGGCTGGTCGCCCACCGAAGCTTGGGGTCTCTGGAGAGCGCGAGTCTCTGCTTCACTCTTCCAGAGCCTTCAAGGGTTGAGCGCTCACGACCTCGCTCTGCAGGCGTCCTGAGTCCCAGTGCCTCTCGCACTGCGCGGCGCTAGGTAGTGATCCGACGCCTCTGTGCTTCCTCCCGCAGTGGCTGACAGGAAGCCTCCCAGCCCCGGCAGCAAGGCCCCGGACGCCCTCAGTAGCTTACACGGACTGCCCATCCCGGCCTCGACCTCCTAGGGGCAGCTCTATACCCGGACCCGAGCCCGGAGGGAACGGCAGGCGGACCCGGGCGCACAGGTCTGCGCGGCGGCCCCGGCAATCGGCGCGGGCAGGATCGGAGGACTCGCGGAGGAGGAAGCCAGTGCCGGCCCGCGGGGTGCACGCCCAGCCAGCCCCCAGGCCCAGCCCTGCCTCTGGCCCGACCCACCACACTTCCTTTATTGGTCTGGGTTTTTAGGCTTCTCTGAACTTTGGTTTTAGACTGTCGTACGCTCCTCACAATCCTTGCTCTGACGTGGCCTCCTTCGCTCTGCCAGCTTCAAATTTCTTTTTTGTCACTCTCTTGTCCGTCTCCGTCTCGCCTCTCTCCCTCTTTCCTTCCCCCCTCTTTCTTTCTCACTCTCCCTCCCTTCCCTTTCTCTTTCCCTTCCTCCCTACCTTCCACCCCGGCTTTCCCCGACCTTCCAGGGCTCCCTCTGCCCTTCCACTCTCTTTTCCTTGCTCCGACCTCTGCTCCAGTCCCGCTCCTTCCCCCGTCTCCTCTTTCTAGTCCTCTATATGCTATCAGCCCTTTTTCCTGGTCTATCCCTGTCGTTCCTTCTCTCTCTCTCTCTCTGGTTCTACTGTCAAGGGCCCTAGTTCCCTTTGTTTTACTGCTTCCCCAACCCTCCCTCAGTCCCTGAGAGCCCTAGAGCCATCTCGGTGACAGTCCCTTCTCTGGCACCTGGGACTTTGTAGCCTTCACTCCTCTGAGCCCACCAGCCCTAATGGAGGGGGGCTCAAACCTAGGAAGTGGACAGAAAAGCCACAGCCTTTATTTTGTAATTTTTTTTGTAATAACAAACCCTAAAAAACCCTCCATGAACTGTCCTCTCCCGTCGATCCCCGCAGCATATTGTCTGGAAATCTGTTTTCTTTCTCAGAGCCCAGTGGCCGCCGGGCTTCTCTTCCCTTCTGAGATGATGTCACCCCAAAGAAGACTGGGGTAGGAGTAGGGAGCACAGGGGTTGTTGGTGTTTTCAGTGCTTAGAAAACTGGGTTGTCCTGCAGGTGTCTCCTCCCACCCCTCCACTCGCAACACTTGCTAGGGAATCCGACCAGTGGTAAACACATCAGCACTTTTTGGAGTTCAGGGGTCAGCACATTTGTTAATTTAAACCACAGACTGCTTCCAGGTACAAAGCTTCATTTGGACTTCTGGTTTGCAAGGGATGAGGGTTAAAACAAAACAAAACAAACAACAACAACAACAAAAAAAAAACAACCCAGAAAGTATCTTCTAGAGCCAGCCGCAAGAGCTGTGAGCTGCTTCCAAGTTAGGCGAGCTGGTGGTGGTACCCTGGACATAATGCAATTCTGTAGTCATAGCAATATCCCTGGCGAGAGCCTAACATCGGCTGTTAAAGGTGGCTGCCTCTGAATAAAGGAAAGCGTCTGAAAGGTGTGTGGTGTGGTGAGCAAGTCTGTTTCTGAGCGCAGAGTGTTGAGTTCTTACTCTGCAGCTACCCTCTCCCCTGAGTTCCTAGGATGAACACTACCAAGGGAAATTATGCAGAAACCACCTTAAAATGCAGTTAATTCTGAAAAGAGTAAAATGGGCAAAAGGCAATGAGCCAGAATGGAGGATTTCTTCAGAACATTTCTAGGATTCTAAAAGCTAAAGAAGACAATCCCAGGCTACCAGGTAACCTAGGGAGTTTGCACTACAAAGGGGCTTCCGGCTAATTGTTTTTTTTTTTTTTTCCTCCCTCTGTTTGACTTTCTAAAACTGATGGAAGAGATTTTTGAATTGAAGTTGCTGTTTGTGAGTGGAGCTGACTGCTTGGTGTGTGCACTGGTCCCACCTAGGGGACTAGTGGTAAACAGTTTTTGTTTCAACTCTTTGTGATAGTATCTGTTGAAGGTATCAGTTATAAAACAGTACTTACTTTTTTCCTAGAGAAACTCTTCTTCTCAGATTCAAAGTCTCTTGTCTTTTTTTTTTTTTTGTAAAGTTTCACTTTGTAGACAGTGTTAGTGATGGCCAGGGATTTGATTTATTTTCTTTAGACCACATAGCAAGGTGTGAATTAGAGGGCTTGTGCTTGGAAACTGGGTGACACTATCTCATCAGAGAGGCAGGATTGAGACTTGGACTTTGAGACTGAAGTCCTCAGCCTTCCATGGCAGCATATCCTGTAGAAGAGCTTGTCATACTGATAATAGGAAAAAAGTATGACAGAGAAGCATGTTCCCAAGTCCCCCATCCTCTCAGCCTGTCTCCTTGTGCTTAGATGAGCATTGCATGCTCCGTCGTGACATCCTGGACAGAATTTTCATGCACCCATTTGTGCTGCCTGGAGAAGGACTGGCTTGCTCAGGCCAGGAGGAAGACATCACATCCCTTTCTGAAGGAATGAGAAGAATCTATATGACAACTTCTACCTTTGAGTTGTCACCATCCCCATTTCCCTGCTATGGCCCACTTCTGTGTTTGAGCTGATCAGGGTTATGGGGGAGAAGAGCTGGGAAATGCGCCCCAGGGTGGATGCAAAGCACCTGTGTTTTAAGTGCCACCTGCAAAGGGAGGCATTTTTCAAATTGCCTCTTGTTCCCTGTATCCTGTGGCTGGGGGCGGGTCTTTGAGTTCCCTGGCTCTGGGGCGAGCATTCACTGAGGATAGGCAGCCTTCGTCCCAGAGCCAGCAGGCTCTGACATTTCATGTGGGGTGTGGAGGGACATACCCCCTCTCTCGCGGCTGGGGGTCACGGGACATCTTAGTGAACTTGGCTTAAATCTCTGCTCCACTGTATGTGTCAGGGGACTGGGACCTCTTGGAACCTGTCTGTGAAATGTAGCCTTCAATGCAGTAACGCACACGGTGACCTGGCCTGTAGGAAGACTGCCACTGGTGTGGCTTCACCTCTCTGGAGACAATTTTGCTTATCTGTTAACAAAAGTTAGAGGAATCACTTGTAAGGTTGGTGGGAGACCCAGAATTTAAATATTTTCCAAAAGATCCCATTGGAATATTGCACTTTTGCTCTTTGTTCATATGGATCCGTGGAGGAACTGAGAGCTCATAATAAAATTATGCAGCACCACGTCAGGTAGAATAATTTGAGAAACAATCACTCCCTAAACGCAGTTTGTCTTTGCCTTTTTTTTTTTAATTTAAGAATGTTTTTTTTAAGAAAAATATAGAGACGTAACCCAAAGAAAATAAAGACATAATCAGATAGCCCTCTGATTTTTTGAAAGAATAGAAATAATATATGCGTATCACTAAAAAACTCAAACAGTACAGAAACATTAAAATGAAAAGTGGAAGTTCTTCCTGCTCTCATTTTTGTTCTTAAAGGTGAATGCTGTTATAGTCTTTTGTGAATCTTTCCAGGAAAAACATGCATGCAGGAAAATATCTGTTTCTGTCTATGTGTTATTTGAAAGTGCACACTAATGAGTTGTGCTGTGCACACACAGACATGAGCTGAAGATCTGCTCTTTGTGTACCACCAGCTTCAGCTCCAATGTACCCACTTTATTCTCGTGAATGGATGTCTATTACTGAGGATTTATTAAAAACAGGGTATTTGTAAAGAGGGCCAGCTTCGTGCTTTAAATGAATAAAGACAGGATTTTGTTGTGTTCATTATTGGAGGAAGTACTTGCAATGGATTGTAATAACTTCCCTGCCAAAGGTAGCTGTTTTTTGGCAAGAAGTAAGGAAAACAAACCAAAGGAAAGGAGGATTGAGGGGCAAGAGGCATGAAGTTTTGCCCTTCTTGAATATGCCCCGAGTTGTTCTACAGATCACTGAAGGGCATTTGAAGGTGTGAGGGGAAGGCTTCCTCTCCTTTGGAGGGAGTCAGTCTCTCTGGGCCAGGAAAGAGACATGGAGGCAGAGGGGTGCGGGAAAACCTTGTGTGAAGAAATACTGGCTACAAATAAAGTTTAGATTTTCAATACTGGCACAAGCATTTTTTTTAACCTATCCCAAATTCAATTTACTAAAATCCACGTGGAATTAACCTCCTGACAAGTGAACCCCACTCACTGACAACTGTATTTCTGCCATTTGTGTGTTTCTGGTAAGAAGGATGGAATTTATTTAATTGAACTGTGGTTTCGGTAAAGCACACTGTAGATTTCCTGGCATCAGCTTCCCTAGCTAGGATTACATTGGCCTGGGTTTCTTTTCAAAAGAAACTCTACCTGCCCTATGTAATGCTGGATGATATGAATTTAGAATCTTGCTAGAATGTGCCTGAGGAACTCAGTTGAAAGGACTGTGCATCCAGACAGGCTATATAATAAGAAACATTTGAATCCCTTCTTTTAATGGGCAAGATTTATGCACAAAGTGGTATTTGGTTTTCACCTTGACCTTGCTGTCTGAACCATAGCCTTACTCACTGAAGAAATGTCCTATGGTTGAGATATTTCTAGCCAAACGTTTGTATCTCAACCTTAAATTTTTTTTCGGTTTTTTTTTTTTTTTTTTTTTTAACAGAACAAGGAAGAATCACACTGTCTTCTTTTTCAAGGCCATAAAATGAGAACCACACATTTAGCCCCAGTCCAACTTGGGAATTCTAAACACTTGGAACAATTATACTCAGTTTAGTCTAGTCCTTTCTTTGGAGTTGAAACCAGTTGAAACTCCTGCTGCACTCTAAAGAGCTCTTGTCCAGGAGATGCAGCCTGTGATTCTTGTTGGAACACACATCTGTTTCTGGCTGGCCAAATCCAAAAGTGGAATCCCAATTGCAGTTTTCCTGGGTGGCAGAATTTCAACTGCATTATAATGTAACCACCTGGGTTGCCTTCACTTTCCTTTTTCTTCTTAAGGATGAAATAGGCAGATAAGTATTCATTCAGCTATTAAATTACATTTCCATCCGGTAACGTCTTATTTCCTTTTTCTCTGGTGAAATACATTGACTTGATGGATTATCTGCAGTGTCATTTCTTATATAGACCTCACGATTTTAACTTTCAAGGTTTCTTCCAGTCATTTGCGGATGTGGTTTTAGCTTTGTAAGATTTTATTTTACCCCAAACAACAAACAACAAAACAAAAATTACTAGATGGTTTTGATTTAACAACAATCTCTTGGATGAAAAGTAAGCAAGATATTTAAATGAATGGAAAGAAATTGACTGCTTAAAAAGTTGAATTGGAGCCTGAAACTTGTCAAACATAAAAAATAAAATGCTTCTCTGGCAAACAAGTTGTAATATGATTAGCTTGAACCGGGAAGCTGAAAGTATTATTCTGGCCACCAGGGGGAGCACATATTGTTCCAGGAGATGAAGACAAGCATGAAGATAAATAATACAATGTAAAAGATTTGTCGTTTTGTTGAAGTGGCGACTTTCCTGTTGTGAAGGTCTACTTACAAGAGAAGGGCTCTTGTTGTTGTTGTTGTTATTATTATTATTGTTAGCCAGATGCTCGCACATGTGGTAAAAAATGGACTTTCTAGGCTCATCAACACATGACTTAGCCAGCAAGTTAGCTTAGACATCAATAGCACCTTGAAAATAAGTTTCACTTCCAACTTTGACTGTAATATATACATATATTGAAGTCTTTGAGTTTAAAATAAACATATGTGAATTTTAAAAGCAACTAGCCAGGCACAGTGGCTCACACCTGTAATCCCAGCACTTTGGGAGGTTGAGGAGGAAGGATTGCTTGAGCCCAGGAGTTTGAGACCATCCTGGGTGACCTAGCGAGACCCCATCGCTACCAAAAAAAAAAAAAAAAAAAAAAAAAAAAAATTAGCTGGATGTGGTGTGCATGCCCATAGTTCCAGCTACTTGGGAGGTTGAGGCAAGAGGATTCCTTGAGCCCAGGAGAGGGAGGCTGCAGTGAGCTGTGATCACACCACTACACTCCAGCCTGGGTGACAGAGTACGACTCTGTCTCAAAAACAAAAAACAAAAAACAAAAAACCAACCTAATCTAAACTGATATTTTTGGGAAATAAAATCAATTTCATTTATATTTGTGAAATTTTAATTTTTTTGGTTCATTTGAGTTTGTCTCTCATTTTAAGCAACTTATCTATATTTAGTGATCTTTTTGAAAGTTTTAATCATTTAAAGTGACAATACAATATTTCTCTGTAAGGACCAACGTATTACAGAGGCAACAAACAGCAAGGAAAATGATTATCTTCTCACTCTCTATTTATTTTAGGATAAAATCCAGAAAGATTACCAAGGGTGAGGCAACGATAATTTATTTCTTAGATTTAAAAAAAGGAGCCTTTCTTACCATCTGTAATGTGGTCGTTTGCACATATTTAACTCAGAATACCAGCTGTGGAACATCTTTATGCAGGAAGCAGTTTAGGAAAAGATAGGGGATGTGTAGCTAAAAGTTGGCAGAGCTATCTGGTTCACAGTCTCAGTTTTACCACTTACCAGTTGTGTTGCTTTGGGTAAATTTAGGCAAAACCTTTCAGCCTTAGTTTCCTCATCCATTTAATGGAAATTATACCTCTCTTCCTGGGCTGCTGTGAGAACTAAATGTAATAATATACATAAAGAGTAGGGACTTGCTTTGGGTCACAGTCAGCTTTTATTAGTGTTATTATTGTTGCTGTTTTCTTCTTTTTCTTTGTACATCAACATTTTATGGTGAATTAAATCGTGTTTTAACCTTGTAGACCACATTGGCTATTACATATATATATAAAATATATATGTAATATATATAATATATGTAATGTATATAATATATGTAATGTACATAATATATGTAATACATATATATGTAATACATATATATGTAATATATAATATATATGTAATACATATATATGTAATGTATATTATATATGTAATACATATATATGTAATGTATATTATATATGTAATACATATATATGTAATGTATATTATATATGTAATACATATATTATATATGTAATGTATATTATATATGATATATATATATATAATTTTTTAAAAAATTGTTTCTTGAGATAGGATCTCACTCTGTCACCCAGGCTGGAGTATAATGGTTTGATCATAGTTCACTGCAGCCTTGAACTCCTAGACTCAGGTGATCCACCCACCTCAACCTCCTGAGTAGCTACGACTATTAGCCACACCTGGCTAATTTTTTAATTTTTAATTTTTTGTAGAGATGCAGTCTTGTTGTGTTGCCTAGGCTGGTTTTGAACTCCTGGGCTCAAGCCATCCTCCCACCTTGACCTCAGCCTCCCAAAGTGTTGGGATTACAGGCATGAGCCACCGCACCTGGCCTTGGCTATATATTAGATTCATTGATGATCCAGAGCCCATCAAGACTGCTAACGCAAGTCTCTGAATTTACTGGAGCACTCGACAGCATCAGAGGGAAGAGCCACCATCACCTACTAATCATATCTGATGGCCCTGGGACATTCACCAAGACCTTAAGACTACTTGATGATTTCATGGCTAGACCTGTGAGGATTAACAGCCAGCAGGTCACTGCCATTACTGCATTGAAGCAGAGTTTGTGTAGCAAGTCCACTTAGATCAATTTTATCTGATCATGCTTTGTGTCATGTCTACAGATCCAGAACTGGTGTGCAGAGACCTCGTCCTGCTTGGAAAACGCATTCACCTCAAGGGGGCTGAAAAGCCTGTTGCATCTGCTGCTGACTTTAGTGCAATGATTACGGGCAGCCATGTTGGGCTTCAGTTTGTGTCTCTTTGATGAGTAAATGACTTTCGTTAAGGCAAAGCTACGTATTCTAGCTGCTACTGGAGACACCACAAGATAGCACAAAAGCCTTTAACTCATCATCTTCGGGAAGAGTTACATTTCAAATCTTCCCTCTTTGAAAGATCCTATCAGATTTTTATGGCCATTGAGAGAGGAAACGTCCTGTCCTTCTCAGATGTCATTTGAAATTCAAAATGTAGGTAAGAGCTTCATATATTGCTGAACTTTAACTAGAGGAAATCCTCAAATTCTCTAAGCCTTCCAAGGCACACACACCAAATTAGTGACAAAAGATGACTTAAAAGGTAGCAGTAGAATTTACTGTTACAGTAACATTCACAAGCATTCATCAGGCCTTCTTACTTAACAGTGCGTCTTAGTTTTAGAGTGTCCACGAGTTTGTTCCAGATGTCTACAGCCCTATTAGTCATCTGTGAAGGGTGCATGCTAATTGAATATGGCAGCTGGGTTCTGATTCCAAATTTTTGGAGTTTGTTCTCACAAACCGGATGCTTGCAAAAGTAAACAAAGACATTAAAAGATTTATGAAGAGACTCTGTCACACATTTTGAAGTGCAAAGTGTAAATGAATTTTTACAAGCATATGGATTTCATTTCTCTGATAATATGCATGAATTTAAAAATTAAAAGAAAATGTGCTGGCTACAATATGTTTTACGTTCTTGTTGAAACTTTGAAAATAATCAAAGGTGCCTAACATATTCAAAACCGCGCAGACTCCTCTATCCTATGATGTCATTTGAACCATCAGATAGTGATTAATATTACCGCAAAAGGATGCTTTTCTGAAAGAAGCTCCAGAGAGGCACTTGCAATTTGAATTTCTATTTTTAAGCACATTCCACAGCTTATGGCCAGTCTCATTTCTTCCTGTATAAACTTCCAGGTTGCTATGCTCAGCACACTGTCACTCTCTTAAATTTGGATAACACCATAGTCAAGTCTAACAGTTGAGGCTTCATGATAATATTTACATTGAGGCATAAGAGGACTGAGAGAGGAAAAAAGTGCAGGGAAAGCATGTTCAGCTCCTTGTGGTCACATGGAATGGATTCTGTCAAGAATGTAAAATAACATTTGTATCTGAGTGGTGCTTGGAATCAATTAAGATCTACCAGTTCAGTCAAGAATGCAGCCAACATTTTATTTTTAATTGTCTTGATAACATAGCCTTAGAGAATTATTCAGGTTACACTAGGCTCAGCATCAGAAGGAATTTTGGCTGCAAGAATTTCATTTTGTTTAGTTAAATAAAAACAAATTAGCACAGATTTTTTTTTCTTGCAATTTCCATTTTTAGCTGTGATGTTACAATCGGTAATGGTGGTTAAGTATTGGTCCGGTAAAAGGTTTATTTTGAGAGTTTAATACAAATGAAAATAATAAATGGTCTAGTTCACTTCCATCTGTTTTTATCCATGTAGAGCTTTTAAACTTGTGATTCCCTTGGATAAAAATAAATTTCTCATACCCTCACATGTGTAAAGTATTCAAAAGAAGTATTATGGCTTACAAAAGAGAGAATAGTAGGAGAAAAAAGTTAAAGGCTTGAAAGAGCCATATTTTTTATTTTTTATTTTTTCCCCAAACTTTTCTGGAAAGAAAGACGTGACATTGACGGCATCCAGTGCGAAGGCTACAGTTTTAAAAGTCAGAGTACAGGAAAGCCAGCTGCACAAATGGAGGCTGACATCTTCTGATATTAAATTTGCTTTTATGAAGTATGTAGGCTTTCTCTACCTCCAATGATAAAGGCTAATATTTATTACACTCTTACTAGGTACCATGTATGTTTCAAAATATGAACGCTTTCTAATTCAGTTCTTGCAGACTTCAGGGGAAGTACTGTTTCTATCCCCGCATCCCAGATGAAGAAACTGAGGTAACATAACCTGACTGAGGTTACCCACCTAATAATGGCAGGGCCAAAACTTGAATTTATACAGTTTGGCCTCAGAGCCCTGCTTAATCCCTGCACAACCAGGAGATACTTGTAAGTCCTTCAGTGGCTCTTCTCTCCCTGCCCACAAGTGAAGAGTCTACCCTTGAGATCTTACTTGTTTCTGATGTCTGTATAATGTCACAATTGGAGAGTCCCTACATTTGCAATAGCCTCCAATGCAATGCAGAGTTATTTGTATATGACATTTGCAACATTACTGTATATATATCAGCCATCTATTGCTGTGTAACAAACCATACCAACATGTGGTAGCTTAAAGCAACAACAATTTATTATTTATCATGATTCTGTGTGTTGGCTGGGTGGTTCCTTAGCAGGTTTCCCCTGGGCTCACTCATGCAGCTTCCTTCAGCTGGAGGTTGGCTGAGCTGGAAGGCCCAAAGTGACCTCACTTACGTGGCTGGCCGTGGCTGCTGACTGTTGACTGGGGCTCTCAGCTCTGCTCTGCATGGCTTCTTTTCATCCAGGAAGCTAGACCAACTTTCTTACCTAGCAGTCCCAGGGCAGCAGTCTAAGAGGGTGACAGTGGAAGCCGCAAGATCTCTTAAGAGCCAGCCTTGAAAGTTGGATAACACCACTTCTACAGCATTCTAATGGTCAAAGCAAATCACCAGGCCAACACAGATTCAAGAGATGATAAAGGAGACTCTACCTCTTTATGGAAGAACAGCAAAGTCACATTACAAAGGGGCATGCATACCTGGATGGGAGAAACTTATGGCCAAGTTAGGTGATCTACCAGAGTAGACACCACTAAAAAGATAAATAATTGATATTAAAAGGGTTTTTCAATTTCTAAAATATTATAAAATATAGTTTTTGCAACATCATATTTACAATATTATTTTTAATGGTTGGAAGTCACTTCTGCATCTTATTTCAGGGTTCTCATTAAAAGCACTGGCTATCACTGTGCTAAACAAACATTAGGTACGAAATTGGGGGGCCCTCTGAATTCTTATCAAATGAGATATGAGTGAGAAAAACAAATAAATGTCTTTTGAAAACTTCAGTCCAGTTGTCTGCATCCTGAAGGGACTGTGGGAAGTATGAAAAGGTAAATATGTTTGATATTTTATTTTGATGTTTATATGCAGAAAGTAAACTGGAAAACTGAAGAAGTTACATATATACATGGAATATATTTAAAATATATATATTTTTTCCCTGATTTTGGCTTAAATCATGCAGATGGTTCAATTCTTGTTTTTAGCTTCATTTTGGGTCTGTAGGCAGCCACAAAAGCAGATAAGTAACACAGTGCTATGAACAGGTCATTTTGATTCTACTGTTTTTGGTAGGATCAAAGGCAGAAGGTTAATCTAATGCAAAGCTTGTAACTGTCGGCTTTTAAACTCTGTTGGGTGAGGGCAAGGTTTAAGTAAGCACCTGAAATGCTGGCCACTTACATGGAACTTGAACACTTGGGATTTTGAGATGCAATTGCCCAATCCTTAATGTTCTATGCAAAAAAAAAAAAAAAATTTTTTTTAACTGAAGCTTGGCATTCAGTTTAGAACAAGGAAAACAACCTGCTGTTTATACAGAGGAGAAAAAAATTCCTTGCCTTTATATGAAAACAGAGTAGCTCCACCTCCTTCAGCCCTGAAATGCAGGCACACAAGTTCAGTGGCATTCAGGAGCTTTGGCTCTTTTACAAGTAGGAGGATCATCTTAAGAATGCATGACATGCAATACACCAGGTGAGCCTCCCTACTGCCTTCCTGTCTTGGTCCATTTTCTGTTGCTTACAGTAGAATACTTGAAACTGGGTAATTTATGAAGAAAAACATTTATTTCTTACAGTTCATGGAGGCTGAGAAGTCCAAGATTGAGGGGTTGCATCTGTTAAGTGCCTTCCTGCTGGTGGTGACTCTGTGGAGTCCGAGGTGGTGCAGGCCATCACGTGGCAAAGGGCTGTCTGTGCTGGCTCTTGTCTCTCTTCCTCTTATAGAGCCTTTAGTCCTAATCTCCTGATAACTCATTAATCAATAACCCATTAATTCATTAACTCATTAATCTTTTAATCCGTGAATGGCTTAATCCATTCATGAAGGCAGAACCCTCATGACTCAATCACCTCTTAAAGGTCTGACCTCTCAATATTGCCACACTGAGAATTAAGTTTCAACATGAGTTTTAGAGGGGGCAAATATTCAAACCATAGCACTTTCCAAATCCAGATTTTCACTTGTGTTTGTAGAAGGTGGGACCAGTCATCATGATGTCAGAACAACACGGAGGCCAAGAGTGAGGCTCTGAATTCAGACCCGAATCTGAGCCCTTGTTCTGCTGCTGACTGTCAGTGTTAACTGGGGAAGTTACTTGCTCTCCTTCAAGCCTCAAGTTCTGCATCTGTAAAATCGGTGATCCATCCATGGGTGAACCATCGGTAAAATGGGTGACTCCTTGACCCATGAGATTGCCATGAAGGTTTCCCTGTAAACACTCTTAGCCCAGGATCTTGGCCAGAGATCATTATTGGCAGTTATTATCTAATTATGGAATTATACTTTGGGATCTTCAAAGATAATAGATCTCAGATTTTAACTTCAAATATTGCCCCCAAATTGTTTGCAGAACTTTCAGCCTAATGACATCCTCACATTTTCCCCCATTCTAATAGATCCACCTAATTCAGTTAAAAAGAATTCAATCACATCTTTTTAAGAACTAATCAAGTGAAAAACTCATGAAAAATATTTTTGATTGACTTGACTAATCTAATTGGTAAAAGGAATTGATCTAGAAGGTTTGCTCTTTGTGTTCTGAGCAGGGTAGTTTCATGGGTGTGAGACCCCTGTGCAACCTCATACTTAGTTTAATGCTTTGTTGTTACTCTCTTGACATTCTTAATACTTTTTGAGCAAGGGGCCCCACATTTTCTTTTCACACTGGGCCCTGCAAATTATGTTGCTGGTCCTGGTCCCAGGAAATACAGTTTACAAGGCAATAAAGGCCAAGATAATCCTGGAGAAGACTGCACCAGGACACCTGGTTGGCTTGTGAAAATGAATGAGTTCAGAGTCTGCAAGAGGGAGGGCACAGGCCTTTCTGAATGTCATAGTGGTTGATTTTTATCTTCTCCCTTGATAAATTAAGAGTTTTTTTAAACATTGACAAAACAAATAACAGTTTTTCCAATTTATAGACAACTTCATAATGTTCACTGAAATAATTATAGACATCTTTTCCCTCTGGTGAATATTCATATAATCATGGAGGGACTGAGAATTTTGTATATATGATATTAGAAATGCTAAGTCACAAAGGAAAAGACTGAGACATTTGGCCTAATACAAACAAAAACTTCAGCTTATTTCAAAACGTTATAAATAGCATTAGACAATAAAGAATACATCTAGGAATAGAATTGTAATGTATAGCAAAGCTTTAACAATTCATCTAAGAAGCTGTTACCAATCAGTAGGAGAAAGTGGTTGAGTGAAAATAATATAATTTATATAACAGTCACAAACTGCAAGTGAAAATGCCCAGTAAGCAAGAGAAACAAATGTCAGTAGTGATCAAAGAAAGGCAAAATAAAATCAGCTACCATTTTTTTTTTTTTTTGAGACGGAGTCTGGCTCTGTCTCCCAGGCTGGAGTGCAGTGGCGCAATCTCGACTCGCTGCAAGCTCTGCCTCCCGGGTTCACGCCATTCTCCTGCCTCAGCCTCCGCAGGAGCTGGGATAGGCTCCTGCCACCACACCCAGCTAATTATTTTTGTATTTTTAGTAGAGACGGGGTTTCACCGTGTTAGCCAGGATGGTCTCGATCTCCTGACCTCGTGATCCGCCCACCTCGGCCTCCGAAAGTGCTACGATTACAGGCGTGAGCCACTGCGCCTGGCCCCATTTTTTTTTTAAACTGAATATACAAAGATCTGTTAAAATGTTGAGGAGCCAGGGGAGCCTGGTGGTCCGCAGAGGGAGGAAATATCGGTGCTGCTGTTTCTGGGATCCCATCTATCAGTGCAAGGCTGGGGTCCCCAGTGAGCTGACTCAGATGGAGATGAGCCTGAGGGATGCCTGTTGGTGAGAGGTGAGGCCAGCTGAACTTCCTGGATCGAGTGGGGACTTGGGGAACTTTTCTGTCTTACAAGAGGATTGTAAAATGCACCAATCAGGAACTTTCTCACTCCACAAGAGGATTGTAAAACACACCAATCAGCACTCTGTAAAATGCACCAATCAGCAGGATACTAAAAGTAGCCAATCGCAGGGAGGATTTAAAAAAGGGCACTCTGATAGGACAGAAATGGAAAATGAGAGGGGACAGTAAGGGAATAAAAGCTAGTCACCCCAGCCAGCAGCAGCAACCCGTGCGGGTCCTCTTTCAGGCTGTGCAAGGTTTGTCTTTTCACTCTTCAAAATAAACCTTGCTATGGCTCACTATTTGGGTCCGTGACCCAAATCTTTAAGAGCTGTAACCCTCACCCCTAAGGTCTGCAGCTTCATTCTTGAAATTAGCGAGACCATGAACCCACCGGCAGGAGCAAACTCTGGACACATTGGGAGCTGTTCCTGGGATCTGCACCTGGAGAGCAAGGGGCAAGAACGAAGCAGGAGTGGGCGGCAGAAAACTGCCAGGCTGTAGGGGGCAGCTCTGAAGATGAGTGGCCCTCCAGAGCGCTCCCAACTTCCGGCGAGAGAGTCGGAACTTTAAATCCCGGAAGTGGGCCAGGTTGAGCATGGTTTGGGGGTGACTCTGCAGCTAAGGCCACCCCTCAGGGTTGGCTGCTGTGGCCTGGGCGCTGTGGCACTCTCAGCAGCTGCTCGATGGGTCCTGCGTTCCAGCACATTCCACACCATCAGAGGCGGAGCACGGAGGACCTAGGATGTGAGGACTGGGGTGCTGGGGAGGAGCGGGGAGGAGGTGGATGGATATGATTCCCTTAGCTTTTTGAGGGCCAGTATGGGATTCCACTGATGCAGCTGACAGCACGTCTGGGCCCAGAAGTGGGGCACGCGGACGCTTCCACGGGTGTGCTGGGACATAGCCGCTTCCTCTCCACGCTGCGCCCCAGGGCCAAACCACAGGCTCGCTCGCTGCTGCCAGTTGTAGATTTCCCTGTGAATTACCTGCAATTTCACTAGGCCTATCCACAAATATCAGTTTACAGTATGCTTACATTTTAATAAAAACTATTTACATAGCAAAGGTCTGGAAGTATGTACAGTACATCAAAGTATTGAAAATGCTGTCCAAGCGGTCGTTCAGGAGTTAAAAAAAATTTTAAATCCATCTGTACCTCGAAAATTTTTCAATAAAGATGTTTAATGTGACAGTATATTTTAAATTTCTACTAAAAGTGGTGTAAGAGTAATAAAAAATGCCAAATAGAATAATTCAAATTTATTAAAATATGTGACTATAAAATTAGAAATAAAGAAGGTTTAGAAAAATAAAGAAATGAAAAACTGTGGAAGTGTAAGCATAGTAGAAAAGAACAGTAAAGGAATAATGTAGGGAGGATGTAAAGACAGTGAGGTAAGAAAAAAGAAGATATGGCAAGAAGAAGGTAGAAAACTAACTTTATTCATACAATTTTTCTTCTGTGAGTCAAGAAGTTAGAAGGTGAAAGTGTATTGAGAAAAGATTAAAAATGCAAAGAAAAAAGATCTGAAATTTTCATACATCAGTGGTAATAACATTTAAATCAATACTGGAATTTGAATTTTAAAAGAGAACTCGTTTTTTTTTTTTTAAGGAAAAAATCTTTGAATTATTGTCAGAAAAATCGAGGAACAATATTTTAGTTTTCCACTATTTAAACATTTTTACTATTAGCAGGGACCTACGATGACAGCATTTTATTAGTACAGGAGCAGAGAAACAATGGTTTGGAAAATATAATTGAAACTGGAAAATAAATTGACCAGCCTAATTTTATGAAGAAGACAAAGGAAAGGAAAATATCACCATAGGAATAAAATGTGGCTGCGTTTAACTTATAAGTGAGAGCTAAATAATGAGTACACAAGGTCATAAAGACAGAATTAAGAGACTCTGGGGACTCCAGAAGCTGGGAGGATGAGAAGGGGTTGGAAAATTACCTACTGGGTACTGTGTCCGCTATTTGGGTGATGGGCTCATCAGAAGCTCAAACCCCAGCATTACACAATATACCGACGTAATAAATCTGCATGTGTACCCCCTCAATCTATATGAAAAAAATTCCCAGAAATCTAAGCCATTGATTTTCAAATATTTTAAGTTGGGAACCCCTGTTTTGCTTTGTTTGTTTTCTAGAGGGGATCTTTGTGCAGGAGCCCAGTGTATACAGCAGGTAAGGTGGTAAAGATGGCTGTTCTGGCTGGGGGTGGGATCCAGCCGCCTCTACCCTGACAGTTAGGCACTTTCCCTTCCCCTCTCCTCCCTGCATCCCCCGTTCCCAGCTCAAAGTACAGGTTTTTAATATTTATGTAATAATGGATAATACAGGTTTAATATTTGTGTAATAACGGATCAGAGCAGCCTTGAGACCTCATACTTAGAGTTACACTTGAACAGATCCTTTCACCCACATATCTAACTAAGCAAGTACTACGTTTAAACTTTCTCCTGAGGCCCAGAAAGATGCCCTTCACATCATGGAGAGTCATTTATAGTATTTTGGAAAACAAGTCTAAAACACAAATTTGTGTTCTCATTAGGAAGATTTAAGTTCCCCGAGGAGAAGACCAAATTCATTTATTGAAATGTGCGTGTAGGAGTTGAATTGTTGAATTGTCGAAAGATGTGTTGAAGCCTCAATCCCCATTACCTGGGAATGTGATCTTATTTGGAGACAGGATCTTCGCAGATGCAACTAAGTTAACATGAAGTCATTAATGTGGGCCCTAATCCAGTATAACTGGTGTCCTTACAAGAAGAGGAAAATGCCATGTGGAGAAAGACATACTGGGAGGATACTGTGTCACAACAGGGCAGAGGTTGGAGCTGATGCAGCTACAAGCCGCAGAATGCCAAGGACTGACAGCTACCCTCAGATGCAGGGAAGAGGCAAGGAAAGGTTCTGTCCAGAGTCTCAGAGGGAGCCTGGCCCTCCTCACACCTTGGTTTTGGGCTTTTGTTGTTGTTATGAATGGCAACCCTAGGAAACTAAGGCAGTATGCCTCAGTTTTTAATGCCAAATAATTCCTATTTTTAATAATTTTAAGAATAAAGGGAAAACATTTATTCTCAACATCTTAGGTAAAGGCAAGCCCCTCAAAGACAGTTTCTATGTCTGATTTATTTTTCCACTCATGTAGTTTACAGAACTGTGCCTGGCATACGTTGGACACTCAATGATTGCTGGCTGAACAAATAAGGAGATAACCACGTGGAAGATTTGAGTCAAATCCTGATTGAGGGAGGTTAGAACCTGAACCTACACAATGCTGAAATAGTCATCTTTGGAGGGGAAATGTCTGTCATCTTAATTTTGGGGATTGTGTGACAGTCATATAATGTTTTCAGAGGTAAAACACAGGAGAACGGAGTCACATGAAATTTTATACTCTGACTTTGGTTTTAAATATAAATCCAGGCAGCACCAGCAACATTTTAATTAGGGTCCACGCTCTTGAAATTTTACTTTTAACCAGAATTTGAGCCAAAGCTGTGGGAACAGTTGAGGAACCCAAGATGAAGGTCTTTGAGCAAATTACCCACTCACCCCTATTTTAAAGGGCCACTCTGCCAATTAATTTGATTCCTAGATGGTATAAGTTTAGGCACATTTTGCCTTCGGTTTCAACTTACTATATCAATAATTCCTAGTTACATAAATATGCAAGAATAAGCAAATGGATATCCTCAATTTTATCAGGTACTGTGGGTGCTAGATGTGTTCAGGCACACACACACACACACAGACACACACACGCACACACACTTTTTCTTTCAATTGCAGAGTTTTAAAAGTATTACTTTTCTGTAACTTTTTTTTTAAATTTTGAAATAATTCTAGACTTACAGAAAAGTTGCAAAAATGATACAAGGACTCTTCACCAAGATCCCCCAAATTTATATTTATGTCTAAATCCTTCAGTGAAAATTTCCAAAAGACAAGGACATTTCCTATAAACCACAGCACAATTATTAAAATCAGAAATTAACATTCATATGATGCTATTATCCAACTGATAGACTTTCTTCAAATTTCATCAATTGTTTCCTTCGTCTGGGCCAGAAGCCAGTCTAGGATCACACATTGCATTTAATTTGTGTCTGTTTAGCCTCCTTTCATCTGGAACAGTTCCTTAACCATTGTTTTCATAACCTTGAGACTTTTGAGTACAGGTTAGTTATTTTGTAGAATATCCCTCGATTTAGGTTTTCTTTTCTTTTCTTTTTTTTTTTTAATGATGAGATGCAGGTTTGAGATTTCCGGCAAGAAAGTCGCAGAAATGATGCTGTGAGCATTTCAGTTTCTTCTATCTTGAGGCCCACGGTGCCCTATTGTTTCATGACTGGTACGCATTGTCATGGGCTGAGTCATGTCCCCTAAAATTCAGATGTTGAAGCCCTAACCTCTAGTTTCTCAGAATGTGGTAGGATTTGGGGACAAGTTCTTTGAAAAGGTGATTAAGTTAAAACGAAGTCATTAGGGCGAGCCCTAATCCAACATGATTGGTGTTTTCATATGAAGAGGATATCTGCTGGGTGCGGTGGCTCGTGCCTGTAACCCCTGCACTTTGGGAGGCTGAGGTAGGTGGATCATTTGAGGTCAGGAGTTTGAGACCAGCCTGACCAACATGGTGAAACCCCTGTCTCTACTAAAAATACAAAAATTACCTGGGTGTGGGGGCACACCTCTATAGTTTCAGCTACTTGGGAGGCCAAGGCATGAGAATTGCTTGAACCTGGGAGGCAGAGAAGGCAGTGAGCTGAGATTGCACCACTGCGCTCCAGCATGGGTGACAGAGTGAAACTGTCTCAAAAAAAAAAAAAAAAAAGATAAAATTTGGACAGGCATGTACAAATGGAGGATGCTATGAAGACTCAGGGAGAGAGTGGCTGTCTGCAAGCCAAGAAGAGAGGCCTGGAAGAACAGTCCCTTTCCTCACCGCCCCCAGAAGGAAACAGCCCTCCTGATGCCTCGATCTTGAACTTCCAGCCTCCACAGGTATGGGAAAATAAATTTCTGTGATTTAAGCCACCCAGTCTGTGGTACTATGGTAGCCCTTGCAAACTAACACATATGTTAATGTTGATATGTTAATCACTTGGTTAGATGGTGTCCTCAATTCTCTTTATTGTAAAATTACTATTTTTTTCTTTGCGAGTGATAAGTGTGTTGTGGGAAGAGAGTGAGACTCCAGATCTCCTGTTCTCCATCATGCCTTCAGGCCACACAGTTCAGCATCCACTGATGATTCTGTCTTTTTCCCCTCTGTGGGGCTTTGCTTTACTTTTATTTATTTATTTTTATTTCAATAGGTTTTTGGAAAACAGGTGGTGTTTGATTACATGAATAAGTTCTTTAGTGGTGATTTCTGAGATTTTGGTGCACCCATCATCCAAGTAGTGTACACTGTACCCAATGTATAGTCTTTTATCCCTCATCCTGCTCCCACCCTTTCCCCCGAGTCCCCAAAGTCCATCATATCATTCTTATGCCTTTGAATCTTCACAGCTTAGCTCCTACTTGTAAGTGAGAACATATGATGTTTGGTTTTCCATTCCTGAGTTACTTCACTTAGAATAATGGTCTCCAATTCCATCCAGGTTGCTGCAAATGCCATTATTTCATTCCTTTTTATGGTTGAGTAGTATTCCATGTTATATATATAACATTTTCTTTATTCACTCATTGATTGATGGGCCTTTGGGCTCGTTCCGTATTTTTGCAGTTGCAAATTGTGCTGCTATAAACATGCATGTGCAAATATCTTTTTCATATAATAACTCATTTTCCTCTGGGTAGGTACCCAGGAGTGGGATTGCTGGATCAAATGGTAGATCTACTTTTAGTTCTTTAAGGAATCTCCACACTGTTTTCCATAGTGGTTGTACTAGTTTACATTCCTACCAACAGTGTAAAAGTGTTCCCTTTTCACCACATCCATGCCATCATCTATTGTTTTTTGATTTGCGGGAGTAACGTGTTATCTCATTGTGGTTTTGATTTGCATTTCCCTGATAATTAGTGATGTTGAGCATTTTTTCATATGTTTGTCGGCCATTTGTATATCTTCTTTGAGAATTGTCTATTCATGTCCTTAGCCTGCTCCTTGATGGGATTGTTTGTTTTTTTCTTGCTGATTTGTTTCTTTGTAGATTCTGGATATTTGTCCTTTGTCAGATGTATAGATTGCAAAGATTTTCTCCCACTCTGTGGGTTGTATGTTTACTCTGCTGATTATTTCTATTGCTGTGCAAAAGCTTTTTAGCTTAATTAAGTCCCATCTATTAAACTTTGTGTTGCATTTGCTTTTGGGTTCTTGGGCATGAAGTCTTTGCCTAAGCCAAGGTCTAGAAGGGGTTTTCCAATGTTATCTTCCAGATTTTTTTATGGTTTCAGGTCTCAGATATGTCTTTGATCCATCTTGAGTTGATTTTTATATAAGGTGAGAGATGAAGATGCAGTTTCATTCTTCTACATGTGGCTTGCCAATTATCCCAGCACCATTTGTTGAATAGGGTGTCCTTTCCCCACTTTATGTTTTTGTTTGCTTTGTTTAAGATCAATTGACTGTAAGTATTTGGGCTTATTTCTTGGTTCTCTATTCTGTTCCATTGGTTGATATGCCTGTTTTTATACCAGTACCATGCTATTTTGGTGACTATGGCCTTATAGTGTAGTTTGAAAACAGGTAATGTAATGCTTCCTGATTTGTTCTTTTTGCTTAGTCTTGCTTTGGCTATGCAGGCTCTTTTTTGGTTCCATATGAATTTTAGGATTGTTTTTTCTCTATTCTGTGAAGAATGATGGTGGTATAATATTTTGATGGGAATTACACTGAATTTGTAGATTGCTTTTGGCAGTATGGTCATTTTCACAATATTGATTTTACCCATCCATGAGAATGGGATGTGTTTCCATTTGTTTGTGTCATTGACGATTTCTTTCAGTAGTGTTTTGTAGTTTTCCTTGTAGGGGTCTTTCACCTCATTGGTTAAGTATATTCCTAAGTATTTTATTTTATTTGCAGCTATTTTAAAAAGGGTTGGGTTCTGGATTTGATTCTCAGCTTTGTTGCTGTTGTTGTATAGCAGGGCTACTGATTTGTGTACATTAAGTTTGTATCCTGAAACTTCGCTGAGTTTATTTACTAGTTCCAGGAGCTTTTTGGATGAGTCTTCAGGGTTTTCTAGGTATGCAATCATGCCATCAGCAAACAGTGACTGTTTGGCGCCCTCTTTACTGATTTGGATGCCCTTTATTTCTTTCTCTTGTCTGATTGCTCTGGCTAGGACTTCCAGTACTATGCTGAGTAGAAGTGGTGAAAGTGGGTATCTTTGTCTTGTTCCAGTTGTTAGTGGGAATGCTTTCAAATTTTCCCGTTTAGTATAATGTTGGCTGTGGGTTTGTCATAGATGGCTTTTATTACCTTAAGGTATGTCCCTTCTATGCCAAGTTTGCTGAGTGTTTTAATTGTAAAGGGATGCTGGGGTTTATCAAATGATTTATGATTTTTCTGTGTCTATTGAGAAGATCATGTGATTTTTTGTTTTAAATTCTGTTTATGTGATGTATCACATTAATTGACTTGCAGATGTTAAATCATCCCTGCATCGCCTAGTATGATACCCACTTGATCATGGTGGATTATCTTTTTGACATGCTGTTGGATTTGGTTAGCTAATATTTTGTTGAGGATTTTGCATCTATGTTCATCAGGGATATTGTTCTGTAGTTTTCTTTTTTGTTACGTCCTTTCCTGGTTTTGGTATTAGGGTGATGCTGGTTTCACAGAAGGATTTAGAAACGATTCCCTCTTTCTGTATCTTTTGGAATAGTGTCAATAGGATTAGTATCAATTCTTTGAATGTCTGCTAGAATTCAGCTGTTAATCCATCTGGCTTGGACTTTTTTTTGTTGGTAACTTTTAAATTACCCTTTCAGTCTCACTGCTTGCTATTGGTCTGTTCAGAGTTTCTGTTTCTTCCTGGTTTAACATAGGTAGGTTGTATATTTCTGGAAATTTATCCATCTCCTTTAGGTTTTCTAGTTTATGTGTGTAAAGGCGTTCATAGTAGCCTTGGATGATCTTTTGTATTTCTGTGGTGTCGGTTGTAATATCTCCCATTTCATTTCTAATTGAGCTTATTTGGCTCTTCTCTCTTCTTTTCTTGGTGAATCTCACTAATGGTCTATCAATTTTATTTATCTTTTCAAAGAATCAGCTTTATGTTTCACTTATCTCTTGTATTTTTTTGGTTTCGATTTCATTTAGTTCTGCTCTGATCTTTGTTATTCCTTTTCTTCTTCTGAGTCTGGGTTTGGTTTGTTCTAGTTTCTCTAGCTGCTTGAGGAGTGATCTTAGATTATCTATTTGTGCTCTTTCAGTCTTTTTAATGTAGGCATTTAATTCTGTGAACTTTCCTCTTAGCACACCTTTGCTGTATCCCAGAGGATTTGATAGGTCATGTCACTATTATCATTCAGTTCAGAGCTTTTAAATTTCCATCTTGATTTCATTGTTGACCCAAAGATCATTCAGGAGCAGGTTATTTAATTTCCATGTATTTGCATGGTTTTGAGTGTTCCTTTTGGAGTTGATTTCCAATTTTATTCCAAGTCTGAGAGAGTACTTGCTATTATTTCAATTTTCTTAAACTTGTTGAGACTTGTTTTTTGGCCTATCATATGGTCTATCTTGGAGAATGTTCCATGTGCCGATGAATAGAATGTATATCCTGCAGTTGTTGGGTAGAATGTTCTGTAAATACATGTTAAGACCATTTGTTCTAGGGTTTAGTTTAAGTCCATCGTTTCTTTGTTGACTTTTTGTCTTGATGACCTGTCTAGTGCTATCAGTGGAGTACTGAAGTCCCCCACTATTAATGTGTTGCTGTCTATCTCATTTCTTAGGTCTAGTAGTAACTGTTTTATAAATGTGGAAGCTTCAGTTTTAGGTGCATATATATTTAGGATTGTGATATTTTCCTCTTGGACTAGTCCTTTTATCATTATATAATGTTCCTCTTTGTCTCTTTTAACTGCTGTTGCTTTAAGGTTTGTTTTATCTGATATAAGAATAGCTAGTCCTGCTCACTTTCGGTGTCCATTTGCATGGAATATCTTTTTCCATTCCTTTACCTTAAGTTTATGTGAGTCCTTATGTGTCAGATAAGCCTCTTGAAGACAGCAGATACTTGGTTGGTGAATTCTTACCCATTCTGCCATTCTGTGTCTTTTAAGTGGAGCATTTAGTCCATTTACATTCATCATTAGTTTTGAGATGTGAGGTGTTATTCTATTCATCATGCTATTTGTTGCCTGCCTGAAAACCTTCGTTTATTTTTTAATTTTTAAATTTTTTTTAATTGTGTCGTTGTTTTACAGGTCCTGTGGGATTTACGCTTTAGGACATTCTATTTTGGTGTATTTTGAGGATTTGTTTCAAGATTTAGAGGTCCTTTAAGCAGTTCTTGTAGTGCTTGCTTGGTAGTGGCAAATTTTCTCAGCATTTGTTTGTCTGAAAAAGACGATATCTTTCCTTCATTTATGCAGCTTAGTTTCACTGGATACAAAGTTCTTGGCAGATAATTTTTTTAAGGAGGGTAAAGGTAGGACCCTAATCTCATCTAGCTTGTAGGGTTTCTGCTGAGAAAATCTGCTGTTAATCTGATAGGTTTTCCTTTATAGGTTACCTGATGCTTTTGCCTCACAGCTCTTATTTTTTTCCTTTGTCTTGACTTTAGATAACCTGATGACTATGTGCCTAGGTGATGATTTATTTTTTATGATGAATTTCTGAGGTGTTCTTTGAGCTTTTTGTGTTTGGATGTTTAGACCTCTAACAAGGCCAGGGAAGTTTTCCTCAATTATTTCCTCAGATATTTTTCCAAACTTTTTGATTTCTCTTTTGCCTTGAAACACCAATTATTCTTAGGTTTGGTTGTTTAACATAATCCCGATTTCTTGGAGGCTTTGTTCATTTTTTTATTCTTTTTTTTTTTTTGTCACCGTTGGGTTTATTCAAAAACCTTGTCTTTGAGCTCTGAAATTCTTTCTTCTACTTGTTTGATTCTGTTGCTGAGACTTTACAGTGCATTTTGCAATTCTCTAAGTGTGTCCTTCCTTTCCAGAAGTTGTGATTGATTTTTATTTATGCTATCACTGAAGATTTTCCCATTCATATCCTGTATAATTTTTTTTTTGATTTGTTTAAGTTGGACTTCACCTTTCTCTTGTGCCTTCTTGATTGGCTTAATAGTAAACCTCCTGAATTCTTTTTCTGGCAGTTCAGAGATTTCATCTTGTTTTGGATCCATTGCTGGTGAGCTAGTGTGATTTTTTGGGGGATGTTAAAGAACCTTGTTTTTTCATATTACCAGAATTGTTTTTTTGTTTCCGTCTCATTTGGGTAGACTACATCAGAGAGAAGATCTGGGACTGAAGAGCTGCTATTCAGATTCTTCTGTACCACAGGGTGTTCCCTTGATGTAGTGCTCTCCCCCTTCCCCTAGAGATGTGGCTTCCTGAGAGCTGGACTGCAGTGATTGTTATTTCTCTTCTGGACCTAGCCACCCGGCAGAGCTACCAGGCTCTGGGCTTGTAATGGGGAGTGTCTGCAAAGAGTCCTGTGATACGATCTGTCTTCAGTTCTCTCAGCTGTGGATACCAGCACCTGCTCTGGTGGAGGCAGCGGGGAGTGAAGTGGACTCAGTGAGGGTTCTTGGTTGTATTTTTGTTTAGTGCACTGGTTTTGTGCTGGTTGGCCTCCACCCAGGAGGTGGCCCTTGCAAGAGTGCATCAGCTGCAGAAATATAGGGAGGATCAGGTGGTGGGTGGTAGAGCTCCCAAGATAATATGTCCTTTGTCTTTGGCTACCAGGGTGGGTGAGGAGGACCATCAGGTGGGGCAAAGTTAGGTGTGTCTGAGCTCAGCCTCTCCTTGGGCAGGGCTTACTGCAGCTGCTGAGGGGGATGGAGGTGTGGAGGCCAATGGAGTTATGTTTCCAGGAGGATTATGGCTGTCTCTGCTGTGTCATACAGGTTTCCAGGGAAGTGGGAGAAAGCCAGCAGCCACAGGCTTCCCCCAGCTCCCATGCAGCCCAAAAAGCTAGTCTCTCTCCCAGCATGCCCTGCTCCCCCCGCCACACCCCAACAGCACTGAGTTTATTTCCAGGCAGCCAATGAGCAGGGCTGAGAACTTGCCCCAGTCTATAAGCCTCCCAGCTGGGAAAGCAAGCCGACTCACAGTTCCTCAGCTGTCTCACAGAGCCTGCAGGGGCAATTCACCTCCTTCAAAGGGCCTGTGGATTCTCTCAGCTTTCCTGGTATGTTCCTGTGGTAGTTCCTGGAGCAAAATTTCACAATGTGGTCCCTGCACGCTGCTCTGTCTGAGTGGGGCAGCGAGTTACACCTGCCTCCAATCAGCTATTTCCCCCAACTGATGATTCTTGCTTGAAAGAATGATTATTGTGGTGGCAGCCAAATGTATTTTTAAAGTAAACTATTTTATCAAAGTAAAGGGTATACAGAAAAGTGTACAAATTAAAGGTTCATATCTTGATGAATTTTCAGATGGTGAACACATCCATGTGGCCTCTGACTTGCTCAAGAAGAGAATAATATCTGCACCCAGAAACTTCCTTTTGTCCCTCTCAGTCTCCATATCCTACTTTCCCTCAATGCTAACTGCTCTCATGATTTCTTATCCCAAATGAACATTAATTTTTCCCAATTTGTCCTAATTTCCATTTATATTGTGGAATAATTCATTATGGATTATTTTTGTGTATGTTTTCTTTCAGTTAGCATTCCTTTTATGACTGTATACTATTCCATTGTGTAGAATATACCACTATCTATTCCAATGGGGATATATATTTGGGTAGTTTCCAGATTGGGGCTGGTATGCATAAAGCTACTGTGAATATTTTAAAAGTATTTTTGTTGGCATGTTTTTGTTTCTCTTCAATATCTAGGAGTGGGATTTCTGGGTCATAGAGTGTGTATATGCTTCTAGAAACTATGAAACACTTTTCCAAAATTGTTGGCTTCAACATACTCTTCCCACCAGCAATGGGTTACTCCAGTTACTCCAGATCCTCACCCACACTAAGAAAGTTTTGCCTTTTTCATTATGTCTATTCTAGTGGGTGTACAGTGATATCACATTTTGGTGTAAATTGTATTTTTGGATGACTAATTATGCAAATGCTTTTTATTGACTTGCTGGACATTTGTATACTTTCTTTTGTAAATCTTTTGCATATATGTATGCAAAAAATCTTTTGGGAGATAGAGATAAAGAGAAAGAGACAGGTCTTGCTCTGTTGCCCAGGCTGGAGTGCAGTGGCATGATCACAACTCACAACTCACTGCAACCTGGACCTCCTGGGCTCAAGCCATCCTCTAGTCTCAGCCTCTCAAGTAGCTGGGACTACAGGTGTGTGCCACCATGCCTGACTAACTTTTGTACTTTTTGTAGATACAGAGTTTCACCATGTTGCCAGGCTGGTCTCAAACTCCTGGGCTCAAGTGATCTGCCTGCCTTGGCCTCCCAAACTACTGGGATTACAGACATGAACCACCCTGCATGGCCCTTTTGCTTATATTTTAATTGGGTTGTTTGCCATCTGCTTATTGGGTTATTAGACTATATTTCCTGTATTGGTTTCCTAGGAATATCTCTTTTAATTTAATTTTTAAGTGGTTGCTCTATGGCTAACAATATGCATCCTTCAATTACCAAAGCTTACTTAAAGTCAACCTTGTACCATTTGTCAGTTTGTACTTCACACCTGGTCTGAAATGTTTCACTTCCTACTTTACAAATGTAATAACCTTACAAGAGTAAACTCCCCTGAACCTGTTCCCCTGACATGAACTTCAATATACTTTGTAAACCTCACCTTACAGTGTTATATTTTTCTCTGTATAGTCAGTTGTGTTTTAAGACAATTATGAGAAGAAAAGAAACTCCATGTTATTTTATGTTTTCCTACTCACTTATCATTTCTCATGCTTTTCCTTCTTTCCTGTAGATAGACATTCCTATCTAGAATCAATTGCCTTTGGCCTGTGGAACATTCTTTACTATTTCTTATAGTACAGATCTGCTGGTGATGATTTTTTTTTCAGTGTTTATTTTCTGTGAAAATGTCTTTGCCCTCATTTTTTGAGGTTCTCAGTGTTCTCTTTTTATTGTTTTGCAGCAGAATGCCCACACAGAACATAATTGCAAATATTTGGCAGTGCAAATGAGGAGCCAGTGCTTAAGTACAAATGGGACACATGTTTCTTTTGTTTTACATAAATATTTACACACAACTCAGGACCTACAAACAACTAGACTCTAGGTCTGAGCAGCAGAGAAAATGCCCCTGGGTCTGTTTCCCCCCAGCGATCAGTTCATGGAATTGATCATGGTCATTGATTGTGATGCTGATGGTCGAACGTGATCACAACGCACCCATTTTCTAGAGCCTTCCCCCACCCTCCACAGACATATCTGGCCAGGACAGACAATTGGAGTTTCTTGAAGGTCAATGGTCTGCAGCTGTTGAGTACTCACCATGATTCTGTTGTTTCCTGTTTCTGTGGAGGAGACAAACGCACTTCATGACTTTCTTCAGCTCCTCTTACAGGACCAGCACCAAAGCCCCTGACACCTCCAAGGACATTGGACCTCGCCCTTGAAGAAGCCTTTGCCCTTTTCATCTTTAAAGATCTTCCTCCAACAATCTAGGGTCCCTGTATACATGATGTGGGCTCCTTTGAGCTCCGTGTGGGAGGATAGGAGATCATGTTGGCCATGGCCCTCATAGTCTTTGCAGTAACTCAGCTTGCCAGGATGTGCATGTTCTTGGGGCTGGGGAGCATGCCCTCAGCTGTATCCTACTAGTGGAAGGAGGCTGCCGGGTAGATGATGATGTCTTGCATGAGATGCTGGAGCCCTGGTACAGGCCCTGGGTCCATTGGATTTGGTAATCCTCACCGGCCAGGCTCCCAGGTCTTTGAACTCATGCACTGTGCCCAATTTCCCAATATCTGCTGCCAGGAGGTTCTGGGAAATCCAGGGGGTACATGAAGCAGAGTGAGGTGGTGCCAGCCAGGCCACCCAAGGCCAGGTGGCCAGCGAAGCACCTCCAGAACTGCATGCGCTTGTCTGCACCCCCAGGAAGAACTGCTTGTACTTATCCTTGAAGGCAAAGTTAAGGGCTTGCATGGGAAGTAATGGATGGCATTGGCAAGGTTGCCCTTCCAGGAGGACAGCCCCATGCTCCTTGGAGATGCAGAGGATGCAGTCCATCCACCACGCTTCGTGCTGCTTGTGGGCTGCAATCTGCTACTGGCATGTGGCCCCTGCAGCAGCAGCAGCTTGACCTGCTGGATCTGAGCCACGGTCATTTGGGAGTCCTTGGTGAAGGAGTTGGACTGTTCCATCATGGTGGCAGGCAGGACAATGGAGTGTGGAGAGCTAGGGAGCAGAGGGAGGTGCTGGTGGCTCAGCCCTGCCACCTTGGACCAAAGGCTACCCTCAATGTTGAAGGGTATTGTCACCGGATATTAATCTCTGGGTTGACCATCTCTCTCTGCCTTTCAGCTGGCACTGCAAATGTAGTGTTCTATTGTCCTTTAGTTTCTATTGTTTAGGACATGAAGTCAGCTGTTGTATTTGTCTACTATTTTCATACTGCTATGAAGAAATGCCTGAGACTGGGTAATTTATAAAGTAAAAGGTTTAATGGACTCACAGTTCCACATGGCTGGGAAGGCAAAGGAGACAAAGGCACATCTTATATGGCAGCAGGCAAGAGAGCATATGTAGGGAAACTGCCCTTTATAAAACCATCAGATCTCATGAGACTTACTCACTATCACGAGAACAGCAAGGGAAAAGCTGACCCCCATGATTCCATTACCTTCCACTGGGGGGTTTACGGGATTATGGGAGCTACAATTCAAGATGAGATTTGGGTGGGGACATAGCCTAACCATATCAGCTGTCATTTGTAATTATTTTTTTCTTTTATGTAATACATCTTTTCTCTCCACTTTCTGTTTTTGAGATTTTTCTTTTTACTTTTAGCAGCTTTACTCTGATATATCTAGATGTGCTTTCTTTTTATTGTTTGGGGTTTGCTGAATGTCTGGAATCTCAAATTGATGTTTTCCATTGTATTTAGTTATATTTTGGAAATTATTTCTTCAAATATATATATATTTGGCATCATTCTCACTCTTTTCTCCTGTTGGGCTCCAGTTACACATATGTTACATTGTTTGATATCATCCCATAGGTCTCTGAAACCATCTTTTTTCTTTCCACCATGTAGATTGGATAATTTAAGTATCTTTAGAAAAGAGAAGTCCGGGTCCAGGTGCAATGGCTCACGCCCGTAATCCCAGCACTTTGGGAGGCCGAGGTGGGTGGATCACAAGGTCAGGAGATCGAGACCATCCTGGCTAACACAGTGAAACCCCGTCTGTACTAAAAATACCAAAAAATTAGCTGGGCGTGGTGGCGGGCGCCTGTAGTCCCAGCTACTTGGGAGGCTGAGGCAAGAGAATGGCGTGAACCCGGGAGGTGGAGCTTGCAGTAAGCCAAGATTAGGCCACTGCACTCCAGCATGGGTGACAGAGCAAGACTCTGTCTCAAAAAAAAAAAAAAAAAAAGAAAGAAAAAAGATGTCCGGATACTATTGGGATACTATTGATATGTGATCATGTAAATTTTCCATCTTTTTCTTTAAGATTGTTTTGACCACACTGGCCCTTTGCATTTACATATAAATTCACAACTTTCTACATAGAAAAAGTCTGTCAGGGTGTTGATTTGGATTGCTTCAGATCTAGAGAGTAAATTGGAGATAATTGATATAAATACAAATTTGAGTCTTCTAATTCCTGAAGATGGTGTACCCCTCTATTTATAGTCAGATGTCACTTAAAGATGGGGATACATTCTGACAACTGTGTCAGGTGATTTTGTCATTGTGTGAACATCACCAAGCGTACTTACACAAAGTTAGATGGCCTAGCCTACTACACACCGAGGCTATGTGGTATAGCCTATTGCTCTGAGGCTACAAATCTGTACAACATGTTACTTTGCTGAATACTGTAGGCAACTGAAACAAAATGGTAAGTGTTTGTGAGTGTAAGCATATCTAACATAGAAAAGGTACAGTAAAAATATGATATAAAAGATAAAAAATGATGTACTTTGTATTAGCTTGTTGCATTGCTATGAAGAAATATCTGAGGCTGGGAGAATAGAGGTTTAATTGGCTCATGGTTCTGTAGGCTTTACAGGATGCATGGTGCTGGCATCTGCTTCTGGTGACACCTAGGATGATTACACTCATGGTAGAAGGCAATGGGGAGCCAACATGTAACATGGTGAAAGCAGGAACAAGAGAGAGCCAAGGGGGAGGTGCCAACTTTAAACAACCACATGCTCATGTGAACTCAGAGCAAGACTCACTGGTTATTTTGAGGACAGCACCGAGAGAATGGTGTCAAGCTATTCATGAGGGATCAACATCCCAATCGAATCACCTCCCACCAGGCTCCACCTCCAACACTGGGAATCATATTTCAACATGAGATTTGGTGGGGGGCAAATATCCAGACCATATCACACCTGTATAGGGCACCTACCATGAATGGAGACTGCAGGAATGGAAGTGGATCTGGGTGAGTCAGTGAGTAAGTGGTGAGTGAATGTAAAGGCCTAGGACATTACTGTACACTACTGTAGACTTTACAAACACTTTGTACACTTTATACAGAGTGTATCATTTTATAAACTGTACACTTAGGGAACACTACATTTATAAAAGTATTTTTTTCTTTCTTTAATAATAAATTAACCTTGGATTACTATAACATTTTTACTTTTTAAAACTTCAAATTTTTAAAAAAGTCTTGACTTCTGTAATAATATTTAGCTTAAAACATGAACACACTGTATAACTGTATAATTATTTTCTTTCTGTATATCCTTATTCTATAAGCTTTTTTCTACTTTGTTTATACTTTAAGTTCTAGGTTACATGTGCACAAAGTGCAGGGTTGTTACATAGGTATACATGTGCCATGTTGGTTTGCTGCACCCATCAACTCATCATTTACATTAGGTATTTTTCCTAATGCTATCCCTCCCCCCTCCCCCCACCCCACAACAGGCCCCGGTGTGTGATGTTCCCCACCCCCGTGTCCAAGTGTTCTCATTGTTCAATTACCACCTATGAGTGAGAACATGTGGTGTTTGGTTTTCTGTCTTTGTGATAGTTTGCTGAGAATCATGGTTTCCAGCTTCATCCATGTCGCTGAAAAGGACATGAACTCATTCTTTTTTATTCCATGGTATATATGTGCCACATTTTCTTTATCCAGTCTGTCATTGATGGACATTTGGGTTGGTTCCAAGTCTTTGCTATTGTGAATAGTGCCACAATAAACATACGTGTGCATGTGTAGTTATAGTAGCATGATTTATATTCCTTTGGGTATATACCCAGTAACGGGATGGCTGGGTCAAATGGTATTTCTAGTACTAGATCCTTGAGGAATTGCCACACTGTCTTCCACAATGGTTGAACTAATTGACACTCCCAACAGTGTAAAAGCATTCCTATTTCTCCACATCCTCTCCAGCATCTGTTTTTTCCTGACTTTTTAATGATCGCCATTCTAACTGGTGTGAGATGGTATCTCATTGTGGTTTTGATTTGCCTTTCTCAGATGAGCAGTGATGATGAGCATTTTTTCATGTGTCTGTTGGCTGCATAAATGCCTTCTTTTGAGAAGTGTCTGTTCATATCCTTTGCCCACTTTTCGATGGGATTGTCTTTTTCTTGTAAATTTGTTTAAGTTCTTTGTAAATTCTGGGATATTAGCCCTTTGTCAGATGGATAGATTGCAAAAATTTTCTCCCATTCTGTAGGTTGCCTGTTCACTCTGATGGTAGTTTCTTTTGCTGTGCAGAAACTCTTTAGTTTAATTAGATCCCATTTGTCTATTTTGACTTTTGTTGCCATTACTTTTGGTGTTTTAGTTGTGAAGTCCTTGCCCATGCCTATGTCCTGAAAGGTATTGCCTAGGTTTTCTTCTAGAGTTTTTACGGTTTTAGGTCTAACATTTCAGTCTGTAATCCATCTTGAATTAATTTTTGTATAAGGGGTAAGGAAGGAAGCCAGTTTCAGTTTTCTACATATGGCTAGCCAGTTTTCCCAGCACCATTTATTAAATAGGGAATCCTTTCCCCATTGCTTGTTTTTGTCAGGTTTGTCAAAGATCAGATGGTTGTAGATGTGTGGTGTTATTTCTGAGGCCTCTGTTCTGTTCCATTGGTCTATGTATCTGTTTTGGTACCAGTACCATGCTGTTTTGGTTGCTGTAGCCTTGTAGTATAGTTTGAAGTCAGGTAGCGTGGTGCCTCCAGATTTGTTCTTTTGGCTTAGGATTGTCTTGGCAATGTGGGCTCTTTTTTGGTTCCATATTAACTTTAAAGTGTTTTTTTCCAATTCTGTGAGAAAGTCAGTGGTAACTTGATGGGGATGGCATTGAATCTATAAATTACCTTGGGCAGTATGGTTATCTTCACAATATTGATTCTTCCTATCCATGAGCATGGAATGTCTTTCCATTTGTCTGTGTCCTCTTTTATTTCATTGAGCAGTGTTTTGCAGTTCTCCTTGAAGAGGTCCTTCTCATCCCTTGTATGTTGGATTCCTAGGTATTTTATTCTCTTTGAAGCAATTGTGAATGGGAGTTCACTCATGATTTGGCTCTCTGTCTGTTATTGGTGTATAGAAATGCTTGTGATTTTTGCACATTGATTTTATATCCTGAGACTTTGCTGAAGTTGCTTATTAGCTCAAGGAGATTTTGGGCTGAGACGATGGGGTTTTCTAAATATACAATCATGTCATCTGCAAACAGGGACAATTTGACTTCGTCTTTTCCTAATTGAATACCCTTTACTTCTTTCTTTGCCTGATTGCCCTGGCCAGAACTTCCAACACTATGTTGAATAGGAGTGGCGAGAGAGGGCATCCCTGTCTTGTGCCAGTTTTCAAAGGGAATGCTTCCAGTTTTTGCTGATTCAGTATGATGTTGGCTGTGGGTTTATCATAAATAGCTCTTATGATTTTGAGGTATGTTCCATCAATACTAGTTTACTGAGAGTTTTTAGCATGAAGGGCTGTTGAGTTTTGTCGGAGGCCTTTTCTGCATGTGTTGAGATAATCATGTGGTTTTCGTTGTTGGTTCTGCTTATGTGATGGATTACATTTATTGATTTGCGTATGTTGAACCAGCCTTGCATCCCAGGGATGAAACTGACTTGATTGTCGTGGATAAGCTTTTTGATGTATTGCTGGATTTGGTTTGCCAGTATTTTATTGAGGATTTTCACGTCAGTGTTCAAAAGGAATATTGGTCTAAACTTCTCTTTTTTTGTTGTGTCTCTGCCAGGCTTTGGTATCAGGATGATGCTGGCCTCATAAAATGAGTTAGGGAGGATTCCCTCTTTTTCTATTGATTGGAATAATTTCAGAAGGAATGGTACCAGCTCCTTTTTGTACCTCTGGTGGAATTTGGCTGTGACTCTGTCTGGTCCTGGACTTTTTTTGGTTGGTAGGCTATTAATTATTGCCTCAGTTTCAGAACCTGTTACTGGTCTATTCAGAGATTCAACTTCTTCCTGGTTTAGTCTTGGGAGGGTGTATGTGTCTAGGAATTTATCCGTTTCTTCTAAATTTTCTAGTTTACTTGCGTAGAGGTGTTTACAGTATTCTCTGATGTTAGTTTGCATTTTTGTGGGATTGGTGGTGACATCCCCTTTATCATTTTTTATTGCATCTATTTGATTCTTCTCTCTTTTATTCTTTATTAGTCTTGCTAGTGGTCTATCAACTTTGTTTTCAATCTTTTCAAAAAATCAGTTCCTGGATTCATTGATTTTTTGAAGAATTTTTTTGTGTCTCTATCTCCTTCAGTTCTGCTCTGATCTTAGTTATTTCTTGCCTTCTGCTAGCCTTTGAATTTGTTTGCTCTTGCTTCTCCAGTTCTTTTAATTGTGATGTTAGGGTGTGGATTTTAGATCTTTCCTGCTTTCTCTTGTAGGCATTTACTGCTATAAATTTCCCTCTACACACTGCTTTAAATGTGTCCCAGAGATTCTGGTACATTGTGTCTTTGTTCTCATTGGTTTCAAAGAACATCTTTATTTCTGCCTTCCTTTTGCTATTTACCCAGTAGTCATTCAGGAGCAGGTTGTTCAGTTTCCATGTAGTTGTGCGGTTTTGAGTGAGTTTCTTGACCCTGAGTTCTAATTTGATTGCACTGCTGTCTGAGAGACAGTGTGTTGTGATTTCTGTTCTTTTACATTTGCTGAGGAGTGCTTTACTTCCAACTATGTGGTCAATTTTGTAATAAGTGTGATGTGGTGCTGAGAAGAATGTATATTCTGTTGATTTGGGGTGGAGAGTTCTGTAGATGTCTTTTACGTCCGCTTGGTGCAGAGCTGAGTTTAAATCCTGGATATCCTTGTTAACCTTCTGTCTCATTGATCTGTCTAACTTTGACAGTGGGGTGTTAAAAGTCTCCCTTTATTATTGTGTGGGAGTCTAAGTCTCTTTGTAGGTCTCTAAGGACTTGCTTTATGAATCAGGGTGCTCCTGTATTGGGTGCATGTATATTTAGGACAGTTAGCTCTTCTTGTTGAATTGATCCCTTTACCATTATGTAATGGCCTTCTTTGTCTCTTTTGATCTTTGTTGGTTTAAAGTCTGTTTTATCAGAAACTAGGATCGCAACTCCTGCCTTTTTTTTTTTGCATTTGCTTGGTAGATCTTCCTTCATCCTGTTATTTTGAGCCTATGTGTGTTTCTGCACGTGAGATGAGTCTCCTGAATACAGCACACTGATGGGTCTTGACTGTTTATCCAATTTGCCAGTCTGTGTCTTTTAATTGGGGCATTTTAGCCCGTTTACATTTAAGGTTAATATTGTCATTTGTGAATTTGACCCTGTCATTATGATGTTAGCTGGTTATTTTGCCCGTTAATTGATGCAGTTTCTTCCTAGCCTCGATAGTCTTTACTATTTGGCATGTTTTTGCAGTGGCTGGTACCGGTTGTTCCTTTCCGTGTTTAGTGCTTCCTTCAGGAGCTCTTGTAGGCAGGCCTTGTGGTGACAAAATCTCTCAGCATTTGCTTGTTTATAAAGGATTTTATTTCTCCTTCATTTATGAAGCTTAATTTGGCTGGATATGAAATTCTGGGTTGAAAATTCTTTCCTTTAAGAATGTTGAATATTGGCCCTCACTTTCTTCTGGCTCATTGGGTTTCTGCTGAGAGATCCACTGTTATTCTGATGGGCTTCCCCTTGTGGGTAACCTGACCTTTCTCTCTGGCTGCCCTTAATATTTTTTCCTTCACTTCAAACTTGGTGAATCTGACAATTATGTGTCTTGGGGTTGCTGTTCTCGAAAAGTATCTTTGTGGTGTTCTCTGTATTTCCTGAATTTGAATGTTGGCCTGCCTTGCTATGTTGGGGAAGTTCTCCCGAATAATATCTTGAAAATCATTTTCCAACTTTGTTCCATTCTCCCCATCACTTTCAGGTACACCAATCAAATGTAGATTTGGTCTTTTCACATGGTCCCATATTTCTTGGAGGCTTTTTCATTTCTTTTTACTCTTTTTTCTCTAAACTTGTCTTCTCACTTCATTTCATTAATTTGATCTTCAATCACTGATACCCTTTCTTCCACTTGATTAAATTGGCTATTGAAGCTTCTGCATGTGTCATGAAGTTCTTGTGCCATGGTTTTCAGCTCCATCAGGTCATTTAATGTCTTCTCTACACTCTTTATTCTAGTTAGCCATTTGTCTAACCTTTTTTCTAGGTGTTTAGCTTCCTTGAGATTGATTTGAACATGCTCCTTTAGCTCAGAGAAGTTTGTTATTACTGACCTTCTGAAGCCTACTTCTGTCAACTCATCAAAGTCATTCTCTGTCCAGCTTTGTTCCATTGCTGGCGAAGAGCTGCAATCCTTTGGAGGAGAAGAGACGCTCTGGTTTTTAGAATTTTCAGCTTTCCTGCTCTGATTTCTCCCCATCTTTGTGATTTTATTAACTTTGGTCTTTGATGTTGGTAACCCACAGATGAGGTTTTGGCGTAGATGTCCTTTTCATTGATGTTGATGCTATTCCTTTTTGTTTGTTAGTTTTCCTTCTAACAGTCAGGTCCCTCAGCTGCAGGTCTGTTGGAGTTTGCTAGAGGTCCACTCCAGACCCTGTTTGCCTGGGTGTCACCAGCAGAGGCTGCAGAAGATCAACTATTGCAGTACAGCAAATATTGCTGCCTCTGGAAGCTTTGTCCCAGAGAGGCACCCGTTTGTATGAGGTGTGTATTAGTGTCTTCCACCTCCACATCTCGTCCCAAGAGAAGATCTTCTGGGGCAATAACACACATGGAGCTGTCATCTCCTATGTTAACAATGCTTTCTTCTGGAATACCTGGTGAAGGACCTGCCTGAGCCTGTTTTACATTAAAATGTTTTTTATGAGTAGAAAGAGTGCACTCTAAGGTAATAAAACAGTATAGTATAGTAAAGATGTAAACAAATAGCATAGTTATTTATGATCATTATCAAGTATCATGTATTATACATAATTGCTTGTACTATACTTTTATATGACTGACAACACAGTAGGCTTGTTTTCACCAGTATGAGTAATGTTACAGTGACTAAGACATCACTAGAAGATAGAAATTCTCAGCTCCATTATAATAATCTTATGAGACCACCGTTGTACGTTGTATATACAGTCTGTTGTTGTCCAAAACATTGTTATGTGTTTCATTACTGTATTTAGGTTTTCTTTAATTTCTCTCAATAATGTTCTCTAGTTTTATGTGTAGAGATCTTGCACTTTTTTTAGGTTTATTTCTAGAAATTGGATGCTATTATTAGCATCTGTAGAATCAGTAGGATCTGTTTAAAATTTCATTTTCTGGATGTTTATTGCAGTGTATCGACCTCTGTTGCCCCAGCTAAAATTCACTTACTGATTTAAATAATTTATAAGTAGATTATTGTGTATTTTAAATACATGCTTTTATGTATTCTGTAATTAATCACTTTATCTTTTTCCTTTTCAACCTGTACTTTTTACATTTCCTTTTCTGCTTTATAATGTTCTAGACTAATATTTAACAGTGGACATCTTGTGTCAATCCTCATTGCAGGTAAAAACTTTAAATAGCTCACCATTATGTATCATATTTGTTTTAGATTTTCACATATCATTTTTATTATATTAGGAAAGTTTCCTTATATTTTTAATTTGTTAACAATTTTTGTTTTCTATTATAAGGGTATTGATTTTTTTCAAAAGCTTTTCTGCATTTCTTATATAGTAATATGATATAACTTTCTTTTTATTCTAACAATGTGGTAAATTATGTTGTCATCTTTGAATTTTAATCACCTTTGCATTTCTGAAATAAACTCAAGCTGGTCATGATATATTATTCTCTTATGTATAACAACTTGGTTTTCTAATCTTTTGTTAAAAATTTTACAGCTGTATTTACAAGTGACATTAGCCTGCCAATTTCCTTTTTTGTAATGACTTTTTCAGATTTTGGCATCAAGATTATGCTGGCCTCATAAAACGATTCAGAAACTTTTTCTGTTTTTCTGTATATAGGTCATAGAAAATTTTCAGCTCTATTATAATAATCTTATGAGACCACCATTGTATATACAGTCTGTTGTTGACCAAAACATTGTTATGTGGTGCATTACTGTATTCAGGTTTTCTTTAATTTCTCTTAATAATGTTCTCTAGTTTTATGTGTAGAGATCTTGCACATTTTTTCATTTATTATCATGATAATAATAATAAATGACTATGTTATTGATTAATGTCTTTTCTATACTATATTATAGTATCTACTATCTACTATACTATAGTGTTTATTATTTTAGAGTGTACTCTTTTCTGTTATAAAAAATTAATGTAAGTCAGCCTTAGGCAGGTCCTTCAGGTCCTTCACTATATTGCCCAGGTTTTTGGTACATGGTTTTAAATTAGTTGTTTATCATGTTCTCTCATTATGTAGAGATTTTCTCTCTTTCATTCCTGATATTAGTAGTTTGTGTTCTCCTCCCTTCATTTCTAGAATCCACTTCTGACTTTCTAGATTTTTCTCTATTGTATTTTAGTTTTGTTTCACCAATTTCTGTTATCATTTTTATTATTCTCATCTTTGTCATTTCTTTGGGTCTAATTTGCTGTTGTTTTCCTAGTTCTTTGGTTGCTCATTAATTCTACCTTTATTATTTTCTAAAATATTCACAGATGACCATACATTTTCCTCTGCATATGGTTTTATCTGTATCCCAAAGGTTTTCATGTCACATTTTTATTACTATTCAGTTTCATATAATTTATAATTTCTATTGTGATTTCTTCTTTAGCCCATAGGGAATTTAGGGTGTATTACTTACTTTGCAAACACTGGGATTTTATTAGTTATCTTTTTTCTATTAATTTCTAGTTTAATTCTGCTGTGACCAAAAACATGACATCTCTGATGTCAAACTTCTGATATTCATTAAGATTGCTTTATTACCCCTTACTTACATTTACTTTTATCTTCATGTTTACTTTTCTTATTTTTTACATGGGTTTGAAAACAATGTCTATTCTGCTATATCCTACATATGTCAAACAATTCAAGCTTATTCATTGCCTTATTTAAATCTTCTATATTCTTCCTGATTTTTTCTTCTGTTTACTCTATTTAACAAAACCCTGATAGGCCTAGATGTGGTTTTCTTTGTATGTTTTTCTTTTCAGGTTCACAGCACTTCCTAAATGTAAGACATTCTGTCTTCCATTGCTTTTGGAAAGTTTTGGGTCATTATTTCTTTAAATATTGCATCTGTCACATTCTCTCTCTCCTCTACTTTGAGATTCCAGTTATACTATGTATTATGCTTTTTCATGTGTCCTGTATTTCTTTTATGTTCTTTTCTGTATTTTCCATCGGTTTTTCTTCTGTGCCTCAGTTTGTTTAATTTCTGCTGATCTTTCTTCCCCCAAGTCTAGTCTGCTTTTGGACCCATCTAGTTTAGCTTTTATTTCCAGTTTCTTTATTTTTCAGTACGGAACCTGGATTTAATTCTTTTCTAAAATTGGATTTATATGCTGAAATTTTTTGTCTTCTATTTTCTAGAACATGTTTATCACAGCTGTTTTAAAGTTCTTTTCTGACAACTCTGTTAACTGGATTACATTTACATTTACATTACATTCTATAAGACTGTTCTTTAAACTTCTATATTGTCATTTTGTCTTATCTCCTGGTATGCCTGGTATTTTTTATTAAATACCAGATATTATATATAATACATTTTAGTGATAATTGGAGGTTCTGGACAGTCGTATCTTCCTGCAGATAGGGTTTACTCGTGCTTCAGGCAGGCTGTGATGGAAGGAGAGATCATCAGTCTAGCCCCAGGAGGTGAGCCAGTGTTTGTCATGGCTTGTTTAATTCTAGTTTGCCTTACTCCTAGGGTTCATCCCTGTGACAGTCCCAACCCAAAGCCTGTGGTGTTTTCCAGAGCTTCTCTTCTTTGTCAGGCTCTGAGTTCTAATTTTTGTTCCTCCCACCCAGCTTTGTGAGACTGCTTAAAGCTATGCCTAGTATATCTCAGACTTTTGGAGCTGTCACTTCCTTCTCTGTTCTCCTCCCCTTCAGTTTCTAGGTCCCTAGGCTGCTGCTTTGGAATCCATCAGTCTGTCAAGGAGAAAGGCTGGACTTTTTTCTTCTGTCTTGGATCATGGCTCTTCAGATTCAAGCAGCCTTCACAGTACTCTGATATCTCCAAACAGGTATTTTTCATGATTTTTTTCCCAAGTTTTCTAGTTGTTCTGGATAGAGGGTTTGGTTTATTCTAAGCTAGCCCACCATAGCTGGATTCACACATACAACTTTTAGAAGGCTGGGCACAGTGGCGCACACCTGTAATCCTAGCACTTTGGGAGGCCGAGGTGGGAGGATCACTTGAGGCCAGTAGTTCAAGACCAGCCTGGGCAACAAGGTGAAACCCACATCTCTACAAGGAAATAAAAATAAAGAAATTAGCCTGCTATAGTGGCAAATGCCTATGGTCCCAGCTACTAAGTAGGCTGAGGTAGGAGGGCTGCTTGAGCCCAGGAGTTGGAGGCTGCAGTGAGCTTTGATTGTGCCACTGCACTCCAGCCTGGGTGACAGAGCAAGACTCTGTCTCTACCCCCACCCCCTGTTTTTAAAGAATAAATTCTCGTCTTGTAGGTTATAAATCTGAGACTAAGAATGAGTTTCTCAAGGTGACATGCCTATTAAGTGCAGAACCAGAATTTGAACCAGATCTTTTGAAATTAAGTCCTATTTAAGACTCCCCAGCTCCATGTATCAACCACATCTAAGGATTGGCACCTCAGTGAAGGCAACAGTGAAAGTGTTTGGACATGTCAAAAAGGGAGGGAAGGAGTGAGCTGAGTGGTGGCTGTTTTGCCAACAGGGGTCAGCTTAGCTTGTTTGTTCATCTAGCTGGTGTTCTTATCCTGAGCTTGGTTGGAGCCACACTTCCAATGGAGACAGTCACATTCATCACCCATACACAAACACAACCTACGACTTGCAGCCACACATATGACTGTGCCTGCGACAGATCTAGAGAAGTATATACAGTAGGAAAGCTGTTCAGGCAGTATTGGTCCCAGTAGTCAGTTGACTCAGAAAACTGGGCAAGGATTTTTATTGCTTTTGGGACATATAGGCAGTGATACAAATGGTACCTTAGGCCGGAAAGACAATTGGCTAGGCCTAAAAGGGATTAGGCATGTAAGTGCTTTATTCATAACATAAATAGTGCAAGCCACAAAACTACTGTTACCATGTTCCCTCCTCCAGGGACCAAGCCAACAGAAATCACCAGTGTGGGATGAAGTTTGACCTGAATTGGAGCCACATGGAGAATGCTGCCTCAGGGTTGGGTGTGGACGGGGAGGCACTGAGTACGATGAGGGAGAAGCCAATTTGATACTTTGTGGAAGAGGAAAAATCATAAGATTACTGCTTGGTGGCCCCAGAGGACTGGGATGACATGGTCTTGATTGTTTCTCTCATTTCTCCCTGCAAAGTCATGGTACCTGGGTAACTGTGATTGTCAAAATGGAGGCTGGGATTAAATTCTTGCCCCAAATCCTTTGCCCTCCACCCTCAAGAATGAAGAATATTAGTTAAGTTTACAAATAAAAAAGTTTTTTCACTGACCCCCCTCTTCTGACAAATGCATGTGAAATGGGCAGACTTACAGTTGACTTTTGAATAACACGGAGGTTAGGGGGTACCAGTACCACCCCCAACATCATCTGCCGCCAAAATCTGCTTATAACTTTTGACTTCCCCAAAACTTAACTACTAATAGGCTACTGTTGACCAGAAGCCTTCTTGATAACATAAACAATTTACCCATATGTCTATGTTATATGTATTATATACTGTATTCTTACAATAAAATAAGCTAGAGAAAAGAATATTACTAAGAAAATCATAAGGAAGATAAAATATATTTACTCTTCATTAAGTGGAAGTGGATCATCATAAAGGCCTTCATCCTTGTTGTTTTCACGTTGAATAGGCTGAGGAGGAGGAGGAAGGGGAGGAGTTGGTCTTGCTTCTCAGGGGTGGCACAAGTAGAAAATCCATGTATAAGTGGACCCACAGAGTTCAGACCCAGATTATTCAAGGGTCAGTTGTATTTCCCTTCTCATGTTCTCTCTCCGCTTTTCAGGGGGAAGCAACATTGGAATGGGAACTTTTAGTGTCTCTTCTGCTTCCTCTTCCCCCAAGGAAGGAGCTAATATAATTGGTAAGGACCTACTGTTTTTAAGGTCTGTGCTGCCCAAGGGTGGGGTTATGGGGCTTCAAACACAAACCCCAGGGCCCAGTTTCTCCTCTTTTGTGCTGTCTCTCTCATGAGTGAGTAAAACATCCCTGGATCCCCTGGCTCCCGTGCCACAGGCAACCCAGGGCAAATCTTTCTCCTCCTTTCACTCTTCTGAAGCCCTCTGGAGGGAGATCCAGTGAATCTACCTGGAACTGGACAGGGAGCCAAAGAGGTGTAGGTTTCCCTCTTTCAGAGTCAGGCTTAGAGAGCCCCACTGCAGCCTCAAATCTAGTATCTACATCTTTCCATCTAAATACTGCCAAATCTCCTATTAAAGCTGTCACTTTGACCCCCACAGGGTTATGTGCCATTCTCTCGGGAGAATCACCTTGAACCTAATCCTACAGGAAGAAGAACATCTGTCTCTGTTTCTTCAGACATTTTTGCTCCCAGCGGCTGGATGTGCATTCACTGGCACTTTGACAAAAGCAGGACATGCTGTAAATATTTCTCAGTGTGCTGCTGCATTTATTGAACTTGTAATATATAAAAGGGTGAATCACCATGTTGCAATCATAAAAAATTCCATTTTTAAGCATGTCTTCTTGGTCTTCTAGATTCCTAAAACATAAGTCTCAAGTGCTTTAGGTAAATGGATATAACAGAACACCATTACAACCGTGAGCAGAAATAAGCAAAAGAAAGGGAACAAAGAACCCACAGCGGAAGCAGAATTGAGCAACCAAGCAAACAGGCATGAACAGAAGCACCATATATAATGTTGACTTGTGTTCAAACAGCCCCCTGAGCTTCTCGGAGAAAGGTGCTACCTGAAATAGAAATAAGATAGATATTTTTCACACATTCCTCATACCCTTTTTCCGGTCTTGGTTACAAAATGTATAGGGCTTCAGGTTACTCCTCAACCAAAATTATATTACAGGAGACCTCAAAACAGTTGCTCTTGGGAGCTCGGGTGCTGACCTGCTGGTATGTCATAAGATTACCTTGTTTTTCCATCAGTTCTGATGCCTGAGCTCTGGGCAAGTGAGATCTCTGGGTTTTTGGAAGAAGAACTTGAGGAAGGTAAAGTCCATCTTTGTCAATCCTGGTCCTCATTCAGGGTGGTGACTTGGAACATCACTCATCTTATCCCAAGGCACATGTCTGCACTCATAGTGATGGAAATTACTTACTGTTAGAAAACCGGACTGCAATCCTCTAACTTGAATTGTAGGTGGTTCCGTGAATTCTACACTGGTGAGGCTAAGAGATTTGGAACGCTGTCCACATTGTCACTTGCTGCCTGTTCTCCTGAGTACGCTCAGCATTTGAGTCCCCAGTAACTGTCAGGGAGGCTTAGTAGGTAACAAGCATTCTGTTCTATTTTCTGAATGAAAGTATGAACACTTTTCCTAGAAAATATACCCATGTGGAGTGGGAAAGGTGTATGTGGAAAAGGTGAGGAATTGACAGCCTAAGGAGGAAAAGGGGCAATGGACTGAAGAACTGCTTCTTTGTAGGGGTTGGCTTCATCTGAGGAGATGACGAGCTTGCCATTGTGCCTGCAGGCCTGACACATGCACATACATACCTGTTAGGTCATCAACCCTGCCAAGTCCTCAACATCACCAAGCAAGGAGAGAATGTGTTCCTTAGTCCCTCAAGAAATGACTCCTAGAATAGCTTGGAGAGATGCAGCAACCAAAAATCTGGCAGAAGTATTCAGTAACAGCCTCTATGGTTTGGTCTTTGATTCCCCAGCGAAACCCAAGGAAACTCTTGGGGGCAGCTTGTCCTTCCTGAAGACCCCTTTTGGGGCCACCCTCCAAGTGGGACCCGCTGACCCTCCCTTCCTGTTGCTCACGCTCTTTGGTAGTCCCTTCCCACACTGATTAGAGCTGATCCATGTTAGCAACAGGACACTGTGGACATGACAGTGTGTGACTTCTGAGATGAGGTCATAAAAGACACTGTGGCTCCCACTGTGCTTCAGAAGGACAACTTGCTTGGGGGAGGGGGAAGCCAGCTGCCATGTTGTGAGGAGGCTCAAGCACCTCATGTGGAGGTTCATGTGTTTAGGGACTGAGGCCTCCTGAAAACAGCCATGCTGAGCCTGTTTCCTTCTCGGTAAAATGTGAATGATAATAAGATACACCTCATATAATTTTATGAGAATCAGATGACATAATCCCTGTCAAGTGCTCCATGCATTCTTCAAATAAATAACTTTTACTGGTTGTATGATGTTCCATGATATGGACATATTACAGTTTAATTAGTTCCTTTTAGGTGGACATGTAGGTTGTTTCCAAATCTTACTATTTTTATAAATCACTTTGCAATACATATTATTGAATGTGTGGATTTGTCTAGGTCTTAGATTATTTCTTTAGGGTGTGTTGTTTACTAAATTGCATCAGAGGCTGTGAGAATGAAGGTTATGAAGTCTAATATATGAGCAGGTCCTCCTACTTCTACTCATCTTTATCTCACCAGGGTACCATTATCAAAAGCTGAAAACTGGGCACACAAGAGACCATGCTTTTATGCATGGTTATGGAGGACCCCCAGGGGACATCATCTGTACGAAATGGGACTGATAAGTGGATGATTTTGCCACAAAATAGAAAATGGACAGTACCAGACATATGTCTCTTGGGTAGCCTCTGAACCCCTGAGAGAGGAAGACCTGTGGATATTTCTGTGAGCTTCAGACCACACTACAAATGTAAACATTTGTACTTCTTCGAATGTGTTCTTGGTTAACTCAGTGTTCATAATCAATATTTATTTCAGCTTTTCTGCAAATGCTTATCTTTCCTAGTAATCAGATCTCCTAAGACCTCCGGGCTTTTTGGCCTCTCAGGGGAATGGATCTGATTCCACACTAGGCTGGATATGCAGGATTTAACCAGTTGTATTAACCTAGCTTATTGAACATTTTCTCCATCCTTGCTCATGTTGGACAGTTCTTTTATAATAAATTAAGTGGTGTTTTTTTCAGGGTTGTCTAGTTTATTCACTTAGTTTGTCTGTGTACTCTTGCACCTTTGCACATTGAGTTTTCTTACTTCTTTAGTATATTTTGATATGTAATTATAGGCCACTTTCCTCTACCTCACTTTTTTTCTTTCAAAGTTCTAGTTGTTATTAAATTTACTCTTCCTGATGAGAAAATAGGAGACTAGAAGATAGGTGTGAAGAAACTGTAGATCATGTAAGATTCTACACAGGTTAAGCATATAGTTAATTCATTTCTTTTCTTTCATTCAAAATTAATGATTTTCTTTCTTGCTTCTCCTCCTCCTTCTTTCCTCTCTGTTTTCATTCTGTATTCCTCTGTTATCCACTTATATTCTGAATTTTTTTTTTTTTGGTTTGTTTTTTTTATTATACTTTAAGTTTTAGGGTAGATGTGCACATTGTGCAGGTTAGTTACATATGTATACATGTGCCATGGTGGTGCGCTGCACCCACAAACTCGTCATCTAGCATTAGGTATATCTCCCGATGCTATCCCTCCCCCCTCCCCCACCCCACAACAGTCCCCAGAGTGTGATATTCCCCTTCCTGTGTCCATGTGATCTCATTGTTCAATTCCCAACTATCAGTGAGAATATGCGGTGTTTGGTTTTTTGTTCTTGCGATAGTTTACTGAGAATGATGATTTCCAATTTCATCCATGTCCCTACAAAGGACATGAACTCATCATTTTTTATGGCTGCATAGTATTCCATGGTGTATATGTGCCACATTTTCTTAATCCAGTCTATCATTGTTGGACATTTGGGTTGGTTCCAAGTCTCTGCTATTGTGAATAATGCCGCAATAAACATACGTGTGCATGTGTCTTTATAGCAGCACGATTTATAGTCCTTTGGGTATATACCCAGTAATGGGATGGCTGGGTCAAATGGTATTTCTAGTTCTAGATCCCTGAGGAATCGCCACACTGACTTCCACAATGGTTGAATTAGTTTACAGTCCCACCAACAGTGTAAAAGTGTTCCTATTTCTCCACATCCTCTCCAGCACCTGTTGTTTCCTGACTTTTTAATGATTGCCATTCTAACTGGTGTGAGATGGTATCTCATTGTGGTCTGGATTTGCATTTCTCTGATGGCCAGTGATGGTGAGCATTTTTTCATGTGTTTTTTGGCTGCATAAATGTCTTCTTTTGAGAAGTGTCTGTTCATGTCCTTTGCCCACTTTTTGATGGGGTTGTTTGTTTTTTTCTTGTAAATTTGTTTGAGTTCATTGTAGATTCTGGATATTAGCCCTTTGTCAGATGAGTAGGTTGCAAAAATTTTCTCCCATTTTGTAGGTTGCCTGTTCACTCTGATGGTAGTTTCTTTTGCTGTGCAGAAGCTCTTTAGTTTAATTAGATCCCATTTGTCAATTTTGTCTTTTGTTGCCATTGCTTTTGGTGTTTTAGACATGAAGTCCTTGCCCATGCCTATGTCCTGAATGGTATTGCCTAGGTTTTCTTCTAGGGTTTTTATGGTTTTAGGTCTAACGTTTAAGTCTTTAATCCATCTTGAATTGATTTTTGTATAAGGTGTAAGGAAGGGATCCAGTTTCAGCTTTCTGCATATGGCTAGCCAGTTTTCCCAGCACCATTTATTAAATAGGGAATCCTTTCCCCATTGCTTGTTTTTGTCAGGTTTGTCAAAGATCAGATAGTTGTAGATATGCGGCGTTATTTCTGAGGGCTCTGTTCTGTTCCATTGATCTATATCTCTGTTTTGGTACCAGTACCATGCTGTTTTGGTTACTGTAGCCTTGTAGTATAGTTTGAAGTCAGGTAGCGTGATGCCTCCAGCTTTGTTCTTTTGGCTTAGGATTGCCTTGGTGATGCGGGCTCTTTTTTGGTTCCATATGAACTCTAAAGTAGTTTTTTCCAATTCTGTGAAGAAAGTCATTGGTAGCTTTATGTGGATGGCATTGAATCTGTAAATTACCTTGGGCAGTATGGCCATTTTCACGATATTGATTCTTCCTACCCATGAGCATGGAATGTTCTTCCATTTGTTTGTATCCTCTTTTATTTCCTTGAGCAGTGGTTTGTAGTTCTCCTTGAAGAGGTCCTTCACATCCCTTGTAAGTTGGATTCCTAGGTATTTTATTCTCTTTGAAGTAATTGTGAATGGGAGTTCACTCATGATTTGGCTCTCTGTTTGTCTGTTATTGGTGTATAAGAATGCTTGTGATTTTTGTACATTGATTTTGTATCCTGAGACTTTGCTGAAGTTGCTTATCAGCTTAAGGAGATTTTGGGCTGAGACAATGGGGTTTTCTAGATATACAATCATGTCATCTGCAAACAGGGACAATTTGACTTCCTGTTTTCCTAACTGAATACCCTTTATTTCCTTCTCCTGCCTAATTGCCCTGGCCAGAACTTCCAGCACTATGTTGAATAGGAGTGGTGAGAGAGGGCATCCCTGTCTTGTGCCAGTTTTCAAAGGGAATGCTTCCAGTTTTTGCCCATTCAGTATGATATTGGCTGTGGGTTTGTCATAGATAGCTCTTATTATTTTGAAATATGTCCCATCAATACCTAATTTATTGAGAGTTTTTAGCATGAAGTGTTGTTGAATTTTGTCAAAGGCCTTTTCTGCATCTATTGAGATAATCATGTGGTTTTTGTCTTTGGTTCTGTTTATATGCTGGATTACATTTATTGATTTGCGTATATTGAACCAGCCTTGAATCCCAGGGATGAAGTCCACTTGATCATGGTGGATAAGCTTTTTGATGTGCTGCTGGATTCGGTTTGCCAGTATTTTATTGAGGATTTTTGCATCAATGTTCATCAAGGATATTGGTCTAAAATTCTCTTTTTTGGTTGTGTCTCTGCCCGGCTTTGGTATCAGAATGATGCTGGCCTCATAAAATGAGTTAGGGAGGATTCCCTCTTTTTCTATTGATTGGAATAGTTTCAGAAGGAATGGTACCAGTTCCTCCTTGTACCTCTGGTAGAATTTGGCTGTGAATCCATTTGGTCCTGGACTCTTTTTGGTTGGTAAACTATTGATTATTGCCACAATTTCAGATCCTGTTGTTGGTCTATTCAGAGATTCAACTTCTTCCTGGTTTAGTCTTGGGAGAGTATATGTGTCGAGGAATTTATCCATTTCTTCTAGATTTTCTAGTTTATTTGCGTAGAGGTGTTTGTAGTATTCTCTGATGGTAGTTTGTATTTCTGTGGGATCAGTGGTGATATCCCCTTTATCATTTTTTATTGCATCTATTTGATTCTTCTCTCTTTTATTCTTTATTAGTCTTGCTAGCGGTCTATCAATTTTGTTGATCCTTTCAAAAAACCAGCTCCTGGATTCATTAATTTTTTGAAGGGTTTTTTGTGTCTCTATTTCCTTCAGTTCTGCTCTGATTTTAGTTATTTCTTGCCTTCTGCTAGCTTTTGAATGTGTTTGCTCTTGCTTTTCTAGTTCTTTTAATTGTGATGTTAGGGTGTCAATTTTGGATCTTTCCTACTTTCTCTTGTGGGCATTTAGTGCTATAAATTTCCCTCTACACACTGCTTTGAATGCGTCCCAGAGATTCTGGTATGTTGTGTCTTTGTTCTCCTTGGTTTCAAAGAACATCTTTATTTCTGCCTTCATTTCGTTATGTACCCAGTAGTCATTCAGGAGCAGGTTGTTCAGTTTCCATGTAGTTGAGCGGTTTTGAGTGAGATTCTTAATCCTGAGTTCTAGTTTGACTGCACTGTGGTCTGAGAGATAGTTTGTTATAATTTCTGTTCTTTTACATTTGCTGAGGAGAGCTTTACTTCCAAGTATGTGGTCAATTTTGGAATAGGTGTGGTGTGGTGCTGAAAAAAATGTATATTCTGTTGATTTGGGGTGGAGAGTTCTGTAGATGTCTATTAGGTCCGCTTGATGCAGAGCTGAGTTCAATTCCTGGGTATCCTTGTTGACTTTCTGTCTCATTGATCTGTCTAATGTTGACAGTGGGGTGTTAGAGTCTCCCATTATTAATGTGTGGGAGTCTAAGTCTCTTTGTAGGTCACTCAGGACTTGCTTTATGAATCTGGGTGCTCCTGTATTGGGTGCATATATATTTAGGATAATTAGCTCTTCTGGTTGAATTGATCCCTTTACCATTATGTAATGGCCTTCTTTGTCTCTTTTGATCTTTGTTGGTTTAAAGTCTGTTTTATCAGAGATTAGGATTGCAACTCCTGCCTTTTTTTGTTTTCCATTTGCTTGGCAGATCTTCCTCCATCCTTTTATTTTGAGCCTATGTGTGTCTCTGCACGTGAGATGGGTTTCCTGAATACAGCACACTGGTGGGTCTTGACTCTTTATCCAATTTGCCAGTCTGTGTCTTTTAATTGGAGCATTTAGTCCATTTACATTTAAAGTTAATATTGTTATGTGTGAAATTGATCCTGTCATTATGATGCTAGCTGGGTATTTTGCTTGTTAGTTGATGCAGTTTCTTCCTAGTCTCGATGGTCTTTACATTTTGGCATGATTTTGCAGCGGCTGGTACCGTTTGTTCCTTTCCATGTTTAGCGCTTCCTTCAGGAGCTCTTTTAGGGCAGGCCTGGTGGTGACAAAATCTCTCAGCATTTGCTTGTCTGTAAAGTATTTTATTTGTCCTTCACTTATGAAGCTTAGTTTGGCTGGATATGAAATTCTGGGTTGAAAATTCTTTTCTTTAAGAATGTTCAATATTGGCCCCCACTCTCTTCTGGCTTGTAGGGTTTCTGCCGAGAGATCCGCTGTTAGTCTGATGGGTTTCCCTTTTTCCCTTTGAGGGTAACCCGACCTTTCTCTCTGGCTGCCCTTAACATTTTTTCCTTCATTTCAACTTTGGTGAATCTGACAATTATGTGTCTTGGAGTTGCTCTTCTCGAGGAGTATCTTTGTGGCGTTCTCTGTATTTCCTGAATCTGAACGTTGGCCTGCCTTGCCAGATTGGGGAAGTTCTCCTGGATAATATCCTGCAGAGTGTTTTCCAACTTGGTTCCATTCTCCCCATCACTTTCAGGTACACCAATCAGATGTAGATTTGGTCTTTTCACATAGTCCCATATTTCTTGGAGGCTTTGCTCATTTCTTTTTATTCTTTTTTCTCTAAACTTCGCTTCTCGCTTCATTTCATTCATTTCATCTTCCATCACTGATACCCTTTCTTCCAGTTGACCGCATCGGCTCCTGAGGCTTCTGCATTCTTCACGTAGTTCTCGAGCTTTGGTTTTCAGCTCCATCAGCTCCTTTAAGCACTTGTCTGTATTGGTTATTCTAGTTATACATTCTTCTAAATTTTTTTCAAAGTTTTCAACTTCGTTGCCTTTGGTTTGAATGTCCTCCCGTAGCTCAGAGTAACTTGATCATCTGAAGCCCTCTTCTCTCAGCTCGTCAAAGTCATTCTCCATCCAGCTTTTTTCCGTTGCTGGTGAGGAACTGCGTTCCTTTGGAGGACGAGAGGCGCTCTGCGTTTTAGAGTTTCCAGTTTTTCTGTTCTGTTTTTTCCCCATCTTTGTGGTTTTATCTACTTTTGGTCTTTGATGATGGTGATGTACAGATGGGTTTTTGGTGTGGATGTCCTTTCTGTTTGTTAGTTTTCCTTCTAACAGACAGGACCCTCAGCTGCAGGTCTGTTGGAGTACCCTGCCGTGTGAGGTGTCAGTGTGCCCCTGCTGGGGGGTGCCTCCCAGTTAGGCTGCTCGGGGGTCAGGGGTCAGGGACCCACTTGAGGAGGCAGTCTGCCCGTTCTCAGATCTCCAGCTGCGTGCTGGGAGAACCACTGCTCTCTTCAAAGCTGTCAGACAGGGACATTTAAGTCTGCAGAGGTTACTGCTGTCTTTTTGTTTGTCTGTGCCCTGCCCCCAGAGGTGGAGCCTACAGAGGCAGGCAGGCCTCCTTGAGCTGTGGTGGGCTCCACCCAGTTCGAGCTTCCCGGCTGCTTTGTTTACCTAAGCAAGCCTGGGCAATGGCGGGTGCCCCTCCCCCAGCCTCGCGCCTTGCAGTTTGATCTCAGACTGCTGTGCTAGCAATCAGTGAGACTCCGTGGGCGTAGGACCCTCTGAGCCAGGTGCGGGGTATAATCTCGTGGCGTGCCGTTTTTTAAGCCGGTCCGAAAAGCGCAATATTCTGGTGGGAGTGACCCGATTTTCCAGGTGCGTCCATCACCCCTTTCTTTGACTCGGAAAGGGAACTCCCTGACCCCTTGCGCTTCCCAAGTGAGGCAATGCCTCGCCCTGCTTCGGCTCGCGCATGGTGCGCGCACCCACTGACCTGCGCCCACTGTCTGGCACTCCCTAGTGAGATGAACCCGGTACCTCAGATGGAAATGCAGAAATCACCCATCTTCTGCGTCGCTTATGCTGGGAGCTGTAGACCGGAGCTGTTCCTATTCGGCCATCTTGGCTCCTCCCCTATTCTGAAATTTTTACTTCCCATTTTTGATTTGCTGGTTTCCTGTTGGATCTTTTCTATGATCACCATTTCTTGTTTTAGAGTTATTTACAGTCTCTTAAATTTTCATTTTAGGGCTTTTTAAAATTAAAGGTTAGCATAGATACAGGAAAGTGCACATAGTACAATAGTCTTAAGTACAGCTTGCTGAATTTTTATGAAAGTATAGATCCGTGTAACTACCATTGGGATCAAGAATCTAATAGGGCTTTCTCATGCCCCTTCCCAGTCTACACCTCATCTCTACCCAGAATGAACCACTGTTTTGACTTTTATCAGTATATATTGGTTTGCTTGTTCTTCACCTTCATATAAATGGACTCATACTGTGAGCACTCGCCTGTGTCTGGCTTCATTTGCTTATCATTATGTCTGTGAGATCCACTCATGTTTTATGGGTACTAGTAGTTTGTTCTTTTTTATTGTGGGGTAGTATTATATTATAAAAATAAACCATAATTTGGGCCAGGTGTGGTTGCTTACGCCCGTAATTCCAGCACGTTGGGAGGCTGAGGCAGGCAGATCACAAGGTCAGGAGATTGAGATCATCCTGGCCAACACAGTGAAACCCCATCTCTGCTAAAATACAAAAAAAAAAAAAAAAAAAAAAAAAAAAAAATTAGCCTATCATGGTGGTGCGTGCCTGTAGTCCCAGCTACTCAGGAGGCTGAGTCAGGGGAATTGCTTGAGCTCAGGAGGCAGAGGTTGCAGTGAGCCAAGATCGTGTCACTGCACTCCAGCCTGGTGGCAGCGAGACTCCATCATCTCAAAACTAACAAATAAAAAAACAAACAAAACAGCCCCCCATCCCATAATTTATTCATTCTCTTCTTGATAAGACAATCATATTCTTATACAGCCTTTTAGTAAGCTTCACTAGAAACAATATCCCATAATTAAAATAGGAATCTTTGTATTGTGTTAAAAAAACTCTATTAAGTTTCTTCCATTAATTTCCAGCTCTAACTCACTCAGCAAAATAATAAGACAACCACCAAATTGGGACCCTTTGCAGTTCATTATCACACAATTGACTGAAGTATGTATCTTCTCACTTATGATATAAGCATCTTTTTCTTTATTTTATTGTAACATTGAGATACTGAAGCTTAAGTATGCTTTCCTCAAAGTTCCACTGGTAATCAGGAAAGAATTGTGGTCAGAAAAGACAGAGAAGACAGTCAAAACTGGTTTGAATGCCTTGAACATTTATTCATTAGTTACATTTCAGGTAACATTCTTCTCCCCTTGTATAGAGAGTTTCAGGTGATATGAAATAGTTGAAATGAAGAGGTCTATGTAAATTTTAAGACAATAAGTAATTCATGATCATTTCCCATGATCACTTGAGACAGAAAGGGGGCTGAAGGACTGACAGCTGGCAAAACAGGTTCCCCAAAGGCAGGACTGGACAGACACTGCCCTGTTTTCTTTGGAAGCCATTTGTCACTGTCAAAAACACATAGTGGCCTCTCTTTTAGCTCTATTCAAACAAGAATATAATTTGTATCCTGACGTTTCCCCGAAAATAGCAAGTTTCATTTGTCACCCGGGTGGTTTTCAAGCTTCATATCCACTGTTGTAAAGGTGAGTTGAGCTTTTTAAGAGTGGCTTTGTTCAGCAATGTTATTTCCTCAGGAAAACCCATAACTTGACTTTTCAAGCTTATATCCTTTCACATCCTCTTGCTGCCTCCATGAAACTTGACAATTATTTATTTTTGTATTATATGCTTATTGAGCTCAACTTCATTCTTTAAATAATCATATTAGTATTCATGTTTATGATTGTGGGTCACTGATTCTTCAGCTATTACTTTTCATTCATATCTCTTCTTATAAAAGAAGGTAATAATTTAAATATATGAGTCAAAGATGATATTAAGACCGTCTTTTAGAACAATCTAAAGCTCAGCTTTGAATGGAAATTACAGTTTAGCCATGATAGAACTGTAGTTTCATTGTAACTGGGAATAAAATGAATTGCTTTTCACGTGAGGTAGGAAAATATGGAAGAATTAAGAGACTTTCATATTAGAAGAATGCTAAGAAAGTGACTACTATATTATTACATGTGTGTATCTCATCCAGCCCTTTTTTCCTTAAAATAATTCCTAAAACTATGAAAGAGAAAAACTTGTGAAGTTGTATTATTTTTTTTCCTCTTATAAAGGAAGAGCACCTAGATTGTAGAAATAGAAAGTAAACACACTTTAAAACAGAAAAAAAATTCATGTTAAAATACAGCAACTCCTATATTGAAAGCCTGGAATTCTGGAGCTTGATGATACCTAGGAGATGTTTTAGTTCAGCAGTTGGCAAACCATGGCCCCTGCGCCAAATCCAGCCTGCTGCTTGTTTTGGTGAATAAGATTTGATTGGAACCCAGACACACGCATGTGTTTATAGTTTGTCTATGGCGGCTTTCATACTACATGACATAGTTGAGTAGCTGTGACAGAGACCAAATGGCCTGCAAAGCCTAAAATATTTGCTATCTGGCCCTTTACAGAAAACATTTTCTGATGCTTGATCCAGTTCCCAGTAAAGAGTTGATTATGCAGGAGAGTGCTCTTGAACATACTGTGATGTGCCTGGGCCTTCTCCCAAAGCTTACAGTCTAATTGGGAAAGTTAAGTCATGGGCATTAGTACAATTTGGAGGAAGAAAATGACTAGTGCCCTGGAAAATACAAAGGGTTTCAGGATTTCAGTGGAGCCTTGGGGAAGGCACCATGGAAAAGTTTAGGCTCAGTTTGATGAATGGATAGGGTTCAACTATGCCCAAATGTCTGTAGAATATTCCTGTTCAAAGGAACATTGATAAGAAAGGCTGAAAGATGGGAAAGCACCGTCCATGCATGAGGACCACCAAGCAGATCAACTGGGCATGTGCAAGAGTGGGCTAGGGGATCCATCAAGAATGATGGGGCTGGGAGATCTAAATGTAGGCTGAGAATGATGTCTTTTATGTCATAGGCTTAGAGGGGGTTGGAGGAAAACATGGTCATTATAGTGGCTTAAAATATATCCACAAACCCTTTGATACTCTCTTCAAAAGATGGGACTGGATTCTTCTCCCTTAGGTGTAGACTGGATTGGATTTGGTGAGCTGCTTCTAAAGAACAAAGTCATGTGAGGATGATGGTGGGTGATTTTCAAGACTAAGTGATGAAAAGCACTGTGGCTTTCTTCTTGCTGTCTCTTGGGTCACTTGCTCTGGAGGACGCCAGGTGCCCTGTCTTGTGGATACAATGACAGCCCTATGGAGAGGCCCATGGATTGAAAACCTGAGTCTTTCTGCTAACAGTCATCAAGGAACGGAGGTCTTCTGACAACGGCCATGTGAGTCAGCCCTCCCGGAGGCAGATCCTCCAGCCCAGGTTGTGCTGTCAGATGGCTGTGGCTGTGGCTGAGAGCTTGGCTGCAGCCCCGTGACATATCTTGGTCCAGAACAACCCAATTAAGCCACTCCTGGATTCTTGACCCTCAGAAACTTTGTAAGACGTTTGTTGTTTTAAGCCACTAAGTTGGGGGAAATTTGTTATATAACAATAGATAATGAATAGAATTATTGCCTTTATGGTGTCACTTTGGGCAAAATAAGCCTAGTAATTTTCATTAATTCATTAATTCATTCACTGACTGCATTCAATGGCATGTGCTCTGTGCAGTGCCCTGTGGGAGCCTTGGTCTTCAGGCTTCATGGAATGTTGCAGCACATGGGATAGGCCTTGCTAATGAGAGACTACCGTGGGCATTCAGTCCCATTGTAGTCCAGGAGAAGGGGAATTGTGGCACTCACTTGTTGCTCTTCCCATAGAGTTCCCGACACACCAATAACCTCCTACCTCTCTACCCATGGGATTTCAGACTGTTTCCAGTACTCCCCATCATTGTAGAGTTTATTTCTAAAAAGCCCACCCACGCTATAGATGAAAGCTCAAACACAGAGGCTGAGAAGTCCAGGGACCTACAGCTCATAAATGACAGGGTCAGGACCTCAACCTGGTCAGTTGACTCCTGGCCAAATTTGTCGTTGGCCCTTTTTTGAGAAGCTAAATATACCTTTGCTTACAAGTTCAAAGGAAAGTGATTCAAAACTTCCTCCGTCAAATGTCTTGATTTTAGGATTCACAGGTAGAAATAAAATGAGTGAAAAAGCACTGAATTCATGTGAGAATGGGTTCCAAAAAATATAGCAGATTTATTCACTCATTCATTTATTTATTAAATATGATGATCAGGCCATTACGCTAGTGATCCAGATAAGAAATGATTCCGTTCTCTCCCAAGCTCAAAACGAGAGACTTCTTATGTGAGAAATGCTAAAATAGAGGTATCAACACAGTGCTACCTCTAGTCAGGAAATAGTGCAAAGAATACACACACACAACACACAAACATACACACTATTTTTTCTACCTCAACAAACTTAGGCTGTGGATTACCCACTGCATGTTTTATGGTCTCTAAAATATGGGACATTCTCTTGTGTGTATTTTTCCTGTAATAGCCAGGAAGAGAATTTTTTTATTACATTTTTTAATTTCCATAAGTTATTGGGGAACAGATGGTGTTTGGTTACATGAGAAAGTTCTTTGGTGGTGATTTGTGAGATTTTGGTGCACCCGTCACCTGAGCATTATATACTGCACCCAGTTTGTAGTCTTTTATCCCTTACCCACTTCCCACCATCTCCCCCTGAGTCCTCAAAGTCCATTGTGTTATTCTTATGCCTTTGCATCCTCATAGCTTAGCTCCCACATATGAGTGAGAACATACGATGTTTGGTTTTCCATTCCTGAGTTACTTCACTTAGGTTAATAGTCTCCAATCTCATCCAGCTTGCTGCAAATGCCATTAATTCATCAGAAAGAGAATTTCTTTGTGGTTAATTCAGCTTGACTTTTAAAGCTTTTAAGGAAAAGATAATACATGGTTATATGTAAGGTGTAAAGTTCATGTCATTAAAAGGTGCTTGTCTATATGGCATGATCTGAGGCCCCATTGGTTTAAATATCTCATTTCTTACTTGTCAAAGTGCATGAATGTCCAGCATTAGAAATGCAGTTCCCTGGGGTCTGGAGGGCATTGAGGGCTCCCAGCCCTGCTTCTTAAGTGCATCTGCTGCTGCATAGTATCAGGCTTAAGTCTTAGCATCCACACCTTTTCAGCAATTAGGTGACAGCTAACTGTGTTCAAGGCTTTCTGGGGACTGAATGAAGAACTGGGGTGGCACAGGTAGTGAAGGAGGGTGAGAGGCTGGTGGGGCCATGACAGGGGATGTTGGGGGTTGGCAGAGCCCAAACTTCCCTGTTTTCCCTGGAACTGGCTGCACCAAGAAGTTGAGGCTCCTGGTTTGTTTGAAATCAGGTATGGTACAATCCACTGTCCCGTGGACCAGTGTTGTCATAGAGGCCCAGGTCTCCTAAGACCAAGTAGAGATGTACTGTTTTTGTTGGTGTGTGCACTAGTTACCTGTTCAAATGATCATTCTCTTGGGCAACAGGTAAAAAAGTTCCTTGCCTTAATTAGTTCCTCAGGTAAAGCACAAATAAGTCACTAGCTTGACAGTAGAATCAGCAGCAGTTTTTTTTTTTTCAGTAAGACAACAGAGAGCTCACAGTCCCCAAAAGAAAAAGTTACTTTCTTGCCAACATTGGTCAAAAGTATGATTCTTTTAGAAAAATTCAATGAAGATTTCCTCTCCCAACCCCATCAAGGCAGGAAATGGAATTGTATTTCCTAGATGAATGAATGTTTTCATAATATTTATGGTTTTGGATATATGTGATCATTAAAATGTGACTTCTATTTGCTATGTGAAGTGGAGACAAATTAGAATTGATTGCATATGGAGATTTTGTTTGTTTTGTATCCTTTTGTATATGCTATGAAATCTCAAAACCATTAGACCAGGAGGAACCTGGAGAGGCCATTGGATCCATCTTATGTCTCTCTACTTCAAAGTGTGGCCCTTGGACTAGCAGCATCAGCATCTTCCAAGACCCTGTTAGAAATGCAGTGGACCCCATCTCAGACCTAATAAACTAGAATCTGCTTTACTACAAAAAAAAAAAAAAATTCCTTGCCTTAAGCTTCCTTCCTACCACATTTAGGGGGTTTTCTATTGGTCGGTGAGGTATTATTTCTCTAGTATTAATTTTCTGTGCATCCTTGTAGAATTATTTTATTTATGTGTTTATTTTTAAGAGATAAGGTCTCATTTTGCTGCCCAAGCTGGAGTGCAATGGCACAATCATAGCTTACTGCAGCCTTGAATTCTGGGCTCGAGTGGTCCTCCCACCCCAGCCTCCCAAGTAGCTGGGACCATAGGTGTGTACCACCATGCCTGGCTCTTATAGAATGTATAGAATGACTTTAGCTGGAGCATTGGTAGATATTTTTATATCACCTTTCAAAGTTATGTATCAGCTATGAAAGTCACCTGCTATTTATGGTAATATTGGTTTTCTACTTATGGTAGTGATGTCGAGTTTCCATTTAAAATATATTTATTTAAGTAAGAAAGCAACTAGATTTAATGGCATGTTTTAATTAAATACTAGCTGAACGGTCAAGGTGGTAAGCAAATAACTGATATTTGATGGAATGGGAAAAATTAATTTCGAAACTTGTTCTGGTAGAAAAGGAACAAAATTAACTTTGAAACAGCATTTTGTCCAAGCTGAACTGGATGCTGTGAGATTTTTGTTTTTAACTCTGAACCCCCTTACCTTATTCAGGTTTTGCTTTGTGAGGAGGAAGTTATAGGGAGTGAGTTATACTGAACCCTGGACAGTCTAGCATATCTCTGAAAGAGACATAAGTTTTGGAGTTAAGCCAAGCTGGGTTTGAAATCTGGTTTCTCCACTCACTGATTTGAAATCTTGTCTTCACTCAGATCTCAGTGTCATCATCTGTAAAATGGGTTAGCAGTTCTGGGAAGGTTTGTGGTAAGAAATAAACGAGGAAACGTTTGCAAATACTGAGCACGCAATCAATACTCGATAATCGGTGGCTGCCAGCATTACCTCCTTGTTTGATGTTCACGAGGAGCCTGGAGTTGCCGGTCATTCGGCTGCACGCCTCCTGGCTTTGTGGACAGTTAGCTTGGAAGAAGAGTTGGGGGCTTGTGGCTGTTTCAGGTGTGTGTCCAGGCCGTGCTCAGCTAGCGTGACTGCTGCATGTTGCACACTTTTTGTGCTTTTTGCTTTTAATGCCTGTAAGAAGGCAACTCATTTTCTTCATTTGATGTGATTAATGGGTGTCCCTCGGAGAGGCCGCACCCGGGAGAAACCGCTGACGCCTCCGACCCAGCTCCGCGCCAGCAGCGCCCCCTTCTGGCCCTCGTCCCGCCGGAGCTGCGCTTGCGTGAACAGCCCTCAAATGCGTGTTTGCCCTGCTGCACGTTTGTCCCAGACATTGTAAAAAGTGCAGGATTAGAGTCACACTACCACACAGAGCATTTTTCCGCTTTCCTGTCGTGCCTGTAGATATACTTGCTCTGGATTTCCTTTGTCACAGAGAGCGCTAGTCATGGAGGCAGAACCACGTAGGAGATTTGCTCCTGGAAGGGCTGAACTGGCTGCTGCTGACTGCCTTATCTACTGATCAAGGCTCCCTGGCCACTGGAATGTGACCTTCCGACCACTGGCTGAACAGGGTCAGTGCAATCACGCCTCAAATGAGCTTTTGATGAGCCTAAATGGAAGGAATCTGCACAATACAGGTGTGCTGTGATATTCTAGGTTGGCCTTTGATGCTTGAGCTAAAGGACTTCATTTTAAAGTCCCTTCGTGGAGACAGTGAAAGGCTGGCAGAGGGATAGGATCTGGAAAAGATGCTTAATAGGCATTGCATTTTGTTAGTAATGATAATAATTTACATTTTAAAAAGTATTCAGATACAATATTATTAAATCTGTTTGTTTAAAACTAAGCTGATCATTAAAAAATCAGCTTTAACCCAATTAAATTTTTTTTCCAAGGGAGAGACTAAAACTCGAATATTATCACTGTAACCAATCAAGAATTTTATTATGAAAACTGTCAAACACATAGCAAAGATGAAAGATTTCTACAGGAAACTGTTATACCCACTCTTTAAGTCCTGCTACCAACATGGTACTGTCCTTGCCCCATCGTATGTGTATCCATCTATCCAGAGAATGTGGGGATTTTATTTTGATTCACAAGTCTCAGAAATTAATTTTGACTTCTTAGAGTTCTTTTGCACCATTACTGTAAAACTATCCAGAATAACTTAAGATCATCTGATTAAATGTGTACTAGATAATAAAAATAAGAACAGTATAAATATTTCCAAAGAGCAAAATTTAACCATCGTACAATTTCAGCCTCATCAGAATTCTGGATCTCAAATAGAATGCAGTTAACTCTTTGAAAATGGCATTGGAAGGGTCTGTCCCTTGATCTAGGGGCTGGTTCCATGGGTGTGTTCAGTTTGTGCAAATTTGTTAAGCTGTAGATTCAATAAGTAGTTTTATAAATAAACAATAAAAATGAAACTGTGCAGCAGTTTTATATTTTGGGAGCAAAATGTTTGTCTCCTCAGTTTCCCATTTGTCCAGCTGGCCCTGGAATCCTGGCATCTTTCTTCCTTGGACAAGGCATAGCCACCTCTGAGCCTCCGTTGTCTAACATTGGGGAGGGGGTGTAAAAGCGCATGCTTGATTTGGGGTCTACTATTTCTGTTTGTCCAGGTTTCACTGTAGTGGTACCAATGATTTGAATTCCTTTGCAGGTAAATTGGCCTTTATTCTGTAAATGGTGCCGAGAAGTCCTATTAGTGAGGTGCAAGGAGAAGTGGGTTTGAGATCAGGGAGTCCTGGTTTAGCACTAGGAACACAATACAACCTTTTTTGTCTTTGTTTTTGAGACAGGATCTCCCTCTGTTGCCCAGGTTGTAGTGGCGTAATCACAGCCACCAGAACCTCTATCTCCTGGGCTCAAGCTATTCTCCCACCTCAGCCTCCCAAGTCCAGGTAGTCGGGACTACAAGCGTGGGCCACCATGCCCGGCTGAGTATTTTATTTTACTTTTGTAGAGATGGGGTTCTTGCTTTGTTGCCCAGGCTGGTTTTGGAACTCCTGGCCTCAAGTGATCCTCCTTCCTTGGCCTCACAAAGTGATGGGATTACATGTGTGAGCCACTGGGCCTAGCCGTGATACAACTTTTTAAAAATTTATTTATTTATTATTTTTAGTATTTTATTTTTTTCCAACTTTTATTTTAAGTTCATGAGTACATGTGCAGGATCTGCAGGCTTGTTACATAAGTAAATGTGTGCCATGGTGGTTTGCCGCACGGATCATCCCATCACCTAGGTATTAAGCCCAGTGGCCATTAGCTATTCTTCTTGATGCTCTTCCTTCCCCCACCTCCACTCCTTTCAAAAGTCCCCAGTTTGTGGTTCTCCCCCACGTGCCAATGTATTCTCACCATTCAGCTTCCACTTGTAAGTAAGAACATGCGGTGTTTGACTTTCTTTTCCTGGGTTAGTTTGCTGAGGATAATGGCTTCCAAATCCGTCCATGTCCCTGCAAAGGACATGATCTTATTCCTTTTTATGGCTGCATAGTATTTTCTCTATCCAGTCTTTCACTGATGGGCATTTAGGTTGATTCCATGTCCTTGCTATTGTGAATAGTGCTGCAATGAACATAGTGTGCATGTATCTTTATAATAGAATGATTTATATTTCTTTGGGTATATACCCAGTAATGGGATTGCTGGGTCAAATGGTATTTCTGCCTCTGGGTCTTTGAGGAATCACCACACTGTCTTCCACAATGATTGAACTAATTCACACTCCCACCAACAGTGTAAAAGCATTCTATTTTCTCCACACCTCGCCAGTATCTGTTGTTTTGTGACCTTCTAATAATAGTCATTTTGACTGGCATGAGATGGTATCTCATTATGGTTTTGATTTGCATTTCTCTAATGATCAGTGATGTTGAGCTTTTTGTTCATATGTTTGTTGGCTGCATGAATGTTTTCTTTTGAGAAGTGTTTATTCATGTCCTTGGCCCACTTTTAAATGGGGTTGTGTGTTTTTTTCTTGTAAATTTGTTTAATTTCCTTGTAGATTCTGGATATTAGACCTTTGTCAGATGGATAGACTGCAAAAATTTTCTCCCATCCCGTATGTCATCTGTTCACTCTGATGATAGTTTCTTTTGTTGTGCAGAGGCTCTGTTTAATTAGATCCCATTTGTCATTTTGTTGCTTTTGTTGCACGATATAACTTTTAAATGTCATCTCCCCTTTCCCATTACCTCCTGCCTTCCCCTGCAGGGGCCTGGGCCCTGGGCCCTGAGTCATAAAGGTATGCTTAGGTTTTGTCCAACTATTCTGAGAGCTGTGAGGGCATGGAGATGAGGTGGGGACCAGGAGGCAACATTTGGAAGTAAAAAAGCCACATAGAGGCATAAAAAATAAAAGAGGGGCACTATAGGAATGTATTGATCGAATTGCTAGAATATCTCTTATTTAGACTTTGGACAGATAGAAATATCCTTTGCATATCCTTCTTGCTGTGGCTGGTAAAAGAAATCTATGCAACATGAGATTTATGAAAACACAAAGTGTGACCTCAGGCTCTGAGTTGGAAAGAGAAGCTGGTAAGTTTCATCCTTCCTGTGCGCCTTCAGAGTTTGCCTTGGTTGCTTTCTCTGCCTATTTCCTGACTTGAAGTCCACAATCAGCTATCACCTACTTTCCTGCTCCTGTTTGTAACAAATGTCCAGAGATCTTCATGGGTGCTGTCTCCCTTCTTTGATTTATTCCCTTCTTTGTGTTTTCCAGTAGGGCTGTCATCCCCATCACTGCATTGTCTCTCATCAAGACCACCGGTGGCCTGGTCTTGGCAAAGCCAATCTCCAAATCTTACCTGACATCTCAGCAGTATTTGACTTTGGTGACCACTTTCTCCTTTTTGAAATGCCATCACAATGTGCTTACCTGGTTTTTTTCTGTTGCCCTCACCTCTCCTCCACCCCCTTTCCTGCTAGATGTTGGCATGTCTCAGTCCTTGGCCTTCACATGTACTTTCTCATATGTTGATGATGTCAACAGATCCATAATGTTAAACATTGTGTATACTTTATGATTCCTAATTAATTTTTCCAGTCTGAGCTTCTCCCCTGAGCACCAGACTCATTCATGAAACTCCCCCTTAACATGTCTTTTAGGAAACTCCAGCTTAACATAGACTAAGCATTTTATCCCTCCATGGTATTCCTTTCATCCCAAGCCTTCTTCATTTCAGTAACCAACATTACTATCTCTTCAGTTGCCCAGACACATTTTCTATTAACCTTTGTAAGCCTCAGTTTCTGATCTGTCTAGCGGAGCTATGCTAATAGTATCAGCCTTAGAGCCTCAGTTCCTTCATCTGTAAAAGAATCATTGTAATAACTGCTTTGCCTACTTTATTGGGTTGCCATAGGATAAAATAAAAATGCTTTGCCAATTGTAAAGTGCTGTGCAAATGCAAACTACTGTTATATCATTGGAGGATTGGAGGTACCTTATTTAAATATTTATATAATAAATTTATCTTAGATTCTTTTTGTAAACAGACTGTGTTTTTTGATGAACTGGCACATTTCCTTCTGGTAGTTGACAAGGGTACTGTCACACAATATGTTTGTTTCTTTGCTTTGACTTACAGGAGGCTCAGAGCAAAACGTAATCTTTAGCTGTACTCATTCTTCTTCTTTTTTCTTATTTTTATTTTTGAGATAGGTTCTCACTCAATCACCCAGGCTGAAGTGCGATAGCACAGTCATAGCTCACTGCAGCCTCCACTTCCTGTGCTTGGGTGATCCTCCTGCCTTAGCCTCCCAAGTAGTTGGGACTACGGGCACACACCATCATGCCTGGCTAATCTTTATATTTTTTGTAGAGACAGGGTTTCACCATGTTGCCCAGGATGGTCTTGAACTCCTGGACTCAAGCCATCTGCCTTCCTAGGCCTCCCAAAGTGCTGGGATTACAGGTGTGAGACACCATGCCTGGCTACTCAGTATTCTTAAGTTAGCTTTTAATTATGATTATGTTTTCTTTCTAAAAACATGTTTTATTAATTTTTTCTCCCTATTTTAATCAAGGTGGTACATTCATCTTTTATTAAAAACATTTTTAATGAAATGTGTGTGTGAAGATTCTAGGTATAAACAAATAATAGATCAATAAATGAACAAGTAGATCCCATGGCCATGAATCATTCTATTCAGAGATACATTATCATTATTTTATCATCATTGACCTGAAATACAATTTTTTAGTAGGCTAAATTTAGTGGGCAATGAAAGTGAAATAATTGTTAATTTAAATCTTTCTTATTTTGTGCATATTTCTTAAAATATATATTTTTTGATAAATCTAGTTACTGTTTTATGTTATCACAGAGCCAGTTTACTTTTTTAAAACAGTAAGCCCTGTTTGTAACGTATGGAACGTTGGAAATATAAGCTGTAAACTGAAATAATATATTTTCTATAATAATTATGAATTCAGCTGGATGGAACAGAAAACTTAAATGACAGCAGCTATTCTTTCCCATCCAGCAAGAAGGCGAGTGGTGGATGGCTGAGGGCCAGCGCAGGGCTCCTGATGTTATAAATGTCCAGGTTGCCTCCCTCTTCAGGCTCGGCACCCTAAGTTGGAGACTTTTGCTCTCAGCATCACAGGATGGGTTTCCAGGCATTGAGACTGCATTCCAGGTGGGGAAAGGAGGAAAGAGCAAAGGTAAAAATTCAGCTGAATCTACACTGCTTATCTGGAGAACAATACTTCCCCAGAAGCTCCGTTTGGTACATTTCTGCTTATGTCTAATTGGACAGAACTGAGTCACATGGCCACTCTTAGCTGCAAGGAAGTCTGGAAGGCTCAATATTTTTAACCAGGCACATTGTTGTCCCAAATGAAATTGGCTTTCTCTTATTAAGGAAAGGAGAAGAATGAATATTGGATAGGCAGTTAGCACGGTTTGTCATGTTCCCCAATTTCTTTTGCTTTGGGAGTCAAATTTCTGAACACAGAAGATATTTCTAGCAAAGTTAATAGAGTTTCAGGAACTTATCATACTTCATTTTCTAAAATGAAAATCTCACTTTGACAGTGGTTTTGAGAATTGGATGAGGCACATAGGTGAAGGACCTATAAGACTTCCCTGACGTAGTGACTCAAATGATGTCAAACATTTATCATCATGACTTCTGAAAAACTGTACCACTTTCCAGCTTTTGTTTCCACTTTTCCCCTTTAAAAAATTTGTAGAAGTTTAAGAGGTACAAGTACAGTTTTGTTCCATGGCTGTACTGCATAGTGGTGAAGTCTGGACTGTTAGTGTACCCACCACTCAAGTAGTGTACATTGTACCTGTTAAGTAATTTCTCACCACTCACACCCCCACCCTCCCACCTTCTGAGTCTGCAGTGTGCATTATTCCACTGCCTATGTCTATGTGTACACATTATTTAGCTCCGCCTTGTAAGTGAGAACATGTGGTATTTGACTTTCTGTTTCTGAGTTATTTCATTTAAGATAATGGCATCCAGTTCCCTCCATAATGCTGCAAAAAACACGGTTTCATTCTTTTTACAGCTGAATAGTGTAATATATATATATATGTATATACCACATAATATATAACATTTTCTTTATATATCTAAAACGTGATATATATATATTTCTTTAATCAGTCATCCACTGATGGACACTTAGGTTGATTCCATATCATTGCTATTGTAAATAGTGCTGCAATAAACATATGAGTGCAGGTATCATTTTGATATAATTATTTCTTTTTCTTTGTGTAGATACCCAGTAGTGGGATTACTGAATTGAATGGTAGTTCTTTTGAGAAATATCCATACTGTTTCCCATAGACGTTGCACTAACTTACGTTCCCACTAAGAGTGTGTATGCATTACCTTTTCTTTGCATCCTTGCTGACATTTGCTATTTTTGACTTTTTTTTTTTTTTTGAGCTGGAGTTTCACTCTTGTTGCCCAGGCTGGAGTGCAATGGTGCAATTTTGGCTCACTGCAACCTCCGCATCCCAGGTTCAAGTGATTTTCCTGACTCAGTCTCCCAAGTAGCTGGGTCTACAGGTGCCTGCCACCACACCCAACTAATTTTTTGTATTTTTAGTAGAGACGGGGTTTAACCATGTTGGCTAGGCTGGTCTTGAACTCCTGACCTCAGGTGATCCACCTGCCTCAGCCTCCCAAAGTGCTGGGATTACAGGCGTGAGCCACTGCACCCGGCCTATTTTTGACTTTATAATGACCATTCTGACTGGTGTAAGATGATATGTCATTGTGGTTTTAATTTGCATTTCCCTGATGATTGGTGATGTTGAGCATTTTTTCATATGCTTCTTGGCCATTTGTATATTTTCTTTCAAAGAATGTCTCTGCATGTCTTTTGCTCACTTTTTAATGGGGTTATTTGCTTTCTTTTTTTTTTTTTGAGTGTTTGAGTTCCTTGTAAATTCTTCATATTAGTCCCCTGTCAGATGGATAGTTTGCAAATATTTTCTCCCACTCTGCAAGCTGTTCACTCTGTTGATTGTTTCTTTTGCTGTGAAGCTTCTTCGTTTAATTAAGTCCCATTTGTCTACTTTTGTTTTGTTGCATTTGTTTCTGAGGTATTAGTCATGAATCCTTTGCCTAGACCAATGTCCAGAAATGTTTTCCCTAGGTTTCTTTCTAGTATTTTTATAATTTCAGGCCTTACATTTAAGTCTTTAATTCATCTTGTGTTAGTTTTTGCATATGGTGAGAGACAGAGGTCTGGTTTCATTCTTCTGCATATGACAATCCAATTTTCTCAGCACCAGTCATTGAAAAGGGTGTCCCTTCCCAAGTGTGTGCTGTTGTCGACTTTGTCAAAGATCAGTTGGCTGTAGATATGTGAATTTATTTCTGTGTTCTCTATTCTGTTCCACTGATCTATGTGTCTATTTTTATACCAGTACCATGCGTTTTGGTCACTATAGCCTTGCAGTATAATTTGAGGTCAGGTAATTTGATGCCTTCAGCTTTGTTCTTTTTGCATAGGATTGCTTTGGCTGTTTGGGTTCTTTCTGGGTTCCATATAAATTTCATCACCTTATTCCAAAATACATTAAATAAATATAATATAAGAATTAATTTTTTGATATTACAGTTTCAGGGAAAGACACACTCATCAATTTACTCAACGCCAAGGTCACTAGTCAAAGAATATCTCATGGGACACATTTGAGCTGTGTGCCCAATTTGGGTGAACCCACAAAATTTTCCTTCATGTGTTTACACCAAGTGAGGTGTGAAGTGGCAGCATCTTCTACACATGTTGAGTCTCTTCTACATGTGTGCCATTCACATACATGTTAAAGCACTTTCATGTTCAGCCTTTATTTTGCCCTATGTTTTTCTGCACCACATTTATTAAGTGCAATTTGTGTGCAACATAACCATTAATTCCCCCAAAGTTGAAGAATTGGTGAATAAAATGTGCAGGAAAAAGAAAAGAGGGAGTAATTTTTACTACTTTACATTTTATGTATAAACTTAATTTTAATTTTCATATTGCTGTTCATTGCTTATGTCAATTTATTTTTGTTGTTCAAGAGATACATTTTTCTATCTGTAAATGTTTTAAAACTTGGGTTGAAATGAAGTACATTCTATTCCCTGCCCATTAGTATTTATGAAAAAATTGAAGGTTAATGACTTTTAAGTTATGGACAGGTTTTCATGAATAAACTAAAGTTTTTCAGCAAGGGATAGCTGTGTGTGTTTTAAGTCTCTGGGTAGACTTATATAGTAACAGAAAATGGGGAACTCAAGTTTGTGTGTTGAAGCAAAATATATAGGATATTGTTGTATGCATTATCTTGCTTCCCAGCAGCTTTCTGGGAGCAGGCACAGTAATCCGTTATTCAGGAAAGTTGTAATGGCTTTCTGCTCTGTCAACTTAGCTTTGGTGGAACTACATTTCCCAGAGCTCCCTCCCCTGCATAGCTCTAGTCTTTTGCTGTGTGGGTCTGGAAGGCAGAAGGGAAGCCTCAACACTTGTGAACACTCACTCATCCGGAGGATGTGGGCAGCGCTGCGCTGGACCCTCAGTTCCCCCAGCTCCCATCCACCTCTTCCTTCAGCTTTTCCAAGTCCTGGGCTGCATGGGTGCAGCTCTATGGCATATGCACCCGTTATCTTCTCAGTGTTAACTGTGTCATCAAGTTTGATGGTGGTGAGAACAGAAATGGGCTCCAGTCTGTCCCTGTGGGTTCCTTCTTCACACCTAGCTTTTCTTCCAGCTAGCCCTTCCTGCTGACCTCGGTGACTTCAGGCCCCTGTCAGATGCAGAAGCGATGGCCTTTCTAGGCTTTTCCACCAGCTCCCACATTGCTTGCCCAAGATCTAGTCCATGTAGTGAGTCCCTAATTCTATGCCACCCATGAGGTTCAAACTCCCTGAGTAAGCCCTGACTGTTTACTGATCTAGAAATTATCAGACTCAGAGAAATGATATCCCTCAGACTTGGCAGTGCAGCTCCTTCGTGGACCTGGGGGAGGTGAGCACAATTTATTCAACTCCTGTGCCAGGCCCTGGCTCAGCACTGTTATTGCATTTAATCTTCACAACAGGTATTATTATCATTTTATAGGTAAGGCAGCTCGATTTTTCTTAGTTCTAGCTCTACAAATAATTTTTTTTTGTCTTAGAACAAGCTGATGTCCAAAATTTGCTTTTTATGGAAAATCTGTCGTCGTAAAAATATGACTCTGGAGACAAATTTTCTGAGAGCAGTAAATACCAGAAGCCCAGCCAAAAAACTTCAGCACCCTGTTGAGATTGGGAAAAGGCAACATTGACTTATTTTCACTTAAGTTTGTGACTTAGAAAAAAACTAACAGTGATGGTTTTCTTCTTCTCTGTTAGGCCTGTGGCTGCAAATTCTTTGCATGGCCGTTTATTTCACTGACACGAACGATAGCCCAAAAGTCCTTGAGATATGTGAGCTGCAAAATTCTACAGCTGTATGTTCATTTTCCAGAATTCAGAAAAGTGCAGTGCTCAATTTGGTAAACATCACCTCCATGGAAATTATGTTTGCCCAGGTTGTGTATTTGAATATTAAACATACCCCGCCATGAATCATGATTGCTGGTTGACCAGCTGCCTAACCATTTCTTTGTGTTCATTCTTCCTCGTGTCTTTGACTACTCCAGGCTGGCATTCAAATGCCAGGTCCCGACCATGTTTCTAAAGAATACATTTGAATGCAATTACTAAGCCTCCTTTAGAAGTCCAGCAGCCCTGTCCATTATAATAATTGATAGTCTAGAAACTTGTTAGAGAGAAAGGAATTTAATCAAAGGTAGAAGTAATTTATAGGGTAAGTCCGACATATACATACTTTCTCTAAGCCTCGGTTTGATTGGTTTTCATTTTTGGGATGTGTATTTGACATTTGAAACAATTTTGGTCAATAATGCTTTCATGCGAGGCTGAGAGTTCTTTGACCTATACATAGAAAATGAGGGAGAGCCAAGAGAAATTTGGTGCTGGTGGTGACTGCTGAACTTTCAGGATCATTAAAATATACTGCTAACTGCATGAAATAAGCACATTTGACTCAGGTTTCTCCTTGGGGATGGTATTGGCCAGTTTCTCAGGAGAGAAGCCCTCTTCCTCTCCCTTACTAAAGACTCTGTCTCCAGTTAAACAGGGAGCTGCTTCTTTGGTTATTAGTGGCTGCCCCACCTTGGTGCATCCTTGGTGTTTAGCACTGATCACCTTATGTACCAACATCTTCCTACTAGAACCCTGAGATTCTTCCTGAGCTTTTCCTGGACTTGGGAGCATGTTGGCCTGGGCACATGCAAGTTGTAAATTTGTGGGAGTTAATGTAGAAGCAATGGCCTGTAGCCATTGGTAGATGATAGATAGGAACTGATGGGTAAATACACAGCCACACCCTGCCACCATGAGGGAGAACCATCAGGTGTATTCCATGTAGTTCCTTATAGTTCCCCAGTGTGATTGGGGCCCAGTTGACCATAGAAGGAACTTCCTCCTTTGCCCAACCTTTTACTGGATTCCTTCCCTTCCCTTACTTCCTCACTCCCCTAGCAGTGCTTTCTGGGAATATCTCCCAACTAGACTCTGCACATGAATCCTTGTCTCATAGTCTGCACTGGGGGAGCCCAAATCAAGATGATGGTCTTCATCTTTGTACTTGCTAGGTCTTCCTTTGAGAGCTAAGCCTGAAGAGTAAAGCCTCTTGTGCTGATCAGATGAGTAGATTATTACTGGTTGGCCCATTTGCAGAAGGAACCACCCAAGAGCAGACGAGAGAACTGAGTTCCAAGGCATGTTTCTGCAGAGACAAGGTAGAGAGGAGCAGAGAATTGGGCGCTGATCAGCAGCGGAGTGGACAAAGGGTGAAACTTTACTAACCTGGAGCAGAGGTCTAAGCCCACAGGACACTGGCCAGGAGAGTCTTGTTTCTCTGCATACTTGGCAAGGCACTTCATCTTCTTCTGTCTTCTCTTTACCCTCCACGTATGAGCTGATGACTCTAACATGTCTAGTTCTACCTCTACGCAAACACCTAAGAGATGCTGACAGCACTCCTCACAATAAGTGACAATTCCTGCACCTGACGCCCTTGGTGGACCTCAAACTCAGCATGTCCTGAACCAAGTTCATTATTTTCCCTCCATAATCCTCCTTTTCACCCCACCACAAAACACTGAATATTTTCCATCTTCAGCATTACTTCCTTTAGCTAAAAGCAAGCTCTGCACTTCTAAGCGATTTGCTGTTCCTATCTTCCACATCTGACTCCTCACCAAAACTGCTCCATTCTGTCCTGTGAATACTTCCCGAATGAGGCTTCTCCTCCCCATCACTGGTTTCATGTTCTCATCATCCCTCATTGCACCTGTTCAGTCATCTCATGACTCCTTGCACTCTCCCCCTTCATTTATCCCTCCATTTTGCAACCAGAGCAGTCTTCCTAAATGGTGCATCTGACCATGTCATCCCTACCGCCAAAACCTCCATTACTGACAAATAAAGGTTTAAATCATTTTTTCTGGCATTCAAGGCTGTCCTGTCGTCGTTCCATTTTTTCCCCTCTTCCCTCTTTTCCTATCTTGCATGTTCCTCTATCTCCATGCTCCATGTGCTCAAGACCAGCACTTTTCCAAAGTGTGTTCCACAGAATGCGGATACTTTGAGATGCTCCTCTGCAGAAGGGTTTCAGGGTAAGAAACCGGAGAGCACTGCTCCCTTTGCCTCACTCTTGGATATTCAAGTGGTACATTAGGACATTCTAGACTCTTGAGAAGTCCTGAAATGAAGAAATCTGTTTAATTTTGTTTAACTTAATGTTTCCCAACTTACGTGACCATGGAATCTGTTTCTCCCCTTTACAGAATAGCAGCTATTATTAGTCTTGTAAAGGACTAGTATTCGTTGGATACATGCCACTTTTTCTAACCACACCAGACTTCACATCTGAAACATGTCAAACCCCAGGACTAGAGTTGTTTTTTATTTATTTATTATTCCTTAAGCTCTTTACTTAGTCTTAAATGATTTTACCCCAATGTGTCTCTTAAATGCCTGACTTATCCTTTGGGGTCTAGCTCAGATGCCACACTCACCATGCAGCCTCCTCCGAGACCCCCCAGCATCCCTGCCCAGCACTTTTGGTGCCACTGTGAAAGGAGTGGTTTTGTTCTGTCTTGTAGTGTAATCAACTTACATACTTATTGAACTGCAAGATCTTTGAGGACAGTGTTTAATTTTCTTTTCTAAAAAATGATGCCTACAGTGCTGCACAACTACATTGACTGCAAGTAATGACGGATCAAGCTTTTCTTTCTGAACTGATTTTACCTCAGGTCATTATTCTCTGTGAACAACAAGCAACAGAGGAGCATGATTTCTTCTGGGTTGGATCAGGTTCGAATACCAGCTGGGCTGCCCACAAGGTGGTGACTTTGGCAATCTATGGAGCTTCTCTGAGCCCCAGTTTTCTTACAGGGCTGTTGTGAGAATTAAATGAGTTAATCTATGGTGGTGGTGGTGGAAGGAGGCTTAGCATGGTACCAGCTAAGTACCATAAATTTCAAAACCACAGTGATAATAAAGATGGTGATGGAGATGACGCCCACAGTGATAATGGATGACAAGCACTTAGTGGTCTCCAGGTACCAGGCCCCATACTAAGTGCATTGCAAGCACAATTTTATTTAATCATCACAGCAGCCATATGAGGTATATGTTATTATTCTCATTTTACAGATGATGAACCCAAGGCTGGGGTCTGAGCTGTGTAGTCTCACTCCAGAGCCTGTGGTCTGCTTAACCATCACACAATACTGTAGACTGACCTAGTAAAAATATTTACTAGTTGTTATTTTTATTCACAAATATTGCAAAATATGTGGAATTCAACAGAAAAAAGGATACCAGAAACTGCTGGATTGGAGGAGACTTTGGTGTTGAAATCTATATTTGTCACTGTCACTAAATTGTGAGGTCTGGAGCCAAATAAGGCTGACTTAAACCTCACTTCTTTTATCTGTGAAGTGGGTATCCTTTTTTCTGTTGAATTCCACATATTTTGCAATCTTTGTGAATAAAAATAACAACTAGTAAATATTTTTACTAGGTCAGTCTACAGTATGTGTGATGTACCTCATATGGCTGCCAGCTTGTGGTTATGCAGATTAGAAGCATTGCACATAAGTTGTTAGTTCATCTTTTCACTAGAGGGAGGGAAAGAATAAATTCAACTCTGAAATTGCATCCCACTTTCCTCTGAAAAACAAGCAAGCAAGCAAGCAAGCAAACAAACAAAAAACACAAAACCCCAAAACCTCCCTCTTTAAAATCTGGGACTGATGACAAAAGGTATCTGGAAAACACGGAGCCCATGACAGTCTGGGAACAGGTGCAGCTGCAGATCTTTGCTTGTGCGGATGAGGAGCCGAGAGGGTCGCCATCGCCCATGACCCCGAAGCCCACTGAGGCTGTGTCCTTGGAGGCTCGCATCCAGCCTCTCCTCTTTAACGCTTTGCTGCTGCCTAGCTGCAGTCTCCTTTCCATCTCCCTCCGCCGCCCGTTAGACCCCAGCTGCTCTCCCTCGGGCCAGCCCTAGGTCCCCTTGTGCCACCCTTACCACTGCTGCGGAAGTGATGTGGGAATCACAGGGCGGAGCGAGTGATTTATGGACAAACCCCGTCCGTAAACTCCCAGACAGAGGCAGGGTACGGGGCTAGCACGGCGTTCAAGGCTCATCGTGCTTCACCCCAGCTCACCTACTCAACCGGACTTTCGCTACCCACCTGCAGCCCTTCTGTGTCAATCACCTGGGGCCTCTCACGGCTAGGGTTTCAGGCTTCAGTGTCCTTGTTCACCCTGGAAGCCTGAAAGTTCAAAACAACACCTGATTCGCTCTTGTTCTCTCATTCTGGAATCTATTTTCTCTCCTTTAGCTCTGATTTAAATCGACTTTCAGCACGCTCCATGATGCAGAGCAAGTGTCTTCTCTTCCATGAAGGCTTCTCTTACGGACCAAGACAAAAGGTATTTTACCTGGAAGGTGCCCTTCCCTCATCATCTCTGCCTGCAGAGTGGTTTCCTTATCTTCTACTATAGCCCTTAGTATTTTCTAATCTATCTTATGATTGGAAGTTGACATATTTATGTTTCAACTGTATTGTAAAATCCCTATCAGATTAAGCAGCCACGTCTCTCTTTGGCAGCATCCAAGCAGATCTGGTCTTGAATATTGCTTCTGCAACTCTCTCTCACTTTGATGTTGCATAAGGTATCCAATTTCTCTCTTTTATTCATTGTTAGTGTTATGATTATTGAATTTATGTAACTGTTAGCTAATCTCCAAACCCACTTTTTCCAGCTAGACATAATTCTACAGCCTCTTTTAGGATTAGGTATGGTCATGTGACAGAATTCCAGCCAGAAGAGTGTGAGCAGGGGTGATGTTTGCCATTTTGGGGCCTGACCCATGAAAACTTCCTGTGCAATCCTCCGTGCTTTTTTCCATTTCTGCAGCAAACTTGGGTGCCATGTTTTGAAGATGGCGGTGTGGTAGCAAAATTTCAAGATGTTCTCCAATGATCCTTGCTCCTGGTATTCATGCCCCATGTAATTCTCTACTGTCCTGAATATGATGGATGTGTGCCACCAATAGGATATTGCAGAAAGGGCAGTGTGTGACTCCCAAGGCAAGGTCATAAAAGCTATGTGGCTTCTGCTGTAATCTCTCTTGCATCATTCTCTTTGGTGGAAGCCAGTCACTATGTCGTAAGGACACTCAAGCAGTCTTGTGGAGAGGTCCATGTGGTGGGGAACTGAGACCTCCTGCTAGCTGCCAGCACAAATTCTCATTTATGTGAGTGACCATCTTAGAAGTGGATGCTCCAGTCCCAGTTCAATCTTCAGATGACTGTCACCTTGCAGGAGACTCTAAGCCAGAACCACCCAGATAAGCCACTCCCAAATTTCTTATATATGGAAACTGATAATGCCTATTGTTTTAAGCTGCTAAGTTTTGGGGGTAATTTGTTATGCAGAAATAGCTAACTGATACAGGGGGCCACAAAGTGAAAGGGGCTTAGGTCCCTGTGACTCCCTAAATAGGAGCTGCCCACTGAGACTTGGGCTTTGTCTCCAAGTGGGAATCCCAAGGCTTAAGCTCCTTTAGCTTTATGGTAAATCTGCCTTTGTTAGACTCTAGTACATGTCTCTGCTTTTTCAAGTCTTTCTTTTATGGCTGTTAGTAAAGTTTTGTAATTTTTTTCCTGTAGGTTTTGAATATTTCCTTTTTTTCGTTTTCTTTTTTCCTCCTGTTTATTTCTATTTCTAGCCATTTTAATAGTTGGTTTTGTCTTTGTAGATTGAATGGAATTTAAATGATTTGTGTATGTTGATCTTTATATTCTGCAACTTTGCTCAATTCTCATGTAAATAAAGAAATTTGCCAGTTAATCTTGAATTTTCTAGATAATCATATCATGTGCAGAAAATAACAGTTTTCCTTTCCTTTGTCAGTGTCTTATTTCTTTTTCTTATTCTATTGTGTTGACAAGTACTTCTAATAGGATATTGAATGGTTATGGTGAGAGTAGTTTGGTCTTGTCATTTACATGTCTCTCCATTAAGCATGAGACTTGCTGGAGACTTCTAGTAGATTGAATTTAGCACATTCTTTTTGATGTCTAGTTTGCTAAACATGTTTTTTTTTTAACCAGGTATTATTTTGAACTTTATCAGATCATTTTTGACCTCTATTGAGATTATCATACAATTTTTCTAATTTAATATATTAACACAGTTGTTAATATAAATAGATCTTTGTAATTTCAAATGGGTCTTGTATTCTTAATATAAACCTTATTTGGATATAACATATGATTCTTTTAATATATATTGTTGATTTTGACTCGATAGTATTATACTAAGGTTTTTGGGTGCATATTCACTAAAGAGTAGCACCTATTATTTTGTTTTCTGGAGTTGTCTTTCCCTGATTTGGATATTCTTGTTTTTTTTAACTAGTGAAATGAATTAGTAACTTTTCGTCTTTTTCTGTTCTCCTGAGCAATTCCTGTATTAGAGGGTCTGTTTCTTTAATGTTCAGTAGTACCTCATGCCTAAATCTGTGTGGGCCTAGTGTCCTTTTTCCCCCCTCTTTTTTATTGAAGGACTAAAGCTTTGAATGCTTTTGCAGTTTCTTCCAAAGTTTATCATCTACTCAGCCTTTCTGCTTTTTCTTAAAGTTAATTTTACCAATTAAAAAAGGCTTCTCTACAATTCTCTTTCTTATTCTTAAACTTGTTTATTCTCTACTAATTTCTTAGATTTTCTAAGGCTTTGCCTATTTTATTAGTTTTTAATAAAATAGCTTTTGGCTTAATAGATTAATTATAATTCTTTGGTGTCATATTTTAGTAGCTTCTTTTACCTTCATTCATTAATTTCATAAATTTCCTGTATGCTTATTTTGATCTTTTTCTAGCTTCTTGAGCTAAAAGTTTAGATAATTTATTTTTAGTCTTTCTCATTTTTAGATAAATGCATGAGTGCTGTAAATTTTTCTTTGAGTACAGATTAATCTTTATCTGATAGGCTTTGATATAAAATGTTACATGGCTTATTAATAGTGTATAATTTATAGTTTGAGGTTTAGCTCTTTGGTTCAGTGTTTTAAATTTTTAGATAGTTCTTATTTTCATCTTCTTTTCCCTATTTATCTTCTCTGTTTCTCTTCTTATTCTAATTTTACATAAATATTGTCACCTTATTGATGTATGACTTTAAATTCATTGATATTGTTAAATCCTTAATATTTTTTGGTCCATTGGCCATATCAATGAGAGCAGTAATTAGGAATTTCCTACCATGATAATAAGTTTGTCAATGTCTCATTTTGGTTTTGAATCAATTTTTGCTTTATAAATTTTGAGGTTACTTTATTAAGTGCATTCAAGTTTAGAACTGTTAACAGCTTTTTGAAGACAGGGCCGTTTTATCATGATGTACCACCCTCTGTATCCCTCTTAATGATTTTTGTCTTCAAATCTATTTTGTCTAATTATAACAGTTTGCCCAGCTTGTTTTTGATTAATATTTACCTGACATTTATTTTTGCATCTTTTATTCAACCTTTCCATGTCCTTAGCTTAAGTTATGTGTCTTGTAAACAGTGTAGAGCTGGCTTATGTTTTTGTTTTATTTCAAGCTGATAAGCTCCCTCTTCCATTAGTGAGTTTCATTCATTCTGGTTTATTGTAATTATTTATACATTTGAACTTGCCTATTCTCATCTTGCTTTTTAATTTCTAGTTGACTCTTTGCTCTGCTTCTATTTTCTCCTTCATTGAATTTAGATTGAGCCAAAGTTTCATGATTTATTGATTTTTATTTTCATTTTTTTTTTCAGACAGAGTCTCATTTTGTCACCCAGGCTAGAGTGTAGTGGCACAATCTCGGCTCACCGCAAGCTCCACCTCCCGGGTTCACGCCATTTTCCTGCCTCAGCCTCCCAAGTAGCTGGGACTACAGGCGCCTGCCACCACGCCCGGCTAATTTTTTTTGTATTTTTAGTAGAGATGGGGTTTCTCCGTGTTAGCCAGGATGGTCTCGATCTCCTGACCTCGTGATCTGCTTGCCTGGGCCTCCCAAAGTGTCATGATTTATTTTTATTAGATTTTCTCTCTGCAAGTTTAGATATTATGTACTTATATAATTTACATATGTTATTTCCATTTTATATCACATTTTATTTCTATTATTTCAGTGGGTCCCCAGTGATATTTAACCATATTTATAGAATGTAACAATGTCTAAAGCCTGAGCTCACATTTTTGGGGGATACAGGTGAGTAGGTGAACGGAGGAGAACCTAGGGAGTCTATGATTCATAGAAACCTCTGGCCAGAGTCCAGGCAGCATGGAATTGTGAGGAGGACAAATAGAAAGCCGACAAGACCGGCAAAAGGAGCAAGCCAGGAAGCCCAGAAGAGCACAGAGTCTCAGAGGCATGAATGTCGGTCTCTCATGGGACTGTTTACGGACCTGCCAGTGTGCATGTGCGCGTGCTCCTGAGTATGTGAATGTGTGTGAATCATGCTTGCACATGTGTATGCGAGTGTGTATGTGTGTGTCTGTGTGTGTTTGTTACTTGAGAACTGAGGACAAGGGGAGGCAAAGGGTAAAAGGCAAAGGGTAAAACGGAAGCAGTAAATACATCTGACAGTAAGCAAGAGTTCATTTTCACTGGACATAGTACCAAAGAGCAAAGTCTGAAAGGGAAGAAGGCAGTGAAGGCTCAGTCCTTCCTGTCCACGTTAAAGGTGGATTTGGAAGAGTGGGTTTCTTTCCGGAAGACAAATGGATCAAGAGAAATTCCATCTACTTGTATCAGAGGATACAGGTTGACCTAGAATAGTGACCTAGGCAGACAGGACTGGCGTAGTTCAAAAAATCTCCTTTTTCACAGTGAAAGCCCAAATGACGTTATTTCTGAGACTTTTATCCTGTGATGTTGGTGTTCTGTTTTGTACACTATCCATCAGCACAAGAATCATTTGTTGACAATGGTTACTAAAGAAGTTTCAGGTCTCATCTCAATGTAATCTGTACTCTGATTAAATTATAAACAGATTTCTATAATTGAACAGTGATAGTCCATATGGTGTAGGAAGGGAGAATTCAAATAGAATATTCTCTCAATCGGTGATGACAGCACTAGTGACATGTCAGTTTATGAGAAACAGATATAGTACATAAAATATTCCCTTGTCTGGCTTACTTCTTTCCATAGTCAGGGCTATGAAATCTTTTCTGAACTAACTGACACACAAAATGAAGTTAATTAATATGATTTTAAAAAATATTATGTTTTTCATTCTATACGGTGTTTTTTGTTGCTAATAGAACTAAAATCTCAGCACATTCACTTCCAACCCAAAATGAAATGCAACCTTTCAGTGTGACGCAGGCTTTCTTCCTACTCTGTTTCCTGTCATAATCTATGTTTTGGTAAGTAAGAGGACGAATGGACTATGCCTTATGCTTATAAAACACCTTTTATTTTACCATCTGTAAGCCTTAGCTAAACACTGCTGATAGTCCAGAACAGATACAGAGACAACAATGCAATGAATTAGAGAGTAAAAGCACTAATGGGAGGAAGCAAAAAATGGAAACCGAGGCTGTGTGCTTTATTTAAATGGTACAGTTCCTGTTTAGAAAATGAAAATCAAACTATTTGAAGTCACTTTGGACTACTGAATTTTCTTTATATATATATATATTATTTCAATAGCTTTTGGGGTACAGGTGGATGTTGTTTACATAAATAAATGCTGTAGCGGTGAAGTCTGAGGTTTTAGTGCACGCTTTGACTTAGTAGTGTACATTGTACCCAATATGTAGTTTTTTTTTAAATCCCTCACCCTCCTCCTCTGAGTCTCCGTTATACCACCCTGTATGCCTTTGTGAACCCATAGCTTAGCTCCCACTTATTAGTGAAAACATGTGGTATTTGGTTTTCCATTCCTGAGTTACTTCACTCTTTGAATAATGTCCTTCAGTTTCATCCAGGTGCTGCAAAAGGTATTATTTCATTTTTTTAATGGCTGAGTAGTATTCCATGGTGTATGTAGACCTCATTTTCTTTGTCCACTCATCTGTTGATGGGCAAGTAGGTTGTTTCCATATCTTTGCAATTGTGAATTATGCTGCGATAAACATACACATGCAGGTATTTTTGATATATGACTTATTTTCCTTTGGATACCGAGTTTTCTAATGCAGGTTTTGCTGTGACCACTAACTGGAGAGGCCTTGGTAGCCTGTCATCTCTTTCCACCCTGTGGGTCTCACTGCCTGGGAATCCACATTGTTCCTTTTAGCAGGCCTTCACCTCACATCTTTATCCTGGCCCCTTTCTTCGTTGCCACACCTGGGCTTTACACCTCCCACTGGCTTCTATTTGCTGCCACATGAACTCCAAATGGCTGTGACCAAGGGCCAAGTTCACCCTTCCATCCCGCCTTGAGTTCTCACTCTGACACCCGGAATATCAGCACTGGAGTCAGCTGCATGCTCCCCGTGGGATACTGGCTGCCTCTCCTGGACGTGAGACAATTTGAGTGCAGTATTTCTCTAGTTGGTGACCCTTCCCAGCTCCTCCTTTCAGGGGATGTGGTGTCATCCTGGCATTGTCCTGTCCTAACCTAGCCCTGCTGGTCTCCATAGCTGCAGCTGGATATCCAAACACCCAACACACATAATCATGGCTCTGTGCCGTGAGGAGGAGACAAGACCCCCCCAAACCATTCTGTCGAGCTTTCCTATGGTTGGGTTCTGGATGTATTTCTCTTCTTTTCTTTTCTTTTTCTTTTTTTTTTTGAGACGGAGTTTTTCTCTTTGTTGCCCAGGCTGGAGTGCAGTGGCGCGATCTCTGCTCATTGCTACAACCTCTGCCTCTCAGATTCAAGTGATTCTCTTGCCTCAGCCTCCCTAGTAGCTGGGACTACAGGCTCCCACCACCATGCCCAGCTAATCTTTGCATTTTTAGTAGAGACAGGGTTTCACCATGTTGGCCAGGCTGGTCTCGAACTCCTGACCTCAGGTGATCCATCTGCCTTGGCCTCCCAAAGTGCTGGGATTATCGGCATGAGCCACTGCACCTGGCCCTGGTTGAATTTCTTGAGAGAGTTGCGTGATTCACCCTAGAACCCCCTCATTCTGCTCAAGCAGCAGGACAGGCTCCCTTCAAGCCAGGGCCACTGTTAATCAGGAAAAAGAGGTGATCAAGAATGTTCTCAATTCGAGAGGGTCAGAAACATAATCAACTTTTGGTTGATGATGGGAGGCCTGTTTTAAAGTTTGGTCCTGAAGCCCTAAGCATGCGTTTTCTGGCCATGAGGCACCTGGGGAGGAGGCTGGTTGGGAAAGAGCTCCTTCAACCAGGAGGCTGCCTCCTTCCAGGGAGAGTCACGCAGGAGACAGCTGAAGATGCTGTCATGATTAGAGTCAGGTCAGTATTTCTTCTCTGTGGGAGCATCCCATTGGCCAGGTAGTCATTCCAGAATCTCAGATGCATGTCTTTCAATTTCCCTTCCATCCCCGCTGCAGTCCGGGTCAGGATCTGGCCTCTCACCATCCTGGGCTGCCTATTTCTAGGATCTCTCCCTCTCACCAATCTCATGCAGCAACCAGCATTACATTCCTGAAATATGGGTTGTTGCAGGTCCCTCTTGTCTGCAGGATAGAGTGTCAACTTCTGGGTGTCCGACCAGCTTCCTCCACATGTCCTTATAACCGATTGTATTGATTTAATCTCATTTCCTAAGGGGTCTCTGCACTTGGATGCTCTGAACCTGTGTGTAGTTGGTTCCCTTAGCCTGGACAGCTCTTCTTTTCCTCTTTTCCACTGATCACGAGACTTCACAATTGTGAAATCCTTTCTTTAATGCCTCCTTTTGTGGGAAGAACCCCGGAGGTAATCAGTGGGGTTCACTGAGGTCCACTCCTCTTTTCCTCTACACCACTCTTTTATGCGTCCTGTCTAGCCTCGTGTTGAAAGTGCCTATTTCTGGGCTCCAATTAGGCTCATTCATTCTCCCTCTTTTCTTTGAATTATCATGAACTGAATTGATCTGTCTTTTAAAAAATTATCCTTGTAAATTGGGTCTATCTTTTAAGTATTAACCTTATTTCCCTCAATTCAACTTATTTCCAAATAACTATTAGGCCTGCCCATTAGGTGATAAGTTTTTTTTTAAATAATTTGTCACTGTAGAAATATTCAAACATATACAAAAGTAGAGAGTATAGCCTGTGAACTCCTACATCCCTAGCACCCAGCTTTGTCACTCCTCCATATTATGTTGAAGTAAATCTCAGATGTCTTTCTACTATAAATATTTCACCATATTCTTTTAACAGATAAGGAAACTTAAAAAATAACCATCATACAATTAATTACTTAAATTTATTAATACATTTTTAATATCAGATGGTAAGTTACAGGATGGAGCTGTGACACCCTTGTCATGAACAAGCCTACAGTTGTAGACTCATGCTCACAAAGGGTGCTCAGCTCCCTATTAATGAATTGATTGATGAATCAATTAAATGATGTTGTGATTATTGGCTATCACTGACACTTGCAGAAGGTAGCTCTCTCTTGTGCTTATTTCATGTTAATCTCATCTAACTTTAAGGAGCTCATTTCATGACACATGGAATTTAAAGGCCAGTACTCCACTATTTATGGACACTCTTCTAACTCAAAGTAGCTAGCTATTAAGGAAACCAACCTTAAAGTCAGGCTGACAGGGACCTTAACGTACCAATTCCATTTCCAGCCTTATAGACTCAACCAAGTTATTTAATGTTTCTAAATCCAGTTTTCTTATTGGAAAGAGTTTCTAATAGTACCTATCTCCTAGGATTTTTGTGTGGGTTAAATGAGATATGAAAACACAAGGCAGTGTTGGGTACTTAGTAAGTGCTCCATAAATATTATCTGTTCTCATTTTTTCTGCCTGCAGAGTATAATATCCTTTTTTCTCCCACTTTTAAATGCTGGAAGAAGATTGAAAATGGCAACTAGCATCTCATAAAATGACATAGGATAATTTAGAAAAGTGGGGAAGTATTTATATCTTAAGTCAGCACTGTATAAACATCGATATGAGCCGACAATATTGTGTGCTCTCCAAGTGTTTTGCAGAAGCAGTGGGGCTCCTGCTGAGATGTGGTCTTGCCAAACCCCCTCAAGTTCCAAAGATGGTCTTTTCAAAATCTTTCTCCTCTATTGCCCCGGGCCATGTTCTTCCAGAAAACTGCCTGCAAGCAATTTCCTTAATCGGGTTGCTAAGGGCAACCCCAAAGAAACAACATACCAAGCTATCTGTCTGTCCATCCGAATCCCAAAAGCTTTCCTTGTGCTGCCTGCTCTGACCAAAGAGGCATTCGAGGCACATGTGAGAGAACAGCTTTCCAGAAACCACACTTGAGTCCACAGCAGAGCAGAAGGGGCAGGAGGCATCGGGACCATTTCCAGATTTCTCTCTGGCCCTGATTGTCTAGATTTGCATCCAATCACTGCAAGAGTTTACACAAAAGTTGTTAGAAAGATTTGGGTTTCACACAGAGTTATGAAAACAAGGTAGAAGCCTGATGTCTTCATTTCCCATGAAATCTTGTGGGTGTAAATGAAACATGTTTTAGTCTCAAATCCTGGAGCTGTGGGGTTCACAGTGGAGAAATATCCAGGTCTCTTGAACAAGACTGGATGATAACCAGGGAGAGTTCCCTTTTTCCCCCACATTCATTTATGAGTTGGTCAAACTGTTGTCTATTCACAGGAGATTCTTAGACATGAGAGCTATGGGACAATCTCTTTTCAGATCCTGACAGTGTCCCTGGGAAATCTTTCTGTTCTTAGTAAATATCAAGTCAGATAAATCAATAAGGCTGGCGATGGAGCTGAAGGTAAACCAGGAGGCACTAAATCACAGACCATGCAAATTCATGTAATTCTTAGCTTTGGGAGGTGTTTAATGCTGTGTAATAAACACCATCAAAAATCTCAGCAACATAAAACAACAATCACTGATTCTTTAAAAATCTTGGGCCTCTAGGTCAGAGAGCTGATCTTGGCTTCAAGTTCCCAGTGGGTTCAGGCTTCCTCCATCTGTCTGTCATTCTGGGACCCTTGATGACCCAGGATGTAGTCAGCTCATGGTTGTTGCTGAAGCCGAATAAGGGTGAGCAGAAATGTGATGTTTCTGAAGCTCTGGGCTCAGAATTGGCACACTGTCATTTTTGCCCATATCTTATTGGCCAAAGCACAATATATAGACAAGCCCAAAATCAACGGAGAAAATGAAGTCCATTCACAGTGACTCATGGCAAGGGTGGGAAGGAAGCAAGGGTTGCAAGCAGAGAATACAGTTTACCCCACAGCGTAACTCAAGCAAGTCAGCCTGGCAGGGCCAAGGTCAGTCTTACTTTCTTGGCAACTGGGGTGGCATTATACACCAGAGCTCAGTGGCCCATGGCTGAGATTGTATATTAGGAACTACAATCCAAGTAGCCTAAAGTACAGCCCAGGCTTGTGAATTTGGAAATTTCCATTTTTAGGAAATTTGGTATTGCTCTGTGTGCCACCCCCATATCCCAAGGTATAAGCAGTGCAGTAGCTAAGTATTTTTAGGACATGCAAATCTACTATATTTTGTTGGCTACAAGTTATTGGAGCTCACAGGATTTTCTAAAGCTGCAATTCCAAATGGCATGGACTAGAAGCCAGATTTTCTCACTCCATGTCAAGGGCTATTCTTCTTTCTCTCTCTGTCTCTAACAATAATGCAATGATATTCTGAATTTAGTTGTAAATGACATTTGGAATTTGATATAAGCTATTTGATTTTCCTTCACAAATTTGTTTACAGCAATTTCCTCCCAGAACACACTGATAAAGAGAAATAGATGACAGTTATTGATGAACCCTGCTGCTGGCAGTTATTAATCAGCCATTGACTTGATGAAGCAGCCATGGATGCCACACCTGATGGTGAGGCATGTGACCTGGGGTCCAGCTGCCGCGGGTCATCCATGTGGCTTTGGGAGTGTTGGGAAGCTACTGCTTCCGCATCTCCAAGGAACAAGTGTCCTGTGAGAGTGGAAGTGAGAGGTCAGTAAAGACAGACCCGTTTTTTGAGCCCTTACTCTGCCAGGCATTGGGAAACAGAGAAACAGAGTTTCTGTCCTTGTGAAGCTTCAGCCTAGTGGATTATTTCTCTACAACTGTCATGGAACATTAAGAAATAATTTCGAAAGAGTGAAGGGCACGGTAGGCACATTTTACATAAGTCATTTAATTGGCGCTTCCAAATGCCTCTTAAAGGTACGTGACAATCCCATTTTACAGGTGAGAAGACTGAAGCTCAGTGAGTTCTAGTAACTTGACAAAGCCCCACAGCAAGCTGACAGATGAGTCAGGATTCCAGTGCAGATCAACTAGACCCCAACGTCTTTGCTTTTCCCACCACATGACTTAGGGAGAATGGAGCATCCCATTTCAGGAGAATGTGATGTCTCTGAAATTCTGTCTTCAGCAATGTCCTCTTTCAAATTTTATGTGTTCTTTGCTACCTCCATTTGGGCAGAAATTGTGTCTTATAAGAATTTAATCCCCTGAAGCAATTGGAATGGTACTGGAGAATAAACAAAACAAAACAAAACCAAAAAACAAAAAAAACCTCATTAATGTTTTAAAAGTAGAAATGCAAACACAGCAACAAAAAGTAGCCCTAATTGCAAAGCCCAGTAGAATTGTGCTTGAGATGATTTGCTGCTTTATTTTTGGAAGCCCTCCGTATTACCCACACTATTATCAAACTCTTCTTGAGCAGTGAACATCAAGAGATCATGGATTAAATGGGAAAATTAGTGTCAAGATTACATCAGAAGAAAGGCAAGTATCGCATCATTTCACTGCCCACAAAAATACATTCTTTCCCTTTCCCTCCACTATTTTAAGACTTCATTGACCTTTTCTAAGGTCCCAATTTCCATTTAACCTCTGTGCCAGTCAAGACAGCAGTCCCAAGTCTCTAACTTTCTTCACCCAATGATCACTCTTTGAACTCACCAAGCATGCTACAAACAGAAGGAAGCCATTAGCAGGGGGAGTTCGAACCTATATAGCCAACCATAAATTAGAAGTCCAAGGAAGCATTTTCAACCACTACGAGGTCACTCAGGCTGACTGCTGGCAGTGGCTTCTCATCGATGACAGGTCACTAAAGAATTCTCTCTAGGCGGCTCATTTCTGGTGGCAGCAATATTACTGTTTGGACTTCTGAAATGATTTTTGTGATGCACATGGCTGCCAGAGGCAGGAATTCTGGAATCAGAGAGGAGAAACCACTTACCTCAGGGGCTGAAGGAGCCTTTGGGCTTCCTGGCTAGAGTGCTGAGGAACTTGGCGCTCTCAGGCTGCTGGTGGGAGGAGAGACCTGGGTTTGAGGAGGTGACCGGCCAGGCTTATGGACGGAGATCCACATGATGACTTTCTCCAGCCCCTGTGCACTCAAACTGCCGTAAAATCAGTTAGTGGGTTTGCGCCTTGAGCAGCTCTAGTAATTCATTTGGGGTGTCTTTATAGTTTACAAGGCACTCTTGCTTCTGAGTTTCACTTGGAGGCTGAGGTCACTCCCAGAAGCCCAGTAAAGAGCAGTGGCCAAGTGCACAAACTGGGCCTGGGCTCAGATCCCAGCTCTGTCGCTTTCTAACTGTGTGACCTTTGGCAAACTACTTAACCTTTCCGTGCCTCTGTTTATGCATCTGTAAAATGGTGGTAAGACTTGTACCTATCCCAAAGAGTTGCTGTGAAGTTGAACTGAGTTAATATTTGAAACACTTAGAACTGTGCTATTAAGGCATTAGCCTAAGCTTCTCCATTTTAATAGGTGAAGATATTTGGAAATCTATAGAGGATGATTTGCTATAGTTTACTCAAGTGACTTGAACCTAACTCCCCCTCCAAAGTCTGACCATTATTCCATATGGATGTTCCTTTATGCAATTTTCTGTCCATCTATCCCAGCCAGATTCCATTTCTTGCTGTAATTTGAACATTTTCACACTGGATTTTCTAGGAAATGTGGCCGAGGGAGGGCTATCTTAGGTATACACTTACACTTTTTAAAACTGTTCCTGTTTTGTTGTGTGTGCTTATGCTCAGGTTTTGAGTTTACCTCTAAATCTCAAAAGAAGTATATTGAAAAGTATGAAATTGCCATTTATTATAATGATGAAATCAACTTCCTTAAGAATTTCACATGTCAATGCATAGAAATTATTTCAAATAAAGTATGTTTCTGTGAACATAAAACATTTACTTGTTATGACACTGTAATCAGGGAGTCACAGATTCTAGGATATGAAATGCTAAGCACCCCATCTCTACCAAAATAAAAAAATTTAGCCCGGCATGGTGGCACACACTGTAGTCTCAGCTTCTCAGGAAGCAGGGGTGGGAGGACAACTTGAGCCTGGGAGGCTGCAGTGAGCTGTGGTTGTGTCACTGCACTCCAGTCTGGGTGACAGAGGGAGACTGTGTCTCAACAAACAAACAAACAAACAATAAATAAATAAATAGAAAGAAAGAAATACTAAGTAGACATTTGATTATCTCATGCCCAGGTTGTATCTGGAGATAAGGGTATGCTGGAAAGAATCCTGGACTAAGAATCTGGAAGTCTGGATTCTAATCTCAAATACTTATTGCATTCATGGTGAACAAATTATCTCTTGAGTTTTAGTTCCCCATTTGTAGAATGGCACTGGGTGACCTTTCCATTTCCTCCTCATTCCAATATTTCTATTACTCTGTCTTGGTTTGGGTTTCTTGAGAAGCAGAGAGGAAAAGTTAATTGGGAGGCAATCTCAGGAAGCACTGTTAGGGGTGCAGGGAAGTGAGACAAAAGAGAAGGCAGCCCATAATGGTGCAGCACCAATCCATTTACCTCTTGCAGCCATTGGAGCTTCATCCAGCTGGAAACCCTGGGAGATAGCGTGGGACATGCCTCAGACTGAGGGAGCTGGGGTATTTACACCCCAACTCCTGTCAGTCAGAGCTTGAGGGCTGTTCTCAAAAGGCTCTTCTGGTCTGCCACATGGAGGAAAATGGTGCAGGAAGTCCTTTTGGCTGACGTGTACAGGTGCTGATGATGAGAAGGTGGGCACTATTCCCTGAAGTGGTGTAGGAGAGGAGCACCTGCTGTTTGCTACACATTGACCTCCCAGATCTGCCTGTGATTTGGGGCCTATAGAGATGTGTTGATTCTGTCTAGTCAAAGTGAGAGTCATTGCAGAACCAAAACCAGAATCTTAGTGGTGACTGTGCAATGCCATTTGGTCTAGTGATTTTACCCAGAGCATCTCAGAACACTAGTATTGGTAGTATGTAGCCTTGGTAATAAATATATACAAGCACATGTTGAAATGACTTGTTATTATATGGCTAGAGCAAACCCACGTCATCCTCATGATGTCTTGCTGTCACAATCTCATTCTCTCTTGGGGTCTGACCTGACTCCTCAAGCAAGAGAACAAGGGTTGGCAGAGCTCTCCAGGAATGCACAGCCCCAGGTGCCCAGCAGAGGGCATCAAGTATGACAGATATTGGAATGACATCTGTTGTGTGTGCAGAGCAGACTGACTGAGTGGAACCATGACCAAAGAGAACTCAGGTAGACTCAAGTGCTTCTGGGAAGTTTGAGAAACTTCCCTGACAGAGAATTTACTTCAAGTCAGATACCTCCCCAATAATTGAAAATCCTGCCAATAATGAGGAAAGAGAAGTGGACCCAAATTCCTATTTCCTTGAATCTGCTCTTCAGTTTGTTCATGAAATTTGCTCACCTGATAAATCTTGCTTGGGAGCCTGCCATGCTCCAGCACTGGGGACCCAGCAGTGAAAAAACCAGTACAATCTGGCCCTCACGGAGCTTCCCTGATATGGTTTGGCTCTGTGTCCCCATCCAAATCTCATGTCGAATTATAATCCCCATGTGTCAGGGGAGGGACCTGACGAGAGGTGATTGGATCATGGGGGTGGATTTCCGCCATGCTGTTCTTGTGATAGTGAGTGAGTCTCACAAGATCTGATGGTTTAAAAGTGTGGCACTTCCCCTTTTGCGTGGGCTGTCTCTCTCTCCTGCCGCCATGTAAGACGCACCTTGCTTCCCCTTTGCCATGATTGTAAGTTTCCTGAGACCTCCCCAGCCATGCAGAACTGTGAGTCAATTAAACCTCTTTTCTTGACAAATTACCTAGTCTTAGGTAGTTTTTTTATAGCAGTGTGAAGATGGACTAATACATTCCCTTTTAGTGAGAAGACACAGGCAATAAACAAACTACTAACTAAATGCACAGTGTCAGGAAAGAGAAATTTTAGGAAAAGGAACGAGGCAGGGTAGGGGAGTGTAGAGGTTCAGGAGTGGTGTTTTAGTTTGGTGTTGTGCCCAGGGCAGACCCTCAGATAAAATGCCTTTAAGACAAGATCCTGTGGAATGGAGGGAGGACCTAAGGAGGCAATGCAGATGTCTGGTAATGGAGGGTCCCAATTAGAAAACACAAAAGATCGGAAAACCTAAGGCCTGAGTCAGGGTCACTACCTGAAGTGGGGCTGAGCAGGGTGTTGGGGACAAGTCGAGGACAGAGAGGGCCTGAAGGTGAGATCAGTTATCAGTCAGGTTAGGCCTTGTGAAGACTTTGGCTCTTACTCTGGATGGGAAGTAGAGGTCTGGCATTCTCTGCCTTTCATTTGGAGGGGAATCCTCAGGAGTGGAAGGGGAGCAAAGCTGGGAAAAGTAGCAATAAAGTACCTGCACATGTTTTATATAGATTTTGTTCACATCTCCAAAAAAAGTGCAAAAACTCCCCTAGCTCTGCATTTTCCAGCCACTGTGGACTGAATTGTGCCACTCCCCACCAAGTTAATATGCAAAAGCCCGAACTCCCAATGTGACATTGTTAGGGGGTAGGGCCTTTGCGGGGTGATTAGGTTTAGATGAGGGTATGAGTGTGGAACACTGAGGGTGGGGTCCTGTGGGTGGGGCCCTCCCTCTCTCTCAGCCATGTGAAGATATAGGGAGAAGGCAGCCATCTGCAAACCAAGAAGAGGGTTCTCACCAGGACCTGGCCATGCTGGTACCCTGACCTTGGGCTTCCAGCCTCCAGAACTGGGAAAAAGCAAACAATAAATGTCTGTTGTTTAAGCCCTCCAGTCTGTGGTATTTTGTTACGGCAGCCTGCGCTGACTAATACACCAGCCAATTTTGTTTCTGTTTTCCCTCCCTGAAGTCAGTGAGGATGGGAGCTCTCTAGGTAGCAGTGTGAGGGTCTGAGGGAGACCACCGAGGGACATGGGTGGAGAGGGGCAGTCATGGGTCTGAGAGGCCAGCAGGGGCCAGATCATGCCTGCTTTGTAGGACACAGTGAGGGGCTGATACTTCAAGATCTGTGGGAATGGAAGCGGGAGCCCAGGGAGGGCTGCAGGGAAGGACTTGGCTCTGGCTGCTGTGGAGGGAGAGCAGGTGGTGGGAAGGCAGGGCAAAAAGTGAGGAGTCCACAAGAGACACTCAGGCAAAGTACGGGCTAAGATTGCAGTGGCTGAGACAGGGGCAGCCGCCATGAGGATGAACATTAGGAACGCCACAGAGAGGGTTGTTCCAGATGACTCCAAAAGCCCCCTCCAACTCTAAAATTCCAATCATTGGATGCTCAGTGCATTAGCAGTGTCAGATATATATTTCTTAACCATACCAGAGGAGGGAGCTGGGGACTATTTGGGAGGTAGAAGTATCAAAACCTGTGGGCTGAATGAGGCAGTGTGTGTGCCTGTGTGTGTGTGTGTGTGTATGTGTCTGCGTGTGTGTGCCTGTGTGTGCATGTCTCCATGTGTGTGTGCCTGTGTGTGTGCCTATGTGTGTTTGTGTGTGTGTGTGTGGCTGCATGTGTGTGTGTGTGTCTCTGTGTGTGTGCCTGTGTGTGTGGTGTGGGTGGGAGTTGATGAATGGGGAGAACTCTAGGAAGAGTCCCAGATGCAGGCTTGAGCAAATGGCGCAGTGGAAGGGCAGACAGGTGGGGTGTGTCACTGGCCGGGGGAGGGGGTGCAAGAGAAATCATCAACCCTTGCTCCAGAGGTCCCAGGACACCAGAACTTGTGCAGTGACCTTGGTGACAGGGACACTGCCAAGATCAGATGCTGTAGGGCCGTGTGGAGAAACACATGAACCTGGGGCCAGGTGGGCAGCAGAAAACGTGAGACAAAGCAGAGGAAATGGGGGCTCTGGGGATAGGAGGGAGGGGCTCTTGGGCCACTGTTGATTGGTTTTCCTTTGAGGGCTTGGGGCCTTGTCCTGGGTGAGCACCTTCTTATACGATGGCACTGGAAGACCAGCAGGTGACAAGGATATTACGATGTGGTATCCAACACCTGGGTCACTGCTGTAGTAACCAGAGTTCTGTCTTTTTTCTGAATGTAGAATTTTATGAGCGAAACATTAAATTCTTTATTTTTTAAACATGAAAATTTCAAATACAGACTGGTTCACCATCAGGAACACCACAGAGAGGGTTGTTTCAGATGACTCCGAAAGCCCCCTCCAACTCTAAAGTTCCAGTCATTGGATGTTCAGAGCATTAGCAGTGGAAGATATACATTTCTTAACCATACAGTAGATTTCCTACTTTAACTACATAAATTTGTTTCAAAACCAACCACTATTAGGGGAGTTCTGTGAACTTACTTCATGTGCCATTGAATTTCTAATAGGTGATATCTAATTTTAAATTGTAGTTTAGAGAAAAAATGTTGCTATTCTATTGCTGAAACATAATTGATATATAAGGAGAGTTTGGCTTTGAATATATTTCTTTCTCTGTATATATTTATTTTAGATTTCATGAGTGAGTATTTGATTCTTAAAATATTGAGGACATTGCAAAACATGATTTTACTGGATTTTTCAGAATCGTAAAGAAGAATAATTCTTTTATAGTTTAGTAACTATCTAAAATAATGTAGACACTTTTGACCTTATTTCCTTGATGTTTCTTTGAGATGAGGAGGTAGTAATTGCAATTTCACTTTTTCTATTGAATAAAAAGCTAAATGAAGTGTCTGACACATTGCTTTTCTAACCCAAATTCCACAGTGCAACGTGACTTTGACTAAAAAAGTCTTTGAAACTAGAACAAAAGAGCAAGTGGAAAGGGAGACTCAACTAGAACCAAGTAGATACCACATCTGACAGAAGAGTAGATTATTTGCAGTCCACTGAAGGATGTGCTGCATGAAGCAGTGTGTTTCCTCTCATCACATTGCCTGAACTCTATTTATATACTGTGAAATGTTCTGGGATATTTGTTGAGCTTTAAATTTAGTAAAGCAATATTTTATTGTTCTAGCAACAAAAAATTAAGTTATTACATTAATTAGAAAGTGATCTGAGAACCTTATTTTGATATAGGAGGGGGACAGGGAAGCGCTGGGAAGGGAAGGGCATGGTCCCTGGCTAGGACTCCATCCCTGGGTTTGTGCCCATGGACCTAGGTAAGGACAGGGATTTCTGTTTTTGTGTCCAAATGTTGCATTTCCCAAGACCACCCTGGCCGACCATGCCCCCATCCTGTGCCTGTAAAAACCCTGAGACCCTAGCAGGCAGAGACACAAGTAGCTGGACGTCGAGAGGAATGTACCGGCAGAAGAGGACATAAACAGACGCCCGCTGACACCAGGCCAGTAGGCCATTGACCAATGGAACTATGTGGTGATGGATTGGCAGGAACGTTGAATCCTGGACATGACCATTCTACAATGTTATTGTTAAATTTTTTTCTTGAGCAAGGTGTGTATAAGTAAGTAAATAAGGGCATAATATCAGGTAAACTGAATGGCTGGAAAGTGGCAACCAGGATTTAGCTATTTGGCATTATCACAGGTTTTTCAGAAACATTCAATTTTTAGTGAAAAACAAGTCCCCTCCAAAATTCAATCTACTGCAATTGATTTGCATTGTGGTTTAATGCTGTTAACAGTCTATAAATAATGGACTCAAATATTTGAAGTTGTGGATGCTTTCATACTGTTTTAAACAAACATAACTTATATGCAAATGGTTAAGAATACCAGAAACATTGCAAGAATGCTCTTTTTAAATCCTGAAGATATTGCTTTATTTTAAAGCATCAAGGATGATTTAGATTTTTGGAAAAACAGAGGTGGCATGAAGATTTCTGAAGTCACTCACACACAAACCCGTCACAGCCGCTGTGATCTATAAGCCAAATTTGTGTAAGAACTTTTCTTTTTTGAATAACAACAAAACAACAAAAACCCTCCTAACTGAAACTGGGAAAGGACTAGAAACTTTGTTTTCTTACTAATGTGAGGTTGGAAACATATTGGCTTTCAAGTGAATTGGCCGTGACCACAGCAGCACTTGGATCTGAGGGAGCCGAGATTGCAGGCAGATGTGAGTTTGGCACTTGCATGCCCACGTTAAAAAACTTTTCTCCTTTCTCTTACCCGCATATTGAGGCTGGCCTTGCTGGAGAGGTGCAAACTGATTACAGACTCACATTACCTGGAAACATGCTATTGACTTAACATGGGGCCTGTCTACTTAGGCTCTGATTTTTGAAAATGCAACCTTTATCCAGAATATTTGACAAATGCTCAGAATGCTCAGAAATGTATTAATATACAGCCAGACAGCTGTCAAAGCAGCAGGCTTCTCCCCTGGAGAGTTCATTAACCTCATTTCCACTTGCTGAGTAAGGAGCTCTGTCTTGCCTGAGAGGGACCATGGTACCAAAATGTATGGATTTCAAGTGAGGAGTGAGAAAAATAACTGAAGTATGAGAAAATAAAGATTTCTTGATAAGGCCCAAAGACTAGCTCATTTCCTAGTGTGTGTTTTAAATGCCCATTTTCTGTTTATTTTACTTACCTATGCATTTATCTATTCATCTCTTTTCAAAATGCTTTGAAGGTGCAATGATGATATGCTATTTTATGAACTAATTTCCTTAATATACAAAGAGCTCTTTTAAGTCAATAAAGAGGTCAAAGCTTATGAACGCAAAGAGAAGTGTAAATGATTTTAAAAGATTATCACTTATTAGTTGAACAGAGATGAAAACTTTGAAAATACACTGAGGTAACCAGTGATAATGCATAGTGCTTGTGAGGTTGTGTTAATTGGAGTGTAAACTAGTACAAGGTTTTTGGAAAACAATTGGGCAATATCTTTCCAAATTTGAAATGCATGGATTTCCTTGTCCCAGAAATTCCACCAGAATTCTTCTAACAGATAAGAAAGACTCCCATTCTGTAGGTTGCCTGTTCACGCTAATGATAGTTTCTTTTGCTGTGCAGAAGCTCTTTGGTTTAATTAGATCTCATTTCTCAACTTTGGCTTTTGCTGCAATTGCTTTTGGTGTTTTAGCCATGACTTGGAACCAATCCAAATCCCCATCAATGATAGACTGGATAAAGAAAATGTGGCACATATATACCATGGAATACTATGCAGCCATAAAAAAGAATGAGTTCATGTCCCTTGCAGAGACATGGATGCAGCTGGAAACTATCATTTTCAGCAAACTAACACAGGAACAGAAAACCAAACACAGCATGTTCTCACTCATAAGTGGGAGTCGAACAGTGAGAACACATGAACACAGGGAGGGGAATACATGGACACAGGGAGGGAATCATCACACACCGGGGCCTGTCAGGGGGTTGGGGACAAGGGGAAGGAGAACATTAGGACAAATACCTAGAGCATGCGGGGCTTAAAACCTAGATGACGGGTTGATAGGTGCAGCAAACCACCATGGCACATGTATACCTATGTTACAAACCTGCATGTTCTGCACATGTATCCCAGAACTGAAAGTTTAATTTAAAAAAACCTGGGAGTTATAACTTTTGTTCTGGGGAAAAAAAAGAAAGACTCCGTCATGTGCACAGAATTTGAATATGGTACAGTGGCTAACTCTGGGGTTGGGAATTGGATACCAGGAGGCAGGGTGGGAGAGAAAGTCATTTGTTCTCTGTGCCATTTGTATTGTTTAGGTTTCCTAAGCATGTGCCTGTGTTATATAGTCACAGAAAGATAATTTAAAAATATATTTGTTGATGCATAAATGACTATAAATTCACTATATAAGAAGAAATGGCTTACAAAATTAATCCAAATCAAACTAAATGATAAGAAAGTGATAAATGAATGTAAAGGGAAAACGGAGGTAGGAGCACTAGGATGAAGCCAGGTTGAAATCCTGTGTTACGTGTGGATGCTGCAGGTGGGCTGAAGTTCCTAGCAGCAAATAAAATAGTGAAGGGAAGTGTCACAGGGTGAGACATGATGCAGGATGTCTACTGAAAGAAAACAATCTTTTGCCAGAAGTATAACTATCCTAGTCCTGAGATTAAGAGAAATTTCTCCTGTGGGTCCTCACAGAAAGGATTTAATAAATAATGTCCTCAAAATCAAGCCCAGGGTAAATGCAACAGTAAGTTTCAATATCAATCTATCCTTGAGGTAGATTAGATTACGGTTCAAATTCTCATTTCCTCCATGTAATGGCTGTCCTTTCTACCTTTGCCTGGAGACTTAGCAGTGCCTCCCACCACAGCAGGCAGAAGGTACATCTCACTCTACCCTCTGACATCAGCTCCCTCATGGAACTTCCTTTGGCCAATGAGCCGAGAGCAGAGGCGTGAGTTGTGTCTAGCCAGGGGGTTCAAAACTTGTGTAATTTGGCTTGGCCTTTTGAGCTTCAGCTTTCTCCATGGGAAAATCATGCCCTGCATAGCCATTGCTCCTTCAACCTGTGTCCTGGAATGAAGACACATGGAACAGTCTGGAACCTAAAACAAGGCCTGGAGTTCAGCTGAGATCAGCTAAGGTGTGGCTGGGACCTGTGCATATGGAATAAATGTTTGCTCTTATAGGCAAATGCGATGTGGAAGTTGTTCATCACTCAACATTATTGCAGCAGAAGCCTGGTGAATATATCCTTAGAGATAGAGAGAAGGAAGTGCGAAGAAGTCCAGGAGGAGGCTTTTGAATTGCTGGGGATAATGGGAATAAGCAAACACTCTAATAAGAGGATATGAGCTTCCCCTAAGATCAAGACCCTATTTGAAGACTCCAAGACGCTACTGATGATGAACGGATTACTATATCAGGTAATACAGTGCTCTGTGAGTGAACTGCAAGAGTAATTACTTGTATCTCAAGAAAACCACTCCATGATTCTGAGGACAAATCCTGAGGTCATTCATTGAAAGAATGAATAGAAATTGGGATGGATAAATAAAATTGTATGTGTGTATGTGCGTGTGTTTGTGAATGTGTGTGTGTATGTGTAAGTGCACGTGCACATGAATGACTATGTATGTTTATGCACTTGTGCATGCATGTACATGTACGTGTGCTTGTATGCATGGGTGTGCATTATGTGTGTGTATGCCTGTGTGTGCATGCATGCGTGTGTGTGTGTGTGTGTGTGTGTGTTCTCTGTGGAGGGAGGAGACTGGAGATTCTCTTCCCCAACATTTGAGGCCAGTTTGCCAAAAATCTTGGTGCTAAATGTATGTCCAGGTTACAGATCCACACGCAAATGCAGACCCAACAACACTGAGGCTCATCTTTTGGGTTTCTCCCCATCTTCTTCACCATGACTCAGTTCTCCAGGAAAAATGTTGTTGCTACTTTCAGGAATAGTCCAGGATGAGAGCTTAAGGTAGAGTCTGGACATGTGCATGGAAGCACAGCCATGATTCTATCTAATTGGCTCAAACAAAAGTCTTGGACAGTATTTTGGCTTTTTTTTTTTTTTTTTGAGACATGATCTTACTCTGTCACCTAGCCTGGAGTTCAGTGGTGCGATCATAGGTCACTGCAGCCTTGATCTCCCAGGCTAAAGCAATCCTCCCACTTCAGCCCCATGAGTAGCTGGGACTACAGGTGCCCACCACCACACATGGCTAATTTTTTATTTTTTGTAGAGGTGGGGTTTCACTATGTTGCCCAGGCTGGTCTCGAACTCTTGGGCTCAAGTGATCCTCCCGCTTTGGCCTCCCAAAGTGCTAGGATTATAGGCATGAGACACTGTGCCTAGCCTATATTTTTTGTGATTGGTTTTCTGAGTCTATAAAGAAAAAAGGATGTTCTTCAGCTATTTGGGGACTTTTGGCTCCACCCCAGGCCCATAAGTGAATGCAACAACAAGGTTTAATGACTGTTGGACACTGTGTTTATCGAGAGACATTCTGCAGGGAAGCAGAAACAACATAATTGCCTATAAAAACATCCTTTAAAAAGTTAGCAGTCTAATCCATAAAAATGAATTTTGGCGGGTGCAAATGTGGCCAGGGCCAAGGCAGGGAGTGTGGTGGATGGGGGTGGGAAATCCACTCAGGCGCGGAGGCTTGCCTGCTGTTGTCCCTGGAGTGCGTCGTCTCCTCTCTTGTTCCTGCTTCTTTTTTACTCTCCTTTCTCCTCAGCAGCCATCCTCACAGGTTTGATGTGTGTCCTTCTTTCCTGCCTTCCTGCTAGCTCTGAAGGGCATTTTTATTTGACATGGATGTGTATGGGGGATGTCCCCTTGCTCCTGACGCTTTTTCACTCAACACTGTAGCTTTAAGACCTACCCTTGTTGCGCCCGATGCACCTGGTTGGTTGCGTTAACTTCTTCATGGTATTCCTGACTGTTCCTTACTGCATTAGTTCTCCGTCTCTCAATCACCTGCAGCTTCCCACAGGTACAAACAATGCTGGGTGAACATCCTGGTTCACAACTTCCGATGGACCCGGGTGGGGACTTCCCTGCGGTATGTACCTAGAAGCAGATTCCCTGAATCACAGGGTGCTTATAGATTTAGAAGACGTAGAGTAGTCTGTATGTCTCAACCTGAAGTAATTCTTGCATTTTGTTCTTCCTTCACAGCCCTTCCACACCAATTCCTCCAGTTGGTCTCCCATTTCTGTTGTGATGCTGCCTTCCTGCAGGCTGGGTACCTCCCAGTCATCTTTGTCTTCTCTCTTCCCTTTCCCTTCATATCCAATCAGCTTCCTCATGCTCCTACCTCACCAGGTCTCCCATCCACACTTCATTTTTTCATTCCCACCGTCACAAGTCTGCATCAGGTACTGATCATCCTTGAATAGATGAACAGTTTTCTCATTGTCCCCCACTTCAGGACTCTCCCTACATGAGCTGATTGTAGGTAAAAATGCACATTTGAATCTGGTTACTCCCTGGCCTCCAACATCCAGTGACTCCCCACTACCTTCTGGGCTGGAATCTCAGAGCCTATGGAAAATGACTCTGGTCTTCTGTCCCCAGCCAAGTCCCTCCTTTAGTCTGTCTCTTACACCCTCCTTCCTCCAGCTCCTCCTCACTGCCCTTGAGCAGTACCAAACCTCTCCATTTCTTCCAGCCCAGGATTGTCAAACTTCAGAGAGCAGAGGGAATCTGAAAGAAAGGGTGGAGAAGGCTAATGATCTTATTGTGACAATTCCTGCTGAATGGATCCAATGAGAGAATCACTGTTCTGCTTGCTCATGTATTGTTTTAGTTTGTTGCAATAAAATAAATATTTGCATGGAGGGGAAAAATGGCTTGATTTTCCCTGGTATTGTTTCCTTTAATAGGATCTCTTTCTCTCCCAGCCCATTCCTGTTGATGTCTTGGTTGGGGTGGCCCCCTGACTTTCATTTTTCTGCATCTCAAGTTCCAAATTTGAAGCCTGATGATCTGTCAGTCAGGGTCTCCAGAGAAACAGAATCAACAGGGGGAGAGGGAGAAGAAAGAGAGAGAGAGAGAGAAAGAGACAGAGAGATCTGTTTTAAATAAATGATGGACGCAACTGTGTGGCTGTTAAGTCTGAAGTTTGCAGGGCAGTCCTGCAGGCTTGAATCCAAAGGCAGTCCAGAGGGAGAATTTTCTCCTTTTATGCAGGGACCTCAGTCTTTTCTCTTAAGGCCATCAACCGATGAGACAAGGTCCACCCACAGTGTGATAGGGAATCTGCTTTACTCAAAGCCCATCGAGTCCAATGTTAATCTCATCCAAACACACCCTCACAGCAACATCTAGACTGGTGTTTGACCAAACAGCTGTTGGGTACTATAGCCTAGCCAAGTTGATACATAAACTTAACCATCATGGGATCAGTCCCACCATGCCCCATGCCCATCTTTGGACCAGTGTTCTAGCCTCCTGCCTGTTCAGGTGAGTTATGGGAGAAAACTTAGGACCCCATGCAAATGCAGACTTTCTTTTACATTGTAAATACCACTGACATTCTTGCTCATCCAACTGGGACATTTTTGCCATTCAGTTTGTCAAGCAAATATAACGATGCATATTTTCAGCACACACTTCCATTGTTTAGCAGATGGCACATCTGAAACATGGTACATGGGTGTAGGCAATTATTTGACTCCCTAGTGCCATATGGTGACATATTCCTTCTTGTGATACTGGAATATAAATATGTTAAATGTTTTGTGTATGTGTGTATGTGTGTGTAGGCATATGTGTCACATCTGGAATCTCGAAAATATCAAGAAGCCAGATGTATATTCATATGATCATATGTGTATATACACGTATACTATCCACTCCTTTAACATAGTAACAGCTTACATTTTTATCCTTTGGTTTTATTGAAGGATCCTGTAAATGAATAAAACCATAAGAAAATATATGGAAGAACAGTCAAATAGGTTATAAATATAATCAACACTGTTTTAACAGCATCACAGAGCGAGCATGGAGGGAATGATATTTTATTGATTATTTAGAGCCTAAGCCAGGCCTTGTGCAAGGCATTTCTCATGTATAATCTTATCTGACCTCGTGAAGGAGGATTTTCCTTAAACTGGGGAATCTGAGGCTTAGCAAATGAATGGCACAACCAGGATTTGAACTAAAGTTTACCTTCATCTAAATACGCATTTTTCTTTCTCTCTCTCTCTTTTTTTTTACCCCTATCGCATCATAGCCACATCTGTGGCCACACAAGAAATACTTTTCCAACACTCAGTAGCTAATTATTCATAAGGTTTTAGGGTGACGGTGGGCCATGTGCAGAGATGCTTTGAAAGTCTTCCAGGAAAATCATGCTTTATGGCTTAGAATTTGGGGACATGACTGTACCTGAATTGAGATGGACAGGAAATCATTTCTCCCTCCTTCCTGCTTCAGCACACCCCTCTTCCCACTCAAGAGATTCTGGAGACGCTTCAAGGCCATCTCCTTGCCAGATGCCTCTGTTTTAGAAAAGTCATTTCAAGTGCCCCAAGGAGAATGGATTGGAGGGGATCACACTGGGAGACTGAACGTGTAACACAGGTGGGATATGATGGAGATGGGAGTTGGTGGGAGGCCATCTGGGGAGTATAATCTACCAGACTTGGGGGTAGGTGGCCTGGCAAAGTTGGGAGAGTTAGGCCAAAGATGACTCCCAAGTTTCTGGTCTTGGCCGTGGGGTAGATGGAGACAAGTTTGGGAGGACAGATAGTTCGCTTTGAGTCTGTGGAGCTGGAGGTGCCTGTGGCCACCTGGGTGGTGATGTGGCCTCCAGGAGGGAGCTGGCATGGAGATGGAGCTCCAGGAGCCACAGTGACTGGCATAGTGCCAGGTTTCTAATAGGTGTGCAATAAATATTTGTGAAATGCATGGGATGTCGGGGGTGTTGAGCCAGGCACGTAGACTGGGTTGGAACAGGGAGCTGACAGGTCTGCCTCTGAGGGCTGTTACTGTCTGCTTAGTAGCAGGGATTGTTATCTGTTGGTGGGGAGGAGTGGGTGGTGATGTCTTAGGATTGAACCGAGAGGAGCACTATGAGCTGGCCAACTATTTGAAGGAAGTGGGTCAATGACAAAGGATCCACTTTGTCAAAGACAAATGGGAATGACAAAGGGAGCCCTGGGCTGTGTCAAGGGCCTGGTTGAGGTTGATGCTGGAGATCATCAACCATCAACCATCGTCAAACATGGTGGTTCCAGCCCACTAGGTGTTATGACGTTGTCAGCAGGTGTGGGCTTGGGTCCACGTAGCAGCAGTTGGATTGATTAGTGGTTGGGGTCTCACTGGGTACGTGCCATAAAAGTGAGGCAAGAAAGTTGATGTGATGGACAGGAATGGGGCTGATGGGATAGACTGGGAGGTCCCAGAACACAGGAGAAGAAGGGCCTGCTGCAGTTGAGGAAGTTGAGCTCTCAGTGAGCAGAAGGAAAAGCGAGGTGGGTGCAACCAAGCGACTAAGGGGGCAGGAAAGGGGCTTCCGGTAAGAGTCGAAGTGTGAATTTTAATTTCGGTGGTTCTAGGGATGGCAAGATCCAAGGTGTAGCCAAGTGAAAGAGTTGCCAAGGTGGGATGGAGAGGGAGGTCGCTGGAGGTGAGCAGCCCAGGACCTGCAGATGAGAAGTGGGATTAGTGGTCCCCAGAGATGCCGTGTTCCAAGGGGAAGCCGGCGGTGGGCAAAGGCCTAGTAGAGGGTTCAGTCCGAAGCCGCCACCAGGGGGCGCGAGAGCAGCAAGCCGTAACAGCTCCCGTAAAAGGCGGGAGCTGGGGTTTCCTGGGGGTTCCCTAGAAGCGGACCTCGAGACAAGGCCCTGGGTGCAAGCGGTTTATTTGGGGGATGGCTGCAGGAGGCACAGGGTAGGAGCAGGGCTGGCAGGGAAGGGAGAGAAGGGAGGAAGGGCAGTGAAGAGCACACGGATGGAGGGGCTACTCCCAGGCCTGTGTGCAGCGCCTCAGCCCTGGCTCCGTCAGGCAGAAGGAGCTCCCGACACCTCTGTCATCTGCTGGCTGCGGAGAACCTGGGGCTGACGCCGTCCTCCGGGACCTCCATCCAGAAAAGGGCCACAGAGGCTGAGGGCGTCGGGGCGGGCACTCCAGGGTCTTATTCTGTTTGGGCTGCTATGGACGAAATGCTGTAGACGGAGTGGCTTAGCAACGACAGAACATTATTTCTCACAGTTTTGGAGGCTGGAAAGTCCAAGATCGAGGTGCTAACAGGTTAGGTGTCTGGTGGAGCCTGCATCTTGGTTCCCGGTGGCGCCTTCTCTCTGCCCTCACGTGGGCGAGGGAGCAGGCTGGGGCCTCCTTTATACCGGCGCGAATCCCAGTCACGGGCTCTGACCTCAGAACCTAACCTCCGTCCAAAGGCCCCACCTCCTAATACCAGCGAATGGGTGATTCGGTTTCCCGATGCGAATGTGGGAGACACACTCAGTCCGCAGCTGCCAGGTCTCCTGTTGGGCGAGATGGATGTGGGAGGGGCAGGAGGAGTGTCAGGACCCGCGCGGGATGCTGTGGATGACAAGGGAGCTGCTCTCACCTCCCCGCCCCGAGACAGATGAGGCACTCGAGGACCTGCAGCAGGCCTCAGAGAGGGCTAGGACCAGGGAGGGGCTGCGGATGGAGAGCAGAGTGACGGCCTAGAAAGGAGGTTCCCGAGGGCTCTGGGGAGGCGGAAGAGGGGACGCGGTGTGTTGAGATGCGGGGAGAAGTTCAGAGCAGCATGGGCATTCAGGTGCCTGCAGAGGGGCCCATCTGGGCTGCACCCCAGCAGGACAGGGCCATGGCGTGGTGTGGGTTCGGCTGGCTGCACAGCTTCTTGCAAAGTTTGTCCCCAGAGTCCTTGGGAGTAGAGGTCTTTCGGAAGGCACCATCTCCAGAGCGTGTTTCTGAGTAACTCTGAGAATGGGTTCCGGGTTATCATTGTGTGTTGGAAACAGCAGCGCCCAGGCTGCCGGAGGAGGCTGGTCTCCCTGGCAGGTCCTGGCTGTGTCTAGAGTTTTGTGAGTCCTGGAGATAAGGCTCCGGTTTGAGGCCCCTGGGGCTGGCATGCCCCAGGGGAATGGCCAGAGCCAGTTCTCTGTGTTCTGAGGCTGTTTCTTTAGTTTCCTGCCAGAGAGTGTAGCCTCAAATGTGCTGCCTGACTTTCATCCAGCGCTAGACTGGGATGTATAAGAAGGACTTCTTTACTTTTTGTCATTTTCATGTTTTAAAAATTGACATAATCCTTTCTTCAAATGGGGCATTATATCCAACCTAATATACAAACAGATTTAGGTGGAGCTGCTGGGAGAAAGGGTTCTGAATGTCAGATTCACCGTCCATCCACTGCCACCTTCCCAAGTGGCCAAATGGAACACAGTTTGAAAACCACCATTTCCGATAGGTTAAATCTACCCCAAATTGGAGCCATCATCAGACAGCCATGTACAGACACACTCTTGCTTTGGATCCTGGAGAACCATGCGTGCAGGGTTGCATTTTGGTCTGAGTTTGCTGAGGACTGCCCATGGGTAGCATCATGTGGAGTGTGCGTTGTGTTCATTGGGCCTGTGTGTCATGAAGACACTGTGTACTGTTCATACAGAGACCCTTTGATGAGACACCACAAGAGAAACTCCTTGTAGGAGCCTCTGGCAGAAGAAAAATGGTTTTCTTTTGAGCTACCAGATTAAAAAAAATTTGTGGTTCCCCAGAATCCTATAACAGCATTTGTCTGCCTGCAAAGCTCAGCTCCAGGTTCGTGGGCCACCCAACTTAAGCCTTTGTGAACACATTTTTGGGAACTGATGCTACCCTGGACTTCACCGAACTATCCTACTTCATTTTTCCTTTACTCGTCTTTCTTTATTTAATAGTTTTATTGAATTATTTATGTAAATCTCACCTCATCATGCTTAGAAAAATGAAAGAAAAATTGTCTTTGGAACTGTAGGGAACTTGGACAATTTGAGGTTGGTTAAACTTGGGTTCCCAAGGGGCAGCCTCCGAGACAAGGATTTGAATGAAGGGGTCCCAGGGGGTGTGAGCAGGGGAGTGGGGAAGTGGGGCAGGGAAGGGGAGGAACCTTGGCAGTGGTGAAGAGCTTACCACTCTGGGCAGCTAGGCTCAGTCCTGCGGGGACTTCTGGGAGAGTGGGCAGAACACTCCTCAGAGTGGTTCCATGGAAGAGCAGGGGGTTGAGGGCTATTTCTCCACCAGCTCCCATTATTCATGGTTTAAGCTTGGCTCCTGGGCATGTCAATTTCCTGGCACTTCTGTCCAGCCCTGCATGTGGGCCACACATGCTGCTGGGGCCAAAGAATGCCTTCTAGCCAAAAGTCACATGTGTTTGCCATAGGAAGTGGCAGCTGGTACAGGAAAGTGAGAGCCAAGGGTGTACAAATGGAGCACCAATAGTGTGGACTGCAAGGGTCTTCTGGAAGAGTTGACATACAAATGCCCTCATTTACTCAGTGCCTGTTGATGGTTCCTTCTGAGACCCCTAATGCAATGTTTATAATGCAGACTGAAAGAACTTGAGGAGCTCAAGTGAAAACTATCATCATCTTTCCTCTTTTGTTTTAACATCTACATGCGAATGTCATGTCACAGGTGCTACTGTTTATACACAAATCCTGACCGATCTCCCAGTGGCTCTCGCAGTGCAAGGTTAGCAGGAAGCCGAGTTGTTTCCCTGAGTCGTCCTTCACGGATCTGGAGGGCTGATTTTGTGTTTATATAAATTGGTCCTGGATGTTCTTCCTCCCTCTGAGGGAGCAGGAGCTTGGGTACACTCAGGGGTCAGTCTGGGACATCTGTTCTCAGAGCAAGGTGCACAGGACATTAAGGGAGGCTGTTGCTTGTGGCTTGCCCACCTGAGGTCGGTGAGCTTGTGGGTCTGGGTCTGCTGCTCCCCCATTTGCCCCTCACAGCCAGGCTTTACACAAACTTCTTACATCCTCACAGCTCAGCCAAGACCAGGCCATAACCCTTGATGAGTCTTTACTGAAGGTTCTGGAATGACCAAGTTACAATATGAAAAGCCACTAACTCCTCCTACTGGAAGTGTCTGTGTACACAGCTCCTGACAGTTCCTGCCTGCCCGGCTCCTAGCCCAGTGCTGTTAGAAATCTTTCCCAAACAGCTCTACCTTTTTGAAAGTCCAGACCCTTGACATCCATCTCTCCCTACTGCTCAGAATTGTCTGTATCTATCTTTTACCAATGGGGGAAAGGAAAGAAAAGGCAGATAAAGAGTGCTGCTCCACAGAACCTTGGGGGATTAAAAAGAAGCAGGCTGTGCTGAGAGCCTAGGATCAGAAAGAATCTCACTGCACCCTCACCTTCTTTAACCCAGGCATAGACTTCCCTCCATCCATTCCAATACCTGGAGTGTCTCATTGGTGTAGATGAAAACACGGCAGTAAGCAGGTCCTGGAGCTCTGACTGGCTCATTTACTATTTCTGAACAAAACTAGCTTTGTGCACTTTACAGAAATAAGTGGGATGGAGGGTATAAATGGACAGGTTTTTTTTTCACATTTATAATTTTAATATCTAATTACTCATGTTAAGTTGCTAAGTGGACGAAATGACAATAGCTATATCAATTAGAGTTTTCCTTTATTGTTTTGAATATTTTTAGCTTTTGCATAGCAATAACATAATAAACATTTGTTGTTTTAAAAATGTTAACTTTTCATGGGGGTATAATTTACAATGCAGTGCACATATATTAAGTGTGCACCTCCATCAGCTTGACAAATGCAGGCAACTGTGTAGCCTACACTCCTATCCAGAAACAATCCCATATTTCTAGAAAGTTCCACATGAACCTTCTCATCCGTCCATGCCCAAGACACAACCACTCTTCTGACATCTACACAGATTAGTTTTGCCTGTTCTAGACCCTCATAAACATGGAAGAATAAATGTGTGTTCTGTTTTGTCCTTTTTGTCAGCATAATTGTTCTGAGATCATTCACGTTGCTAAGTGTACATTATTTCACCCTTTTTATTGTTGAGTAGCATTATATTATGTAAGTGTGCCATGGTTTGTTTATCCATTCTCCTATTGATGGGCATTTGAGCTGTTCCAAGTCTTGGTGATGGAGGGCATGGACATGTGTAAAACATGAAAACAAAACTTGATTCATTCCCCTCTTCACCTTTTTTCCTACCTCCAACTGATGGCCAAGTCCTGTCATTCTTCTGCTATTTTTTCTCAGATTTGTTTCCTGTATCATCACTTTATCCCAGCTCTCTAGGCAGGGCCCACATCATCTCTTGACTACTCTACTGCATCAACACTGGTCACCCTGTAGGCTTCCTGCCCCTCCCTAATCTACTGTCCACCTGGCAACCAGAGTGAGCTTCTAAGAACACAAATTAGGTCAAGTCACTCTGTTATAAACTGCTTCCCTTAAAGTAAAATCCCAACTCCTTGTCTCTGATGTCCCAGGTATCCAGTCCCCTGCCTTCCCCTCCAGCCTCATCTCATTCCCTTTGCTGCTTTTTTTCACTGCCTTTCAACTGCACTAGTCTTCTTTCGGCCACTCAAGCACACTCAGCTCATTACCAGCTCATGTGCTGTTCCCTCGTCTGGAATGCTGTTCCTTTCATTCTTCCCTAAACTGGCTTGTCCTTGTTCTTCATGTTTTCATGTTGGGGTGGCATTATCTGAACACTCCTTCCAAAGGGAACTCCCATCTCATGTTTTCTCTGTCACTGTGCTCCGTTGAGGGTGACCCTTGCCCCTCAGCACTTAGCACAATTTGAAGCTCAATATTTATTTGTCTACTGGTCTGTAGTCTTCTCTCTCAAGAGCCCATTGGCTCCATTAGGGTAGAGAACAGGTCTGTCTCATCATTAGCATTACCCCATGGATGCAGCATGCAGTAGGTGCTCATAAGTATTTGTTGAATGAATCACTGGGTTTTATATAAAATGTTATCATATGAAATTCTATTTTACTAAAATCTCCTTTGCTAAACAGTCCTGGGAATGACAACAGTTGCAATCTAGTAGGTAAAATCCTGCCCAGCAAGAGGTGCTGACAAGGCCCTTTGGACTTGTGAGGGCAAATGGAAAAGGATGACTTTCTGAGATACTGATTTGTGTTTTTATTTTTTCCTGATTCACAAAGGAGGCCAGACCTTTTTTCACCTGTTTCAGCACAAAGTGCATCTTTCTTGCACGCTTGAGTTTGTGGATGAAGATTCATACCCACTACCCATACTTCATCCTGATAGGTAGATAAGTTAAATCAAATGCAATTTCTGCTTACTAAACACCATCGTCAAATCTTGAAACAGCTCACTGGATTTATGACTATTGTTTTAATTTATTCTGTGCTATTTTAACTACTTCAAAGATAACAGTTCTGTATTCATTTATGAAAGTAAGTTTGCCTCATCATATTTTTAAAGTTTTAATTTCTCTTAGCGACACTACAAAACCAGCCACTGATATTTAATTCATTCCATATTTGTTGTGGGGCATAAGTGATGCTTTTAGAGTCATTAGTGAACTCACAAATAGATGCCTGTGGGGTAGCAAATGATAAGTCATTAGCCACTGTCTGCAGGGAGGAAATTATTCCTAGGGCTGAAGATAAGCTATTTTGGGAGCAACATTAAATCTTCAATTAACAGGAAAGCATTTCATAATTTGTAATTCACATGTGGCATAATTTACATGATTTGTAAATTACTAAATGGTTCCCTAGTGTACATGTATTTATGCATCCATTCATGGTATAATCTTACCTGATTCCTCAACATTTAAAAATCGTAGCTTCATGTTTGGGAAGGCCTGTCTTTATTTCCAACAGAATGCAAATTACTCACAGCCAGGATGTCTGTACCTTAGCAAATGTTAGCAGTAGAAGAATGCATTTTAACACCCTCATTCTCTCTCTCTTTTTTTTATTATTATACTTTAAGTTCTGGGGCATATGTGCGGAATGTGCAGTTTTGTTACATAGGTATACATATGCCATGGTGGTTTGCTGCATCCGTCAACCTGTCATCTAGGTTTTAAGCCCCACATGCGTTAGGTATTTGTCCTAATGCTCTCCCTCCCTGTGACCCCCACCCTCTGACAGCCCTCGGTGTGTGATGTTTCCCTCGCAGTGTCTGTGAACACCCTCATTCTCTAGTGGCCCAGAATTTGATAGTGACAAAACAAGGATTCAAACCCTGTCTTTGAATCCAGTCTGGCGGTTCTACAAACTTAAGTTGAGAACGAAAGAAGAAACACTAGAGGACAAAGAGGAAGATAGAGAAGGAAGGTGGAGAAATTGTGGAGTGAATACAAATCTGTCAGAGAAGAGACTAAAGGGTCCCTTTCTTTCATACCTGGTGACTGCCCACTGCTATCTGATGGCGAGCTGGGCGCATCTTGAAAACGTTAGGAAACTACTAATAAACAGTGGCTTTTGGCTCTTACTGCATTTTTCCAGAGTGTTTTAGAAAATTAGAAATTAGAAAGCCATGGGTTTTCTCATTAAAGGGTAGAATGTTTTTGAAGAAAATGGAGGATTTAAATAACTTTTGTTTGCTTAGAATATTAACATAATTAATCTATTTTAGTCTGATGAGATATTTGCAAATACATTTGTTTTATGAGTGTCAAAGGCTCTAATATATTAATATTACTAATATATTAGTACAAAATACTAATATAATACTAATACACTACAATGTATTATGTCTATTATATATAATACATCAGTATATTAGTTATATTAATATATTACTAATGTATTAATAAAGAAAAAAGATGTTAAACTAGACAGGATCCGTCGTGTCCTTGTGGCATTTTGATGGAGGCCTTCACCTCAACAATGAGTTAAGCCTAGAGTATGAGGATGAGCTCTGTGCATTAGCCACTTTAAAGTTTGTTTGTCGTTACTCAGTATACAACAGAGAAAACCTCAAAATCCCTCTTCACTTTTCTTCCAACTCTGCTTTTCCCAGTGTGGGTAGAATCAAACCGTATGTACTGTTCAGGGATCTCCTTTCTTTTCAATTCAACCATGTGTTTTGGGTGCTCTTGTTCTGACTCATGAATCTGAGAACTCTTCCCACCTCAATCATTAGAGAGGCAGAGGATTGTAGTTGTGAAAAGTTTGTACATTGGAGTCTGGCTTTGAGTCCCAGTTTTCCCGTGGACAGGTCATGTGACCTTGGCAAAATAACCACCTCCCATGCCTCAGGTGCCTCATCTGTGAAATGGGGATGATAATAACACCTACTTCAAATAAAACAATGCAAGGAATGCCCTAGAACAAACGCCTGGCACATAGTAAGTTCTACCCAAGTATTTATCATTATAATAATTGTATAAACATTTAACGACTTCCTTAAATTGTTTCCTATTACTTGCTATTTTGAATAGTGCTTCAATTAATATCCTTGTGATATGGTTTTGCTGTGTCCCCAACCAAATCTTATCTTGAGCTGTAATTCCCACAGTTCCCATGTATCGTGGGAGAAACCTAGTGGGAGGTGATAGAATTATGGGGGCGGGTCTTTCCTGTGCTGTTCTCGTGATAGTGAATGAGTCTCATGAGATCTGATGGCTTTAAAAATGGAAGTTTCTCCATACAAGCTGTCTCTTTGCCTGCTGCCATCCATGTAAGCTGTGACTTGTTCCTCCTGGCCTTCTGCCATGATTGTGAGGCCTCCCCAGCCATGTGGAACTGTAAGTCTAATAAAACTCTTTCTTTTGTCAAATGCCAGTCTTGGGTATGTCTTTATCAGCAGTGTGAAAATGGACTAATACACCTCATATGTATAATTTTGTATATATGTGAATCGTTTTCTAGGACAACTTTCTAGAAGTAAAATTTCGGAAGCAAATCCTTAGCCTTTGGTAGCTACAACTGCATTGCCTTCTAAAGGTCTTTAACTATTTATAATTCTACCAGCAGTTTAAGGGAGAACATGTTATCTGGATCCTCTCTGATTTTTAAAATCTATTCCTTTTCTATCTGGTGGACAGGAAATAGCATCTCATCCTCACGTGATTTGATGGATTAACATTTTCATCATGAAGGTGGGTGAAAACACAGGTGGACTTTGATCAAGTTTGCCATTAGCAATCTGGGCAGCTGGATCAAAGGCTTAGCATGTTGGCTAATGCAGAATGTAATAAAACGGCATTTAGAGGGGATCAGCACAACGTCTCATAAGGTAGGTTCCAATGCTCAGCAGGCCAAGTTCGAGAAGGGGTGGTAGCCTAACAGCAGTGTGCATGGAACTAACTTGGGTGGTTCCAACTACAGCAAGAATGGGATCGGTTTCCTAAATTAGCTCATATAAGCGTGTGCTGCCCAAGACAAGGGAAGTCCTGGATCACATTGTGAGTTTTGAGGAAAGGTCAGCTGTCTCTTGCTGAGGGTCTGGAGCAAGGCTAGACATATTTTTGGGCATATTGTAGAGATATTTTAGACATATCTCCTTTTCTAATGAACATCTATGGTGGATTCTGGAATAGTGGGAGATTACTTGAATGATAAAACTTAGAAATTCTGTGATTGTCCAAGTTCTCCAAGGTTAAGGAGGAGGAAAAAGCACCAAGGCAGATGAGTGCTTCCTAGAGCAAGCAACAATATTTTTCACTGTAGGAGAATAATAATTTTTTTTAAAAAGTAGTTATAATAAATAATTATATAATCATTACCACAATCAATATATAGAACAGTTCCATCCCCCTCTAAATTTCCTTGCTTCCCATTATAGACAATCTGTTCCCCCCGTTCCAATCCCTGGCAACCACTGATGTGTTTTCTGTCCCTTTAATCTTTTCCAAAGTGGAAAAATAAATGGAACAAGGCAATATCCTGTATGGTCTGTTACTTGTTTCACTCAGCATTGGATACCTGTTGACCATGTGGCTATGTATCAGTAGCTCATTTTCTTGTATTGCAGAATAATATCCTATGTCACGGAGTACCACACAGTTTATTTACCCATTTATCCCTTGAAGAACATGTGGGTTGTTTAGAATTTTGGTGTTTATGAATAAAGCTGCTATAAACATTTGCTTATAGTTTTTTGTGTGTGAATATAAGTTTTCATTTTGCTAGGACAAATACTCAGGAGTGGGTTGCATAGTAAATGTATGTTTAAAAAGTAATCATGTTTTTAAAGCACCATATTTTTATTTCTGCATACTCTGTGATTTTACTACAGAAGTAGGTTCTAGGTCTGATTTTTTCACATATAGGTGTTCACTTTTCTCTCCCACAGCAAGTGATGAAAATACTATGAACATCACAGAGTTCTTTGAGGTTTTAAAGACAAAATTTCTCTATAAGTACAGGTAGGAAGTGTGCAGGAATTTCCTTGGCAATATTTCTGCTGAGGAATAACAAGAGAGTAAGTAAATTTACCTTTTAAAAAATCACAACTAAAGTGTGAAAGTCGATTGCAAAACTTTCATGTAAGAAGGATTTTATTGTTCTTCTATGCTTAGCATTCCTTCTGCTATGTGGAATAGTCCTGGAGTAACTTGACACACAGAAAGTACCATATTTTAAACAGAAGCAATTCATTGTAGTGGCTTCTGCAAGCAATAGAAACTTGCAGAACGTACAAGGAATTCAAACATCTCAACAGAAAAAAACCCACCAAGTTTCCTCAAAAAACTACAAATATAACTGCCATATGATCTGGCAATCCCATTTCTGGGCATTTATCCAAAGAAAAGGAAATCAGTATATCAAAGAGACACCTCCAATCCCCATGTTCATTGCAGCATTATTCACAATAGCTAAGATATGAAATCAACCTAGGTGTCCAACAACAAATGAATGGATAAAGAAAATGTGGTATATATACATACTATGGAATACTATTCAGTGATTAAAAAAGAATCCTGTCATTTGAGGCATCATGGATGGAACTGAAGTTTATGTTGAGTGAAACAAGCCAGGAACAGTTAAACACTTCATGTTCTCACCTACATGTGGAAGCTAATACAAGTTGATCTTACAGAAGTAAAACACAGAACAGAGGACACTGGAGACTAGGAAGGGTAAAGGGAAGGGAAAGGTAAGAAGAGATACGTTAAAGAATACAAAGTTACAGCTAGATAGGAGGAATCATTTCTAGTGTTGGATAGCTGTAGGATGTCTAGAGTTAACACTAATATGTTGGTCAGTTTCAAACAGCTATAAGGAGGATATTGAATGTTCACAAGGCAAATAAATAACAGACGTTCGAGATTATGGATATGCTAATTACCCTTACCTGATCACTATGCGTTATATGTATTGAAACATCACTATGTACCCCATGAATATGTCAATTAAAAAAATAGTTTCACCAAGAGCCACTAAATCAACAGAATTTTGTGGCAACATTATGCAGACCCCACTGTTGAGAATAAACACTATTTGATATGATATCAAGTTCCATCAGTTTGCGTCAGATCATCAGATGAGAGGGCCATAAGCTTCTTCTGTTCTCATAATTATGCAAATTTATTGTTTTGAAACAAAATCAACTTCTTTCTAAAATAAGCAAGGACATTGGGGCAACCAACTATTCTCAGAGAAGGAGTGTTTTTAATTTTTTTCAGGATTCTTAGGAAAATCAAATATCGAATAACATACAGGAATGTAGAGTTCAATGACAAAAAGGAAATCTCTTGACTATATGAATAGTTTCATGAAGTCACAACATTGGTTTAATAGCAAAAACTTTTATTTGGAAAGAAACTTACATTTGGATTTAAAGAACAGTGTTTCAAGTCAAATTCATCAAATTAGCAATCCACTGTGATTTTTCCACCTTTTAAAATGAAGATTCAGCAATTTTTAGAAAGCATAGCTTTTGGTTAAGAATGACATCATTTTGTCCAAATTAAAAATAATTAATGTTTAGGGTATAAAAAGAGTGTGCCAAAATATCTCAAAGAGCAATATGAAGTGAAATAATAAAAGGTATCATAATTGCTAGACTAAGCCAGCCTATTCAAAATAAAAGCATTATGGAGCACTCAGTTGTGGATTGGTCTTAAGTGGCCTTCAAACAAACCCATGAGAAAGTCTGAGGACTGAGTTGAAACATTTCTCTACCTTCTTCCGTAATTTTATTTCCACTATTAAATTTTTAATGACCAGTAATTTGTGACATTAAATTTTAATTTTTATTATATATTTTTTCAGTTGTGGATATTTCAAACATTTAATTTTTAGCAGTAACAGAGAAAAATAATACACACACACTAGAAACCTAATTGGTTTTAAATCTTGAGCAATTGCTTAGAAATGTTCATATGATGAAATAAAATGCTTTGTATTACAAGCTTTTATTTAGGAATGAGAGCTTCTTAATTCCGGGTCGTTGGACAATATCCAAAGTCAAATGGTAGAGACATATGAAAGATGGTTAGTAATTAATCACGCCTCACCGGTGTGCCAGGAAAGTAAACTCACCAGGAGCCTCTCTCAGTGCCTTATCAAATTACTAAAACTTGACTTGCTTTCCTGGATTAGTAAAGTGATACACTGTTGATTCTGGAAATTCGTAACTTAAGATGATTCCTCTGCATAGTATTCAGCAAACCATAAGATGGTATTTTGATAATTTTGAGTTTCATCAAAATACAGATTATTATCCTGCGTGAGTCCACTGTAATCTTAGCACAGAGTCTGCAAATTGGTGGCTCCAGGGGATGGTTTCTCAGAAATGTGGGGCATTCGGGATCAGCTAACAGAGGAATGAGTTCTCGATGACTCCATGTGTGTCAACTAGCAGTTTACGACTTCTCCTTTAAAACAGAAAACGAACAAGAGTGTAGTTTTGAAAAGTAAATTTATTTATTTATTTATTTATTTTTACTTAGGCTTATATAATTTTCTGTTCTGTAAGAGAGATCTTTTAGGGCCCAGGGAATTATTCCATACCTTGGGGACCCGGGAAAAGACCGCGTACCCGGCCAAGACTGATGATCAACCAAGTGGGATGCTTTATTTCCTCTCTTTAGTTAAAAGTTTCAGGATCAAAGTGAGCCTTTGAGCTATTTGTCATTTTCCCCCTAAATATTTTTGTCACACACACACAATTTCTATAGTGGCTTCTTCAGAAGCCTGTGGCAATCCTTCCTGGCTGTGAAAACAGATGGCCTCACACAACGTGGTGCAAAACCAGCAGCATCAGCATTCTCTGGGTACTTGTTAGAAATGCAAAGTAGCAAAGTATCAGCCCCCAAGTAGACCTAATCGACCGGAAACTCTGGGAATGGGCCTAGCAATTTACATTTTGACATGCTGAGGATTGTGAGGCATGCTCATGGGTAAAAACGATTGATCTGTATAATGCTACCTTACAAATAAGTAACTTCAGCTTAAAACTCTTTTTTTTTTTTAAATCCTGGAAGGATTCTGCTCTTGGGCAACATGGCAAGCCAGAAGTGGCCAGGAAATTAACACCTACAAAGGCAGCCCTTGTTCAAGATCTAACTATCCCAGCTCCCTCTCCATTGTGGGGGATAATTCTAGGAGTGACTTTTTCAGTTTCCCTTGCAGAATTAGCTCCAATCACCACCTTGATAGCTGGTGTAATAGCCCAGCTTTTGTAATCTGCCTTCCCTTTTCTGTGTTACTTTCCCTTCCCTGAAGGTGTTCCCTACACCCCCAAATAAGCTACACTCAAATCCTTGCATCAGTAATACTTCTTGGGGGCCCCAAATGAAGACACTCACCTACTGCAAGTGTTCAGTAGAAATCAATAAACTGAGTTTCCCCTTCATTCTAACCCAAGTAAGAGGCCATCATTCCATTTGTGATCCTACTGAAGAGAGGCAGAAATATACCCAAGACTGCAGGGGCCATGGTTAAGAATGGGCTTTAGAGCTAAATTCCTGCGATGGAAACTGGCCTTCCCTCTCGGGGACTGTGTGAGTTTGGGTTCATCTTTTAAGGTCCCCATGCCTCAGTTTCCTCATAAAACAGGCAGAACTATAGTATATGTAGCAGGGAATCGTTATGAGGATTTAATAAGTTAAACAAGCAAAGTGGCTAAAATAGCATCTGTTACATAGTAAGCATTTTATAAATGTTACCTATTATGATTAATATTGTTTTCTTCTTTGTTTTTTTCTTGCAAATAGTTTTAAGTCTCCTTCAGTTCTATTCATTTTTTTTTTCTCTAAAGAGCTTCCCCAGCATTCCTCCATTTTCTTGAAACTGTTTATCATGCTTGTTTTGTGTCAAGCCGTGGGGCTCTGTAGAGCATGAAACAAGAATAAGATTCTATTACTTATCCTTCATTTAATAGTATACATTTGCCAATTAAGAGCTTTACACAAATTTTCCTATTAAATCTTTTCAACAACTTCTGGATATGGATAATGTTAATTCTTGTCCATGATACAATTGGAGAAATTGAGGCTTAAAGAGATGAAGTCACTTTTCAAGTGCTACATAGATGCTAAGTGATAAAGAAGAAATTCAAACCCAGGACTCTTGATTGCAGGCCCCCAGCTCTTATCACAGACACTATACAAACAGGAATACTTTGTGTTACTCTGTGTTAATGGTTCTCTTATTTTGCTGTGCATCAGAATACCCTGGAAGGATGACTAACATACAGATTGCCAGGCTCAGCACCTGCTGTGTCTAAGCCAGGATATCTAGGGGCATTTCTAGTAAGTTCCAGGTAATGCTGATGCTGCTGGTTTAGGGACAACACTTAGAGAAATATGGCTGTGTATTATGGGTCTATTTGAACATTCGAGGAAAATAAGTAGGATAAAAGTGATTTGGGACAACAGTCTCATTCTTTTGATATGATTAATACATATGACACAAATATCTTCTTTGGTAATTTTTTAAAAAATTAGATATAATAGAAATTTATTTTTCTCTTACACAATGGACCTAGAGGTAGGCCATGAAGGGTTTGGCATGGTGCCTTCAATGTCAGAGATCAGATTCTGTTACATAACATCTTATTGCTCTTTACTCAGTATCTTGTTGCTCTACCATCTTCAGCATGCTGCTTCCACTGTATGGTTTTAGATGGCTGCTGGAGTACCGGACATCACATCTGCATTCCAGACAACAGGAAGGAGAAAGAACTGAAGGGCACCCCTCTTCATTTTAAATTTATTTTATTTTTAGTTTTGATTAAAGGACCCACATATAAACATAAAATTTACTATCTTTACCATTTTTAAATGTACAGTTCAGTAGTGTTACATATAGTCACATCTTGCTGCAATGTCCCTCCAGAAGATTTCTGTCATCTTCTTTGGAAAATTTTAAGAAATTATTACCAAAAAGTGTACCGAGATATAGTTTTAAGGCTGATGTACCAATGACACCACGTGAATAAATTCTGTACATTCACCTGTAAAGCTCCTCAGCTTTTGGGCTTTTTTTCTCCTTATTGGCTGGTTCTAAATAAATTTTATGAATTCCCAATAAATGGCTTTTGGGAAATGCCAGGTCATCATTGTAATAAAAAGTGGTATAAGGGGAAAACAACTCTCTTAAAGCTAGACCTACTTAGACAACTGTTGTGTTTTTTTGGGAACATTCAATATTCCTCATTCAAGTTTCTCCAAATTTTCTCCCAAATGAATTTTTAAAAATTACATAGCATTGGAATCTTGTGCCAAAAACAATAGCATTGAAATCTTTTGCTTTAGCAGTGAATCCTTATATCAATATATTTTAAGTAAAACCATCTAATATATAAAATGTTGCAGAAACAGTACTGTTGAAGTCAAAGTGGGAACAGGGAGGGACGGAGATCTAGAATTCCATCATTTTGGCCTCTCCTTTAGGTGAAGACCCCTAGGCTGTAAAGCAGGTTCAACTACTGCCCTCTAATAACAGCAAAAATGTCCTAATCTCTTAGGTTCTTAAATACTTGTATGACATCACTGACAGGAACTAATTTAAAAGATTTAATTATTCCCCAATTCACACATGTCTTGACTTATTTTTGATAAAGAGTAGCAAATGGGTACCCTAGGATTCTATACAAATAAGCCAGTGTAATTTGATGGAATAAACACTGATTTGGATGTTAAGAGATTTTCAGCTAACCATGGCTCTTCTGATAACTGGCTTTGTTACTTGGGGAAGTCAGTTAATCTCTCGTTTGTAGAATGATGGGGCTAAACTAACTGGTCTCTTAGAAATTGTTTCTTCAAGACCTAACCTTCTGTGGTTCTCCTTAATGCCTGGATGCAATGACCTTACTACTGATGGAAAGATTGTCTTGGGAAATGTTGGCCAAAACTAAACCTTCTCCCCACACATCTGTTCTAATTTCATTTTGATGGGCAGATAGACACCTTGGCTGAGTTCCAGTTCAGGTAATTACATTCTGCCACTGTGATTTTCCTTGCATTGTCAATTGGCTACAGTATTCTTCATGATTTCTCTTGACTAACATGCCTTCTGACAATGTTGTCTGAAGCTGTGGCTTCATTTGGGAAATTTCTGTGTGTTTTAGAAAATGTAATGCTGTCATCACAATGGGCCACAGACATTTCAGTCTTTCTAGGTGTTCTGAAGGGGTTGGCTCAAAAATACAGGGCAGGCTTTCACGTTGGTCTACTTTTAGTAGTGACATCTTTCAGATTTACCTAAAATAATGGCTAATATTTGTCTAAAAACTTTCTAGTGGAGAACTGTACTCATACTAATGGCTAGTAAAATTAATGGCTTACTGTGTGTATTGCATGCTCGCTGAAGTGTTTTCCATGTGTCCACTCAGTTACTATGTCACTTCCATTTTGCAGATGAGGAAACTGAGGAATGGATGGGCCACAGTTCATGCAGCTCTTCTAAGCTTCCCATGGGAGACTTGACAGGGTAGTTATGATGCATCCATAGAATGGGCCATTAAAAAGAGTGAGGTAGATCCATATTCAGTAGATGTGACAAACTCCCCAAGATGTGTGTGTGCATATGTGTGTGTATATGTATATATATATATACATATACAGAAAGAGAGAGAGAGAGTCTCACTCTGTCTTCCAGGCTGAAGTGCTGTGGCATGATCTTGGCTCACTGCAACTTCTGCCTCCTGGGTTCAAGCGATTTTTGTGCCTCAGCCTCCTGAGTAGCTGGGACTACAGGTGCAAGTTACCACGCCCTGCTAATATTTTTGTATTTTTAATAGAGACAGGGTTTCACCATGTTGGCCAGGCTGGTCTCGAATTCCTGACCTCAAGTAATCCACCCACCTCAGCCTCCAAAAGTCCTGGGATTACAGGCGTGACCCACTGTGCCCAGCCCCCAAAATGTATAACTAAGTGAGAAGGGAAGGATGTAGAATAGGGTGGGTGTTTTGCTATTTTCTTGATGTTGCTTATAAAAGGCTGTGTATATTTTGCTGGTATATGAATGCACATGCATTTTTTCTTTTTGAGACAGGGTTGCCCAGGCTGGATTTCAGCTGGCATGATTTCAGCTCTCTGCAACCTCCACCCGCCGGGTTCAAGCAGTTCTCATGCCTCAGCCTCCCAAGTAGCTGGGACTACAGGCATGCGCCACCACACCTGACTAATTTTTTTTCCTTTTTAGTAGAGATGGGGTTTCACCACGTTGGCTAGGCTGGTTTTGAGCTCCTGACTGCAGGTTATCTGCCTGCCTCAGACTCCTAAAGTGCTGAAATTACAGGCATGGGCCACTGTACATTTCTTTTTCTGGTCTGGAAGCAAACCCAACACAATGTTAATAGCAGTTACCTTTGAGGTAAAGGTTTATTTTATTTAAAATTATTTTTACCTTCCTTATGTTTGAGTGTTTTTTACCATGTGTATATTATGTTACTTACATTTTTAAAGAAAAATTGTCAACAAGGTTACCTGGATAGTGAAATTATGAATGATCTTTGCTTTCTTCTATGTTTCTGTTTCAAAAACACAGTAAATGTTATTTATTTTGTGGAAGATTTCTATCAATAAAGGAAAACCAGAGAATGTCCAGGCTAATGGTAGGGGAGTTAGTTTTTGGGTTTTCTGGCTGGCTGGTGCTGGTTGGGGTGAGTCTGGGCTGGCTGCTGGTGGTGGGGCAGACCCCTGAGGCCCTCAGAGTCATACACAGAGGAAAAGCTTGGGTCAGACTTTGGCCTTTTCTGCTTGTTTCATCAAAACAGAAGCCACAAGCTTTATCACAGCCTCAAAATGCCTTTTGTCTCTTCTTTGGGGTTAAAAACAAATTTTTCTTCAAAGAAAGCATATTGAGATTTTTAAGTCAAGTTCACAATTTAAAAAAAAATTTCTTGAAAGATGTGTGTATTGTCTTAACATGGGTTCCCTTTGTTAACACCTCCCAGTGGATTTATTTGGCATGAGGGATCTGGGGGCAGGACCCTGGACTTCTTCGTAGACAACCTAACCTCTTTGGTCCAGAACTATCTCAAGGTTCTGCTACCAACATGTTAGAAGCAAAAGGCCCAGGAAACAACCCAGTCACTTCATGGGAATTGGCAGCTTTAAATGTGAGTACACACACAGCAGTTGGTTATCTCTTTGGGGGTTAAGTTACCCCATTTAGTGCCGACTTGTGCAGACAATGGGGAAGAGGCCAGAGACACCAGAGTAATCCTTTTACCTGCCTGATCTGGAGTGACATTGGAATGAAGGGGCACTTTCAGAGGGTATCAGTTTCCTAGGTAAGTTCTGCAAACAAGCCCGCAGAGCCTCAGCTTCCTCATTGTGCATCCACTGCAGGCTGAAAAAAGCCAGACCTGCTTGTCAGTCCCGCAAACAGATGAAAGACCTACTTGGGTTCGGTGGAATTCCATTGTCATGGTATTTACTCACAGTCGCCTAGCGCCTCCCCTGAAATGTGGGCTGCAAGGGGACTGGTTTTCATGCCAAGCACCACATCCTGAAAGCATAAACAGCGATTAAAACTTATTATAAAAAGAGTTGGAAGGGCAGCCAGGGTTTTCCGTCTCTCTTGGTGAATAAACTCAACTCCCACATGCCAACACCTTGTGGTTACCCAATACTCTCTCTGTCCTGTCATTTTTCTTTCAAAGAAGCCACACCTTCCATTTCTCACTGCAAAGAGCTGTGGTGACAGACATGTAAGAATTTTATTTTCTTTTTAAAGTAACTTAGATTACAGTAGGGCTGCCATGAGAAAGGTGACACAGAAGAGCAGACGAGAGGGAGCAGAAAGGTGTATGCAGATTCTCTTGTGTCCATCAGCCTTAAGAACAGGGGCTGCTGAGCCGAGTCAGAGGCTGAAGCCACTCCTAGGGATAAGATCCCCCCATGTCTCTACTCTGGGGACATTAGCTCCACTGTTTAGACTAGCTTCTCACTTTCACCCACATTTTCAGGCCAGTGGAAACTTCCATAAATCCAGGTCATACATTCACATTCAACCGATGTGTGTTTACCCACTACTTCCAATCTGAAATTTTGGGAAGCTGGAGACCAGACAGGGACACTTGCCCACAGCTCTGCAGGCCAGAGGTGGTCCCATTCTGGGACTTTCTGTCCTTCTCTCCAGCTGAACAAACCTGATGATGCTGGCCTCCTCTCATAGACCTTTTAAATGCTGCATGAAGTCCAAACCACTTAGCAGAATTCTGGTCCCCACCTTCACTTCCAACCTCCTGGATGCCCTCTTGCCCTCTACTCTTTGTTCTGGTCATGAAATAGAAAATATGATCCTGCACCCGGTCTTTACCTGGGCAGGGCCCCTGTCCTGGAATGCCTCCCTTTTCCTGCTTTATCTAACTCGCCTCTGTTCAGTGAAGACCCAACTTAAATGCCATCTTGTCTGGGAAATCTTACTTCAATCCTCTAGGAAATATTAATTGCTTCTCCCTTTAGAGCAGATTATCAGTGATATTATTTGTTTGTATGATCATCTCCCCAAAAAGCTTCTTAAGGGTTTCAGGAAAGCATTTTGCTCATTTCCATATCTTCAGTTCCTAGCAATATACTTGGTAATCAATATGTGTTTGTTGAAGTTTGTATGAGATCATCAATATTTCTCATGCAGAGAATAGAGAAAAGAGAACAACAATAAAATATCTTCAATGCTAGGCTATCCTGAAACAGAGATTTTTTTGTTTGCTACATTTTTTTTTTTTTTTTGAGACAGGGTCTTGCTTTGTCACCCAGGCCGGAGTGCAGTGTCGTGATCACAGCTCACTGCAGGCTCTACCTTCTGGGCTCAGGTGATCCTCTCACCTCAGCCTCCTGGCTAGCTGGGACTATAGACATGTGCCACTATGCTCAGCTAATTTTTTGTATTTTTTTGTTGAGACAAGGTTTTACCATGTTGCCCAGGCTGTTCTTGAGCTGGGCTCAAGTCATCCACCTGGCTTTGCCTCCCAAAGTGTGGGGATTACAGCATGAGTTACTGGGCCTGGCCTCTTTGCTACACCTTATCTGGGTCTTTTGCAGGAATTCCTTGTGGTCGTTGGCAGGTGTCACGCCTTATCACTGGTAGGCAAGCCTTGGAAAGCTCCTGCGAAGATTGTCCTATTAGTATCAGTTTACTTTTTTGAAAAACTATTTTTATTGATTTTAGAGACAGAATCTTGCTTTGTCACCCAAATTGGAGTGCAGTGGCATGATCATAACTCACTGTAGTCTCAAACTCCTCGATTCAAGTGATCCTCCTGCCTCAGCCTCCCAAAGTGCTGGCATTACAGGCATAAGCCACCATGCCTGGCCTTAGTTTACTTAAAAAAAGTATAAAAGTTTTAAAAAAACTTTACATAAAAATGGAAATAGCTGTATTATTTATTTTTGATTTATAATATATACATATTGGCTATGAAAAATTCAAATGACCAAAAAACTAAAAGATAAAATGAAAACCTAAAAGCAAAATTTACCCTAAATGCTACCACACAGATAACACAGTTATCCTGTGGTAAATATCCTTCTAGATATATCTCATGCATATGCATACACACATAAACACATAAACATGCTCAGTTTCGTATATTCATCTATTCTGAAAACACCTTAAACGTTGCCTAAGTGAATCACATTTTACCTGCTCTTATGGAGTCTCCTTTGTCTCTCAACATATCGGACACCTTCATAACAATATACAATCCTTGGCGTCTTCTATTCTAATGGGTGTAGAGTATTAACCTGAATGAATGTTCCCAATGTTTTTCAAATGTCTGCTGCTGGATCTAGATGTTATTCCCGGATTTTCAGTACTATAAACCCTTGCCGTGATTGACATTCTTTTTCAGTGAAGTCACATTTCATGGGGGTTTCAGGAAAGGCGATATGTACAGTAAAGTTTTCAAGGAGTCAATATCACCATGCAAAATTAGTTTGGTGCCACTTTGGAGAAAGACGTGGCCTCTCCAATTAGTCCAGCATAGCCAGTCTTTTCTCCTGTATTGGATAAGACAGTTGTTTCCTGAAGCAAGCACTTGTTGAAATAGCTGGCTTGCATTTTGGCGGGGTTCATGTGCTGTGTGAAAAATGAACAATACATTTACCTTTAAATACAGGGCCAAGCCCAATACGGTGAGATACTCTTATTCATTTGAGGCCTTTCTAGACGACAAGAGACCAGAGAAGAGAGAAGCAGGCCCCTGTGCCCCTCCTGACATGTCCCTACTGTGTGAAAGGGCTTGGCTGGGGGACAGAATCACCAGGGAATTTCAGGTTCTCTCTCTCTTTCTTACTTACAGAAACCATAGCATCCCTTTTGGCAATGCTAAATGTGAATCTTGTTATACAGCTTTCCAGAAATGGGTCAGCTGGATAAAAGTGTACCAGGTCAAAAGTTTACCAATTTGTCATCCTCATAAAAATGCATAGAAGCGCCTATTTCTTCCAAATGGTATGCTTGATTGAATCTACCTTTGCCAGTCTGACAGGTCCATATGTATCACTTTTATTTTTCTTTGTATTTCCTTGGTAGCTTCATTATAGTGAAAATATATCTAAGCTCATTGGCTCTTTCTGGTTATTTGTGAAAGGTCTATGTTTCTTGCCCATGTCTTTTGTTGGGTGTTCTTTTTCTCTTAGTAACTTAAGAGTTATTTGTATATTAGGATGATAAAATCTTTGTTACATGCATTGTAAATATTTCTCTAGTTTTGTAGTTCATCTTAACTTTATTTATGGTGTTGTCATATAGTGTGAAAGTTTTTGGCTGTTATGTAGAAAACCATACCGTTTCCTCCCTATATATCTTAACTCATTTTCTAAGAGTGTTAGATTTTAGTTTGAGTGTTTTTCAGCTTTTGGAATTAAGATATGAGAAAGTTTATGTCAAGCATTTTTGACTAATTTATCTAATATTTTAATGCCCTTAAACAGTATTGAGAGGTACAACATTTAAGAGGTGATTAGGTCATGAGGGTTAGTTATCAGAGGAGGAAGTTCCCGATAAAAGGATGAGTTCAGCCCCCACCCTCTCTGTCTAATGCACATGTGCTTCCTCACCATGTGATGCTATTATCAATTAGTAATGATCATCCTGCTTTAAAACATTTAGAGGCCAGGTGCGGTGGCTCACGCCTGTAACTCCAGCACTTTGGGAGGCCGAGGCAGGCAGATCACGAGGTCAGGAGATTGAGACCATCCTGGCTAACATGGTGAAACCCCGTCTCTACTAAAAATACAAAAAATTAGCCAGGTGTAGTGGTGGGCACCTGTAGTCCCAGCTACTCGGGAGGCTGAGGCAGGAGAATGGCGTGAACCCCAGAGGAGGAGTTTGCAGTGAGCTGAGATAGCACCATGGCACTCCAGGCTGGGCAACAGAGTGAGACTCCATCTAAAAAAAAAAAAAAGCATTTGGAATGAACAGAGATTCTATGATCAAATTCTGAGGACTAAATTAGTTTAGTTGTGCCTCATTTTAGTGAAACTCTCACATAAACATTTCTGTAGGTAGCAAACAGATATTAGAAGCTAAGCATTGAAATTTAAAGAATTATAGGAACTTAGAAAGGAATCATAACAATTTTCTTTAAATATCAGGTTATTTTCCTTAAATAAGTTATGTGCAAGCACTTCGTAAATTCTAAGGTCTTAATCAAAATTTTGATTTTATTACTATTATTATTGGGCTATGTGAAAAAGAGAAGTGAAATACTAAGCCCATGAAAAAATAAGATTTTATTTAACATAATTTAAGACACAGAGCACTTGTTCAGACTCAAGTCTGTTACATTCTTACATAGAGTAACTCACATTATTGTTGGAACCAGAGCTACAGTTTGTATCTTACTTGAGCCTTCCTCAGGGTCCAGAGTTCTGAGAGAATTTCATTATCACCATCTCCCAAGAAAAACAAGCTTCAGGGGGGCACAATGTGGCCTTTCCAAAGGGCTTTCAGTCCATTCTTGAACTCCACCTTTCAGCATGTGTTGTCTCTTCTTTGTAGAATGAGAAGAAAAATCATACCATCATACAGTACATGAGACAGTGCAGAAGAGCATTCAAACTGTACAGATAACTCAACTTGAAAAAATCAAGGTCATGAGATCCCATCCTTGCATTTCTTTGCTGTTCATCATTTCTGTATGCGTATTAGCTGGAAGTGACACTGCACACACTGTGCGCCTGCACCGCAGGGAAGGGATTCCCCACGTTCACACACAGCTGGCAGAGTTTCCTCACTGGCAGGTGCTGGGAGGGCCAAGGAGCCCTCATTCCCTTTCTTCCTGCCTCTCCTTCTTGCTCTCTTCCTACCCCAAATACCATCATAGTACAACGCAGTAGACACAACAGTGGCAACTGACCTCAAAAGTCACACAAGGCATTGCTTCTCCGCCATGGTGTTTGGGACAAGTCGCTGATATTCTGTGGGCTTGGATATTTTATTTTCTCTCAGAGGTGACAAGTTCTGACAGTGGAGGAAGTGTGACTGGTTAATTTTTGTTAAGCTGCAGCAAGAGAGAGTAAAAGAGGGAATTTTCCAGAAAAAAGGAAATGGGTCTACATGCACTTAAAAAAATGTAGTTTTGGTCTGACCTAAAGGGCATGAGTGTTTTTTTTAGAGATTAAAATCTCTGCTTAATTTCTGCGCTCCTTTGAAATGTGATCCAAAATACATGCTGTACCGGGATGGGATGTATTTTAGCCCCATGGTTAACTCAGACACAACAGAACAAAACCTGCCACCCTGCCGCCTGGTTCCCTCCTTCTGCTGATGGCATGGAGTTGTCTGGCTTCTAAGGGCTGTTGTGGCAACACCTCCGACTGCTTCCTGCTCTCTGGTGGTTGGCCTCTAAACCCTGTGGGATCTGAGCCCACTCTCTGCACAAGCTCTACACTGGGGTGCCCCCACAGGACCTCACTGTGGGCTACATTGCCCAACACCTTGGTACCTCTTGTCTGGACTATTATAATAGCCTCCTGGTCTCTATGCTTTATTCCTAATATCCATCTGTCTTGGTCTCTTTTGTATTGCTAGAGCAGAATACCACAGGTGGGGTAATTTATAGAGAAAAGAGATTTATTTGGCTCATGGCTCTGGAGGCTGCATCTGGTGAGAGTTTCCTTGCTGCCTCATACTGTGGGGGAAGGCATCCCATGGTGAGGAAGCACACGTGCATGAGTCAGAGCGGGTGGGGGCTGAGCTCATCCTTCTGTCAGGAACCTACTCCTCCGATACTAACCCTCATGACCGAACCACCTCCTAAATGCCCCACCTCTCAATACTGTTACAATGGCAATGAAATTTTAACATGAATTTTGGAGGGGCCATTCAAACCATAGCACTATCGTTTCACACTCTTGACAGACAAAAGTCCTGAAATCAGAGCTCTGATGACATCATTCCTGAGCTCAAAAATGCTCCACGGCTTTACAAATTCTACTTATAATGTTCCTGGCCTGGAAGTCAAGGCCTCACATATCTTACTTCAATCCACTATTTCTGGAAGGACACCTCACCACATTTCCCTTGCTCTTGTTCACATGAGCTCTTAGGCTAGGGGCATGCTTCTCTGTTTGACCACATGCACCTCCTCTCCTGTTATTTCTGCCATTTGAGATGTTCCCCTTCCTACCGCTGCATTAACTGAAAGCCACACTTCATGAACCAGAAGAGATGCCACCTCCTCTGCCAAGCTGGCCCTGACTTTCCAGGCAGAAATGATGTATTCCCATACGGCATTCATTGCTTTACAGTGAATTAAAGCTATTATTTTTAGTTGTAAAAATACATTTTTTAAAACTACAAGTGTAAAATACATTTGTGTTGCAAAAGTCCAGATAATACAGGAAAATAAAGGCTTCCCATTCCCTCAGCTCTCTTCTAATTTTAATTCTTGGAGCTATTACTAAGATTGTGGGCCGGGCTTGGTGGCTCATGCCTGTAATTCCAGCACTTTGGGAGGCCAAGGCGGGTGGATTATGAGGTCAGGGGATCAAGACCATCTTGGCTAACATGGTGAAACCCTGTCTCTACTAAAAATACAAAAAATTAGCCGAGCATGGTGGTATGAGGGAGGCTGAGGCAGGAGAATCTCTTGGACCCGGGAGGCAGAGGTTGCAGTGAGCCGAGATTGCACCACTGTACTCCAGCCTGGGCGACAGAGTGAGACTCCATCTCAAAAACAAACAAACAAACAAAAAAAATTGTGTGGTGTATTTTCATTTGTTAAAACAATGTAAATCCAGGTACAAACACACAGATAGACGTATCTAAAATAAATATTGGGGCTGGCATGGCGGCTTACATCTGTAATCCTAGCACTTTGGGAGGCCGAGGTGGGAGGATCACTTGAGCTCTGGAGTTCCAGACCAGCCTGGGCAATGTGGCGAGTCTCTGTCTCTAAAAATGAATTAATAGCAATAAAAAATTGGGCCATCCTGTAAGATTTTTCTGCCTTTTTTGACTCAATATATCAAGAACATTTTTCCCTATCAGTATATAAAAATATACTCTACTACTTTTAATGACAGTGTAATATTCTATAGAATATATGTGTCATAATTTTCTATTTTTCTATAAATTAATATTTTATGTATTTCCCATTGTTCTGCTATTACAAATAGTTGTTCAGTAAGCATTCTTGTACATTTATCTTTGTGCAATTGAAGACTAATATTTCTGTCACTTATGTAGTGCCACCCTTGCTAGTAGGAATGTCCCGTTAAATGCAAAACCTGCAGAACTTGGACTCTTCAACATGTTTCTACTTTGCCAAAACTGTCTACACCTCCCTGTGCTTGCTTGCTGCTCCTTGGCTCTTCTTTGTCTTTAATGTTGCCCTTAACTCTAATAAAAGCCTCTGTCTTAGTTTAGGTTTCCCCAGAAACACATTTAAGACAAGGATTTGAATGCAAGTGGCTTATTCAAGAGGTGGCCTCAAGATGCACAGGTAGGGGAGTGGAGGGTGGGGTGGAACAGGGAAAGCAGACAGCACCCTGTGCTTTAATGAGCAGGTGATCACTGTGGGCACTTGGAGCACAGTCACACGGAGGCTGGGTACAACATACTGCAGAGTGGTCTCAATTGAGGGGCAAGAAGATGGGGGTATTTATTATCCAGTTCCCATCCGTCATCAATTGAGGGTGCTCGTGGAGGCGTAAGCCCCTGGAACATTAAATCTACCCTAGAGCTCCATGGCCAGAGAAAGCCCTCAGGCAGAAGGTCACTTGGGCTTTCAGCCAGAATCAGGCTGCATGTTCAGGATTGGTGGGTGCTTGGGGGACCAGGGGGGCCACCAAAGGCATAGCCTATTTCCTTCAACAGTCAAAATCAGAGACTCCTAGACAAAGAACAGACCACAGAGGTCAGTCATCAAATCAAGATCTCATAAAAGATGCTAGTCCATATCTAGAAAAATATCTTCCAGAGAGATTGCCTGGATGAAGAAATAATAATAATAATGAATAACAAATAATAATAATAAATAACAAATAATAATAATAATTTATAATAATGTAATAATAACACCAGAATAAATAAGATAAATACCTTTCAGTCTATAAAGCTCTTTCATATATATATTATATTATTCAAAAAACTGAATTTCACAAGAGCCCTGTAAGGTACACATCCTATATTATTCCCTTTTTCCAGATGAGAACATCGAGGTGCAGAGAATTAACTAATAAGTGTCAGAGTCAGAACTGGTCACCAGTTCTTGTGAATACAAGATCAGTGATCTAGAGTTAAAGGATGATTAGAATTTTTCTACCCACGTTGGGGTCAGTTTGCAGTTCAAATGTTCTTTTCCCCACTCATGGTAATAAAGCCAAACCAAGAACGGGACTTTCAATTCTAAGATTTATTTCTAGATGATTTTGAGAAGTGCTGCAAAACAAGAAAATGCAATATAGTGCATTTCAGAACAGCCAGATAAATTCCCTCTTATTGTTTAGGTTTCAAATATTTCCAAAATCAGCCTCAGTGCTAAAACAAGCAAGAAGATGATGTCCTTTAGCCAAGAAATTGGCATAATTAGAAATTTGGAGGTATAAAATTAAGATTAATAACGTAAAAAAGAAGAAACATGCACTTTTAAAAGTTCTATCTTAAATATTTGACATCAAATTTTTACAATGAAATGTGGAGTCTTAAAAGAAAGAACAGACTGGATATTATCACACTGTGGTGGCTGATATCTATATCCTTGATATAAGGGTATAAAAATCTTTATATCTATCCAAGATTTTTAGCAGAAAGGAAAGATCTCTGGGAGCACAGGTAGAGAGGCCCCACTGGAGTAAAAGGAGGGGTGCAGATGGTGTGGTAAGGAGGATGATGGCCCTATTCAGGATGAATTAAAGTTAGTTTGCATGCTGTTTAAAATCTCAGTCCTCCTAGATGTTTCCCCAAAATTCAGGGTTCTCTTCCTGTAAGTTTCTATATGCTTTTCAGAAGTTCTTTCGCCCTGTAATTTCTATTAAGAAGCCCAAGTATTCCAGTGACGATTTTAATCTCCATGATTTTCATTATTCCTGATACTATTTTTGCCCTTTTATTCAATCCATGTTAGTCCAATTTGGGAATTTCAGCATGGAGCTATCTTAGCCGTTGTTGTCTGGGAAGCTTATGTCAGACTATAAATAGCCCACTCAGCCAAGGATTTGTGTCTTTGAAAGTGTATAAACATCTCCTAAATGCAAAGTACAATTTCAACTTTAGTAGACATCAGGGTCACTTGGAGGGCTGGCTAAGACACAGATAGCTGGATGTCACTCCAGGGATTCTGGTTAGTAGCACTGGAGTGAAATCCAAGAATTTGCATATCTAATAACTTCCCAGGAGATAACCAATGCTGCTGGTCTGCAGAATACACTTTGGGTACCACTGATGTTGTTGGGGCACAGATTATATTGAGACTTCCCATTTGATAAAAGGGGGCTACTCTTTAGCACTAAAGAAGTTTTCATAACTGGCCATAAAACAGATTAAGTTCAGGAGATGGTGGAGGAAGCAGAAGTCTGTCCAGCAGATGTGTGCCCTTATATGCATATTCTGTCTAGTGATTTAGATCCTTAGTACACATACTCCCCTGGACCAATATTCCTCAAGGCAAGAGGCTGGTAGTAATGGAGAGATCACCAAAATTCTCTGGTGATGCTCTGGATTCAAGGCTTGGTTATGTGCCTTCTCCCTTTTTTCTGCTGTGTGACCTCAAGCAAGTCACCTAACTCCTCTTAGCCTTAGTGTCCTCCCTGGTCAAGTGCTGACAACATAATCTGTCCTGATCCATGCCCATGTTGCAGCGATTGTCTAAATAGAAATGAGCTGACACTCACTTTGCATACTGTGAAGCCCTCTCTAGGTGTAAGGAATTAACTGGGAGCAGCTTGTTCCTGAAGAGGAGATGGGGGTGCTGCCGCCTGAAACCAGGCTCAGCCCCACACACCGCCTGCCTGGAGGATCACCATATGGAGCTTCACCTTGTTCCCTTTCAAGATGAACTTGCATTCTCTGGAAAAAATTTCTCAGCCTTAAAGTCACAACTTCAAAAATGTAGTGGGGACCACATTTAAGAGATCTGGTGAATTTTTGGTGGATTCAATTTTTTAAACTGCACTTTTAAAACAAACCCAACTATAGAGATGAAAGCCAAGAATTAAAATATCCATACAGAATAGAAAACATTAATATTTTCAAGTACAATAAATTGAATAATCATCATAAGGAAACAATAAAACATGAAGTGACTGAGACCAGATGATCACCATTGGGCACACGTGGTCTCTGTAGCAGGCTCAGGGAGCCCAGGGTTGGCTTTCAGTTTCCTGCAACACAGAGCAGTCCCTTCGGCACTCTGCCAATAAGGATCCCATCGGTTAATGAGACGAGCTTCAACTAACTGGCAGAGGCTCGGAGGGTGGGGCACCCACGTTACATTTTCTCCTTGCCCACAACTCTTTGAATTTTAGTCCGGTTGTCAATTGTTCTAGCATCTCTTCCCTCTAGTGTGGTGTTTCTCCCCTCATAAAAACAGCTACAGAGCTGAGGTCTGAAATATCTGGAGTATATAAAGATGGTGAGGATTGGAGGGGTTCATGGTGCTCTCCCAGCCCTTGCTTATGAACCCAGCCTCTCTCTTCTCAACCCCCACCTCTGTCCCCAGCAGTTCTCAGTAGCTTCAATAACAAAGGCAGATTTTCCACCTGTTAACCTGGAAGAATCTGCAAAGAAGCATGAGTGTAAACGGACTTAGAAGACGTGGAATTCAAGAGTAATGTTTCTGTCACGATGCCTCCCTCACACCCCATGTCACTGACCATAGGCACCCAGAGTGCTGCAGGGTTCAGGACAGAAGCTCAACTCTCAGAAGCCAACTAGACATCTGTGGATTTGAAGGCAGGGATAATGAGGACACCACTCGGTCAGTTCTTCCTACAAATAGTAGTTGGTGGAAACCTGCCTTTTATAGGGATGTCTTCCCACCTACTTATCTAGATGAGAAAGCTCTTAGCATAAAAGTAATATTTTCTTTTATAAAACAAATTTTAAAAACTCTTTGTTCACAACTTTCTTCTTCTCATAGTTAAATCATGGCCATTGGAAGCACTACGGTGTTTCTTACTTCTCTGATTTGCACTTTATTAATAGGGAAAGAGATTGCCTTGGTCTGGGTTCCCTCAGAAACTGACCCTGAGATGAGGGTTTGGGAGGAAAAAGTACATTTGGGAGGAGTGTGGCAGGCAGAGTGGGGAAGGCAGCCTGTACAGGGCACATGCTTGTGTCACCAAGTTGGGGGTGACTAGTGCTTGTTCCTCAGGGAGACCTTGGGAAATGGTATAAAATACATAACCACGGAATTATCCCCTAGAAGAGGATTGAGGATCCCCCTGGAGGAGGATTGAGCGGGAGTGTCTATCTGGGCAGCTGCAACTACCAGGGAAGTGAGTTGGAGCACACTAAGGTGAAAATGGATGGGGTGGAGAGGGCAGGGGAAGGGTCACCCATTGCATTAACTGCAGAAGCAAACCCTCTCGATGCTCGCTTTCTAGTGAAAATACATACGCAGGTTTATGCTTAAGGAAAGACAGAGCTCAGATATTCATCCCCATTCAACTCATAAGTAAAAATCCCGTTTCCTCCATCTAACATATCAAAAAGCCTGCTTCTGCGCCTTATTTGCTGTTGTTAACAAGCCCCTCCCCAGGGGATGGAGCCTCTGTTTCTCCTTCCTGCTTCAAAAACGTTGAGGCTGCCAGGCCAGATCCCAGACCCCAGCTTCATCCCATTGCAAGCTCTCACCTTGATGCAGTCTGTAGGATTTTGCTGTGTGAGGTGAGTACTGCTGTTTATCCAAAGCAAACCTGCTGAATTGGATTGAAGGGTAGGAGCTGGTGTTTCTGTAAGTGAGCTGCACCATTTGCTTGTGAAAGTACGTGAGAACGATGATGTTGGACTGGTCAGCACGGACCATAGAAAGCCTCAGCCCAATGCCTTTGTTTACAGATGAGGAGATTGAACACCAAAGACCTAACAGGACTTGTGTAGCGGTTCCTGACTAGTTAGTGGTAGATCTGGGTTTAAAATTTAGCCCATCTTTCCCAGTGCTCAAACCACTTTGGACAGGTCATGTAAAACATGGTCTGATTCATAGCTGTGAGAAGGATAAAGCTGCCTATAGGCAGGAAGATGGTATAATTCCCCAAATACCAGGCCATTGGTGGGGGAAAATGAGAATTTTTCATGGCAGAACTTCCAGGAGCTAGTGCTGTGCCCCATGGCATTACCAGAAGGAAGGGCTGGATGCAACACAGCAATTCACTCATTCACTGTTTTGACTGCAAAAGTGAATTGGCTGAACATAGCACAGTAATTTAAAAAAACCCCAAAACCAACCAGTACTCACAGCAGCATGGATGTATGGATTATGTTTAGGAAAAGAAATCAGACATGAATAAGGATGTACTGTATAAAGCCCTCCCTCCATAGAAAGTTCAGGAACCGGCAACACTAATCTATGGTGATAGACCTCAAAATGTGGTTATTTCTGGGTGGAAGTTGGCATTGACTAGCAAAGGCCAGATGGGAACCTAAGCGGGTGATGAAAAAGTTTGCTATTTTGATCTGGGTAGGGATATGCAGGTGTTTGCATGGACGGAAGCCAGTGAGCTTGCATCTAAGACTGGGCACTTTATGTTCCTTATGAAATCTCTCTGTTAAGAAGATGAAGAACAAATCAAAGCAATGCACATAACAGATCATAACCTGAAAAGGAAATTGGAGTAAAATCAGTGGCTTTTCTCATTCAGTCATTTATTCCCTTAACAAATGTCTGCCGAGGCTGTTGGTGCCAGCCCGCACTCCCCCAGCACTCATCCCTTCTGCACACGCGGACAGTGTCCCGGGGGAGAGCGCCCTCCACCCTCTGCTCTAGGGCTTCCTCTCCGGCTGTGCAGGGCAGGCTGCACTCTTGGGAGCCATGTACTACAGGAGGAGCCTTCTGCTAATGATAGGATAGGGTTGGAGGATAAGTACCCCGGCCTCCTCATTCCCCAGTGGGACGACTCTGCGGCATGTCTGCGCTGGCTCCCAGGGGACAGCACCCCAGCTGCCCACACTAATAACCTGGTCTCTCACTCATCCTGACTGGGCTGCCTTCCCTTCCCTATCTCTCTTCCCCTTTCTTCTCCCTCTCCTCCTGGGATCACCTCCCATACAAACTCCTCACCCTCATTTCCTTGTCCCAAGGTCTACTTTTCAGGGAACCCAGGATACTTTCCTCCTGGTCCTAAGAAAACCCTGGCAAACCAAGTTTCTTGCTCTCATACAATTTACAGCATGTTGGGTTGAACACGCAACTTGACAAACATTAAAAACGAAGTGTAACGAGTGCTGAGGTCAGGGAGCGTAGACTGGCGGAAGGCACGGAGCCACAGGGGACCCTAAGCTAGCCCAGGAGAGGTCCCAGAAGCTGAGCTGGGAGTGACTGGGGCTCCCTGCCTTTTCTTCCCCTTCTTGAACTTCCACTCCTCTCTGTTTCATTTCTTCTCTTCCTTTCAGAAATGAAAGAGACATTTATTTATTTAGGACATTTCCTTATGATCCCATAAATATCAATAGGTATTATATTGAATTCGCCACCCATGTTGGTTTATTGTGCTGCCTAATTTCATATCACAGAACTGAGACTCAGCTTTCAAAAGTGGCTCTGGATGTATGGGAACCATTTTCAATATTTTCAGTATTGCTGCCCATCTGCATGACATATATTTTCTAGGAAAACCCAGCACATATTTCTTAGACCATGGGGGTTAAATGCCTTTCAGGGTAGCTGAAAACTACTTACCAATCAGCAGCTGGCAGAAATGTGTACCAAGAGCTCTCATCTGGAAGTGGGCAGCTGACTCATGTTGGAGCTGTCATCCCTACTCCAGCAGCCTTCTGGGTGAAAAGTTCTTCAAAGCACATGCATGTGAGGCCAGACCATTTCTCTTCTGTTTTCTATGCTCCTCACCAAAAAAGAATGAGTCATGGAGCTCTCTAATTCAGGATCCAGTAGAGCATCAGACAGAATGCAGGCTGTTGTTTGAACATCCATCTCCAGATAGACTGCAGTGTCATTTAAACAAAGATGTATGCATTTGAATATGGCACCATACAATTCTTGTGCTGAACTGGCATGTCTTCTGAGGGAAGATTTTATAGAAATAGAACCACTCCTGTCAGCTGGCCATTTTAAATATTTTTTAGCCTACTCTAGTTGGTATCAATTAGTTTTATACAGATGTTATCCTTCACTTTATATTATAAACCTAGAAAATAATGTTAAAAATGGCACAATATCACCATATACATCCAAAGACCAAAGGACTCTGTTAAACAAAAAGGTAAACTTCATGGTGAGGTTTGCATATAAAGCTAAACTCAATAAACACTAGATTTTTTTTTTTTTTTTGAGATAGGGTCTCACTCTGTCACCCAGGCTGGAGTGGAGTGGTGTGATCCAGCAACCTCTGCCTCCTGGGCTCAAGCAATCCTCCCACCGCAGTTTCCCAAGTAGCTGGGATCACAGGCATATGCCCCCATGCCTGGTTAATTTTTGTGTTTGTTTAGAGATGGGGTTTCACCATGTTGCTCAGGCTTGTCTCAAACTCCTGGACTCAAGTGATCCTCCTGCCTCGGCCTCCCAAAGTGCTGGGATTACAGGCATGAGCCATTGCGCCCAGCCTAGACACTGGATTTTTAAAATCAGTGGCTTTTTCACTTGTTTAGGAAAAAAAGATGATGTAAGAGAGAAACATGAACAAGTTTTTTATTTTAACCATTTATCCTTGATGAAAAATAAAAGACTTGTTTAGTCTTCTATTGCTGCATAACACACTACTATAAACATAGAGGCTCAAAACAACTTCCATATATTAGCTCACAGTTTCGTAAGTCAGACTTCCAGGTATGGGGTGGCTGGGTTCTCTGCTTAGGTTCTCACAAGTCTGAAGTCAAGAGGATGGCAGGTTTTGTTTCTCTCTGGGGACTCTGAGAAGAATCTTCTTCCAAGCTCATTCAGGTGTTGGCTGAATTCAATTCCTTGCAGTTACAGGACAGAGGTCCTTAGCTCCTAGCTGGCTGTCAGCCAGGGGATCAGTCAGTTCTTAGATATCACCCACATTTCTCACCACATGGACGCCTCTATTTTTAAGCTAACCACAATCTCCTTCACATGGTAGCCCTTTCAAACTTCAAATATCTTCTACCAAGAAAAGCCCAATCCCTTTAAAGGGCTCATTTGATTAGGTCAGGCTCTTAGAGGATAATCTCCCTATCTTAAAATCAATTGATTTGGGACCTTAACTACATTTGCAAAATTCCTTCACAGCGGCACCTAGATTGGTGTTTGCTGAATAACAGGGAGGGCGCGTGTGAACACCAGAGGCTTTAATCTTGAGGGCCATCTTAGAATTCTGCCTGTGACAGGATTATTTAGTAAATATTGATTTACCCTCTTCATAGAAAATTTATAATCAATAAGGGAGGCAGATATGGTGCTTTCCTTATTGATTACTTACAAGGTCCAGCAGGCAATACAAAGTAGTTAAAAGGGCCATGTGTAAGACAATATGGTGAAACAGAAGGCTCAGTGGCTTCTTGTAACTAGTCATACTCAACTAAGTTGATGGCTGCTCTGTGACAATATACTCTCTATATTGCCAAATCTTCTCATTTTTAAGAGAAGTAAAAATTCTCTTGGGGTTTTTTTTTTTTCTTTCTTGAAATAAGGTCTCACTATGTCACTCAGGCTGGAGTGCAGTGACCTCATCATAGCTGACTGCAGCCTCCAACTTCTGGGCTCAAGTGATCCTCCCACTTCAGTCTTCTTTGTTGCTGGGATGGCAGGCATGCACCACCATATACCTAGGTAAAATTTTAATTATTTTTTTGTAGAGATGGGATAGCTCTATGTTGCCCATGCTGGTCTTGAACTCCTGACCACAAGGGATCCTCCCACCTTGGCCTCCGAAAGCAATAGGATTACAGATGTGTACCACTGTGCCCAGCCCTCTCTTGAGTTTTAAAAGTTGTCAGAAGAATTCTGAGAAGATGATAGAGTAGGAAATACCAGAAATCCCTCTCCCCATCTAGACAATAATAGCATTGGCAATATCTGTCTGACATGATTATTTTGGGATTCTGGAGTCTATTGAATATTTGCAACTTCTAGGGGAAGGCTTGGATGGTAAATTGTTTAATTTTGATCATTTTCAGCTCCTAGCACAGTAGCTGCTACCTATCTTTCACCTCTGGACCCTCCTGTCTTCAGCAGGCAGCATGCATGTGTTCCTGGAGAAGTTTGCACACAGCTTGTTGGAGGCAGGGTGGGCAAAAGGATCTTGCCCTCCAAATATCAGGGATTTGTACTCTGACTGCTGATGGCTGCTTCTGATCACAGGGGTGCTGGCAATGAAAAAGCCATTATTGTTGTTGCATCTTTCCACATTATTGCAAGCCCATCTACCTCTGGATGAACTGAGTTCCACGGTATTTAAAAAGCTGGCACATTTGTTACCCACTTCAGTTTTCTATTTCTTCTCCTTTGAGAGCCAGATATCAAAGACTAGGACTTTCAAAAGCAACCATATATATTGGGGAAATGAGAAAGTCATCGTACATGCTCAGGGACAGGCACAGACTCAGAAAGCCAATCTTCAAGATTCTTCTTCAACCAGGAATCCTGTACTTCTTCACCCAAGAATCCTGTATCTGGCAAAACTGTACTCCAAAAGTAAGGGAGAAATTAAGACTCTCATAGATAAACAAAAGCTGAGGGAATTATCCCCAGACCTGTCTTGCAAGAGATGTCCAGTGGAATCCTGCAGGTTAAAATGAAAGGGAGACAGTAACTTAAAGGAAGAAATAAAAATCTCAGTAAAAGTAGACAAATAGACAATTATAAAAGCTAATATTGCTGTAACAATGATATGTAACTTCATTTTTTGTTTTCTATATAATTTAAAAGATTAGTATATTAGAAATTATTAGACTAAAAGCTAAGATTATTGCTACTTTGGTTCATAACTCTGCATTTTGTCTTCCGCATAATTTAAGAGACTAATGCATTAAAAACTGTTAGTTAATATATTTGGACACACAGCATATAAAGATGTAATTTTGTGATAACAGCTGAAGGGGTAGGGGTTGGAGCTGGAGATGGAGCAGAGCTTTTGTATGTTATTAAAGTTAATCTGGTATAATTCAAATTACAGCCTTATATCTTAAGAATGTTAAATATTATCCTCAATGGCAATCACAAAGAAAATAGCTGAAGAATATCCACAAAAGAAACTAAGAAACAAATGTAAACATTTCACTACAAAAAACAACTAAACACAAAAGAAGACAGTAAAGCAGGAAATGAGGGACAAAAAGGCATATAGAAAACAAATAGCCAAATGACAGAAGTAATTGCCTCCTTATCAGTAATTATTTTAAATGTAAATGTTTAAATGTAAATGGATTAAACGCTCTAATTAAAAGACAGAGATTGGGAAATTGGTAGAATGGTTAAAGAAAATCATGATTCAACTATACGTTGTCCTTAAGAGACTCACCTTAGATCCAAAGACACAAATAGGTTAAAAGTGGAAGAATTAAAAAGCAAATAGTAACCAAAAGATAGCAGAGGTAGCATACTGATATTAGACAAAATAGACTTCAAATCAAAAAAGATTACATGAGATAAGGAAGAACACTACATATTAACAAAAAGTTTAATACAGCAAGAAGGTATAACAGTTATAAACATTTAGGCACCTAATAACAGATCATCAAAATATATAAAGGAAAAACTGACATAATTGAAGGAATAGACAATTCTACAATAATACAGACTTCAATACCCCATTCTCCATAATAGATAGAACAGCCAGACAGAAGATCAATTAAGAAAAGACATGAACAACACAATCAACCAACTAGATTTAACATACACATGCAGAACACAATTCCAAAACTGCAGAATACACATTCTTCCCAAGTGAACATAGAAAATTTTCCAGGACAAACCACATGTTAGGCCACAAAGCAGGTCTCAATGGATTTAAAAAAGATTAATGTCAGACTAAGTATCTTTTAAGATCACAATGGGATAAAGTTGGACATCAGCAACAGAAGTTGGACATCAGTAACAAACACACAAATTTGTGGAAATTAAATAGCACCGTCTTAAACAACGATTGGATCAAAGAATAAATCACAAAGGACATTAGAAAATACTTAGAGATGAATGAAAGTGAAAACCCAACATATCAAGATATATGTGATATACTGAATGCTATGCTATGGAGAAAATATATTGCTATAAATGTTTACATTATAAAACAAGAAATATACCAAACAACCTAACTTTACAACTAAAGGAACTGGAAAAAGCAGAGCAAACTAAATCCAAAGAGAGAAGATGAAAGTAAATAAGAGATTAGAGGAGAAATAAACAAAATAGAGAATGGAATAATATTAGAAAATACCAACAAAACAGAAATTTGGTTATTTGAGAAAATCAACATGGATGACAAATGTTTTGCTAGATGGAAAAAAAGAAAGAAGACTCAAATTACTAAAATTAGAAATGAAAGTGGGAATATTACTACCAATTCTGTGGAAACAAAAAGGATTACAAGAAAGTAATATAAGCAATTGTACACCAACAAATTGGATAACTGAAATGAAGTGGACAATTTCTAGAAATACACAGTGTATCAAAACTGAACAACAAAGAAAATAAAAAATTTGAATAGACATATAACTAGTAAGAAAATCTCCTGATATAGAGAAGCCCTGGGCTCCATGGCTTTACTGGTTAATTCTACCAAACATTAAAATACAAATTAATGCCAATCATCCCAAAAATTTTCCAAAAAATTGAAGAGGAATGAATGCTTCTTAACTTATTCTATAAAGCCATTACCTTAATACTAAAGCCAGACAAAGACATTACAAAAAAGACCAATATTCCTTATAAACATTGATGTGAAAACTCTCAAGAAAATACTAGCAAATTACATCCAACAGTATTTTAAAAAGATTATTTTCTATGACCAACTGGGACTTACTTCTGCAATGCAAGGATGGTTCAACATATGAAAATGGTTCAGTGTAATATATCACATTAACAGTATAAGGGATAAAAATGACATGATCATTTCAATTGATGAAGAAAAAGCATTTGACAAAATTCAATATGTTTTCATCATAAAAACACTCAACAAATTAGAAATAAAATCACATTACCTCAACATAATAAAAGCTATATATGAAAAACTTACTGTGAACATCATCCTCAATTGTGAAAGGTTGAAAGCTTTTCCTCTAAAATTGGTAAAATAAGACCAGGATATCTGTTTTCACCACTTCTATTCAACATTGTACTGGAAGTCCAAGCCAGAGCAATTAGGCAAGAAACAGAACTAAAGGCATCAAAATTAAAAAGGAAGAAGTAAAGTTATTTCTGTTTTCAGATTTTATGTGTCAAAAACACTACGATTCCACAAACAACCTTTTAGAACTAATAAATGAATTCAGCAAAAATATCAAGATACAAAGTCAACATATAGAAGACATTTCTATACACTGACAATTAACAATTAGGAAAGGAAATTAAGAAATCAATTCAATTTATAATAGTATCAAATAGAATAAAATACTTAAGAATTAACATAACCAATGAGGTGAGAGACTTACACAAAAGATTGTTGAAATAAATCAATGAACATATAAATAAATGGAAAAATACCCTGTGTTCATAGAATTGAAGACTTAATATTGTTAAGATGTTAATACCACCCAAATTGATGTACACATTTAATGCAATCTCTACCAAAATCTTAATGATTTTTTTTGTAGCTATAGAAAAATCTCTCCTAAAATTTGTGTAATCTCAAGGAGCCCTGATAGCCAAAACAATCTTGAAAAGGAACAACAAAGCCGGAAGACTCACAACATTTCCTGATTTCAAAATTTACTACAAAGCAACAGTAACCAGAACAGTCTGGTACTGGTATAAAGACAGATATATAGACAATGGAAAATAATAAAAAGCTCACACATAAACCCTCACGTATGTTGTCAAGTGATTTTTGACAAGGGTGCCAAGACCATTTAGTGGGGAAAAGAAAGTCTTCAACAAATAGTGCTAGGAAAACTGGATATCCAGACGGAAAAGAGTGAAGTTGGATCCTTACCCTACACTGCATACAAAAATTAACTCAAAATGAATTCATGACCTAAATGTAAGACCTAAAACTATAAAGCTTTTAGAAGAAAACATAAAGGAAAAGCATCACAGCATTGGATTTGGCAGTGATTTCTTGGATATGACACTAAAGGCAGAGGCAACAAAGGAAAAAAATAGACAATTTGACCTTCATGGAGATGAAAAATTTTGTGCATCAAAAGACACTATGAATATGGTAAAAAAGGCAACCTAAAAAATAAGAGAAAATACTTGCAAATCGTATGTCTGATAAGGGATTAATATCCAGACTATGTAAACAATGTCTACAATTTAACAAGAAAAACAAACAACCTGATTCAAAAATGGACAATGAACTTGAACAGACATTTCTCCAAAGAAGATATAAAAATGGCCAAGAAGCACATAAAAAGGACGCTCAACATTACTAATCATGAAGGAAATGCAAATCAAAAGTATGACGAGATATCACCTCACACCAATCAGAATGGGCACTCTAAAAAAGACAGGAAATAACAAGTATTGACAAGGATATAGAGAAATTGGAATTCTTGTGCATTGCTGGTGGGAATGTAAAATGGTACAGCCCTTGTGGAAAACAGTATAGCAGTTCCTCAAAAAATTAAAAATAATATTACCATATGAGCCAGCAATTCCACTTCTGAGTACATATTCAAAAAAATTGAAGTCAGGGTCTTGAAGAAATATTTTCACTCCCATATTCACAATAGCATTATTCACAATAGTCAAAATATGGAAGCAACCCAAGTGTCCATCGATGGATAAATGGATAAGCAAAATGTGGAATATGTGTACATACAGTGGAATATTACATGGCCTTAAAAAATAAGAAAATTCTGACATATGCTACAACATAGATGAACCTTGAGGACATTCTGCTAAGTGAAATATGCCCATCACAAAAAGACAGATACTATATGATTTTACTTTACTTATATGAGGTACTTAGGGTAGTTAAAATAATAGGAACAGAAAACATGGTGTTTACTAGGGGCTGGTGGAAAGAGGGAATGGTGAGTTATTGTTTAACAGGTATAGAGTTCTATTTTCGCAAGATGAAAAGAGTTCTAGGGATGGATGTGGTGGTGGTTGCACCACAATATGAATGTACTTAATGCCACTGAATTACACACTTAAAAATAACTATGATAGTACATTTTACGTTATGTGTATTTTACCACTATCCAAAAATTGCAGAAAAAGTTGTCAATGACTTCAAATTTTTGAAAATACTGGGTGAACCTAATAAAACACATTTCTGTCTTTTTATTTGTTTTTTTGTTTGTTTGTTTTTCTTTGTTGAGACAATCTTGCTCTGTTGCCCAGGCTGGAGTGCAGTGTTGTGATCATAGCATATTGCAGCCTCAAACTCCTGGACTCAAGCTATCCTTCTGCATCTGCCTCTGAGTAGCCAGGACTACTGAAGTGCACCGCCATGCCCAGCTATTTTTTTTTTTAATTTTTAGTAAAGATGGGGTCTCACTATGTTGCCCAGGCTGGTCTTGAACTCCTGAGCTCAAGCAGTCCTACCACCTCAGCCTCCCAAAGTGCTGGAATTACAGTCATGAGCCACTGCACCTGGCCCACCTTTCTGGTTTTCAGGGGACCCAGGTGTCACCAGTTTCCTTCTTTTTGTGGTCTTAGCTATTCATTCATTCTAGTCAGTCCTTAGAAAATAGTTATTGAACACCTATTGCATGCATATTGGTTGTAGGCACTGGGAATACAGGCTGGTCACTGAAGCTTCACTGAGAAGGGGACATTTGAGGGTAGATCTTAACAGATGAAGAAGGTAAACATGCATCCTTCTGGGTGGCAAGCATCCCAGGAAGAATGCAATGACCCTGAGGTGAACATTATCATGTGCTAGGCATATTCGCAGAGTGACACAGAGGCCTGTGTGGCTGGAGTGGATTGGGCAGAGGGAGCAGTATGAGAGGAGGTCAGAGGGGTCTATGGGGCTAGATCACCTTGGGCCTTATGGGGTAAGGATTTGAGATTCTTTTGAAGGGGAATGGAAAGCATTGAGATTTAAGCAGAGGAGTAACATGAACTCACTTACCTTTTCAAATGACCACTCTGATTTCTCAGACAAAATTTTGGGAAATTTAGGGTAAAAACAAGGACATTTCTTAGGAATCTATAGCAGTAATCCAGGAAAAAAATAATGTGGTCTTAAATTGGAAAGTGGTGGGGGTAAGGTATCAGATTCATGTGATCATGACTAAGCAACTCCAGGATTTTCTGACAGAAAGCATGTGGCATGAGGGGAAGAGCAGAGTCAAGGAGGGCTCTGGAACTTGGGCCAGAGAAACTAGAAGGATAAATAAATAATAAAAAGTTTAGCAGTCAAATTCATAACAGTAAATAAATAAATTAAAAATAATAAAAATTAATGGATAAAAAGTTGTTATGTAAATTCAGTGCCCTATTCCATCTCCTAGGTTATTTTCACTAGAAGTTAATTAGAAATCTCCAGTTGTCCCAGCCTAGACAGCCTGCTAGCCCCTTAACTAAGACTGCTTGCCACTTCCTGCACCTCCTAGTAGGCTCAGTCTAGATACCCAGTGTAACATAAGTTTCCAGCATTACAACTCCTGCGTTACCTATGGACAAGCCAAGATTATGATTACTGTGACTATTAAGCTTATCATTATTAGTGGTAAGTCATTCCAGCAAATCTGCTCTAAAAGCTTTGCTGAGCAAACTACAGCGTGAATTGAATTTTATCAAATGATGTTACTTGTAATTTTTGCATCATTTCTCTTTCAGTAGAACTTTTCAACAAACATTGTCTATTTTTCTATAAGAGAATGGTTCTGGTAGAGCCTGAGATGTACCCAAATTTGGCAGTAATTTACTTGCAAGTTAAATTTATAATACGTTTAAACATTTATATTCTTTAACATTAAATAGCAAGACTTAAAAGCATTTTTTAAAAAGTTTGTTACTATACAGTATATCTAGTTTGACCTGAAGTGGAAATTATGCCTGGTTGTTTCACCAAGGAAAACATTTCAATTTGGTTCTTCCATTTCAGAAGAAAAGGTCTAAAATTAGTGTCAGTTTATATTTCTGCTTTATCAGAAAATATTTCAAGTGGAAATTTTCATCATGGCTAAGAATGATGACATATAGATTAAAATGTTATGAATATATTTATAACTTTTATAGCAAATAAAATAATGCATTCAGATTTTGACATGGATGCTAAACAAACAATGAAAGGTTTGTGTCTGAGAGAATCAGTATCAATAATTATTTAGTATTAAGTAAGCATTGTTAAGTAATTAAGTACTAAGAATTAAGTACAATATTTTAAAATGTGACTTTACAGAGAGAGAGAGAGTACAAATTGTATAAAATTCAAGAACACATAAAACCAATCTATGTTGACGGGCATCAGAATAGTGGCTGTCTTTTGGGAGGTGTTGACTAGGCACACAAGATGCCTTCTTGGGGGTTGTACATGGCCTGCATCTTGACTTGGTGGTGATTGATTACAGGGTTGTGAACATATGTAAAAACTTCATCAAGGTGTACACTTCAGATGTGTGTGACTGACTGCACATACATCGTAGCTCTATAAAATAAATACAAGTACACTCCCCTACCACCTCATGATTTATGAATGTCTTTCACAAGATCTACAGGCTTCCCTATTACAACTAACCCACAGGTAGATCCTGCAAGATGGCTGAATAGGAACAGCTCTGGTCTGCAGTTCCGAGCGTGATCGATGCAGGAGATGGGTGATTTCTGCATTTCCAACTGAGGTACCTGGTTCATCTCACTGGGACTGGTTGAACAGTGGCTGCAGCCCACAGAGGGTGAGCCAAAGCAGGGTGGGGCATCACCTCACCTGGGAAAAGCAAAGGGTCAGAGGATTTCCCTTTCCTAGCCAAGGGAAGACGTGACAGACTGTACTGGGAAAATCAGGACACTGCCACCCAAATACTGTGCTTTTCCAAAGGTCTTAGCAAATGGCACACCAGGAGATTATATCCTGCACATGGCTCAGCAGGTCCCATGCCCTCAGAGCATTGCTTGCTGCTAGCACAGCAGTCCGAGATTAAACTGCCAGGTGGCAGCCTGGCTGGGGGAAGGGGCGTCCACCATTGCTGAGGCTTGAGTAGGTAAACAAAGTGGCCAGGAAGTTCGAACTGGGTGGAGCCCACCACAGCTCAACAAGGCTGGCCTGTCTCTGCAGAGTCCACCTCTGGGGGCAGGGCATAGCTGAATAAAAGGAAGCAGAAACGTCTGCAGACTTAAATATCCCTGTCTGACAGCTCTGAAAAGAGCAGTGGTTCTCACAGTATGGTGTTTGAGCTCTGAGAATGGACAGACTGCCTCCTCAAGTGGGTGGCCTGACTCCTGTGTATCCTAACTGGGAGACACCTCCCAGTAGGGGCTGACTGACACCTCATATGGCTGGCTGCCCCTGCAGAAATATTGTTGTTCTGCAATTTTTGCTTTTCTGCAGCCTCTGCTGGTGATACTTAGGCAAAAAGGGTCTGGAGTGGACCTCCAGCAAACTCCAACAGACCTGCAGCTGAAGGACCTGACTGTTAGAAGGAAAACTAACGAACAGAAAGGAATAGTATCAATATCAACAAAAAGGACAAATCCACACCAAAACCCCACGTGTAGGTCACCAGCATCAAAGAGCAAAGGTAGATAAAGCCACAAAGGTGGGGAGAAACCAGAGCAGAAAACCTGAAAATTATAAAAACCAGAGTGCCCCTTCTCCTCCAAAGGATCACAGCTCCTCGCCAGCAATGGAACAAAGCTAGACGGAGAATGACTTTGATGAGTTGACAGAAGTAGGCTTCAGAAGGTCGGTAATAACAAAATTCTCCGAGCTAAAGGAGGATGTTTGAACCCACCACAAGGAAGCAAAAAACCTTGAAAAAAGATGACATGAAGAGCTAACCAGAATAGACAGTGTAGAGAAGACCTTAAATGACCTCATGGAGCTGAAAACCATGGCACAAGAACTACGTGGTGCATGCACAAGCTTCAGTAGCCGATTTGATCAAGTGGAAGAAAGGGTATCAGTGATTGAAGATCAAATTAACAAAATGTAGCAAGAAGAGAAGTTTAGAGAAAAAAGAGTAAAAGAAAAAAACAAAGCCTCCAAGAAATATGGGACTATATGAAAAGACCAAATCTACATTTGATTGATGTACCTGAAAGTGATGAGGAAAATGGAACCAAGCTGGAAAACACTCTTCAGGATATTATCCAGGAGAACTTCCCCAACCTAGCAAGGCAGGCCAACATTCAAATTCAGGAAATACAGAGAACACCACAAAGATACTCCTCGAGAAGAGCAGCCTCAAGACACATAATCATCAGATTAACCAGGTTGAAATGAAGGAAAAAATGTTAAGGGCAGCCAGAGAGAAAGGTCGGGTTACCCACAAAGGGAAGCCCATCAGACTAACAGCGGATCTCTCGGCAGAAATTCTACAAGCCAAGGAGAGTGGGGGCCAATATTCAACATTCTTAAAGAAAAGAATTTTCAACCCAGAATTTCATATCCAGCCAAACTAAGCTTCATAACTGAAGGAGAAATGAAAGCCTTTTACACACAAGCAAATGCTGAGAGATTTTGTCACCACCAGGCCTGCCTTACAAGAGCTCCTGAAGGAGGCACTAAACATGGAAAGGAATAAGCAGTACCAGCCCCTGCAAAAACATGCCAAATTGTAAAGACTATCGATGCAAGGAAGAAACTGCATTGACAAATGGGCAAAATAATCAGCTAACATCATAATGACAGGATCAAATTCACACATAACAATATTAACCTTAAATGTAAATGGGCTAAAATGCCCCAATTAAAAGACACAGACTGGCAAATTGGATAAAGAGTCAAGACCCATCAGTGTGCTGTATTCAGGAGACCCATCTCTTGTGCAGAGACACACATAGGCTCAAAATAAAGGGATGCAGGAAGATCTTCCAAGCAAATGGAAAGCAAAAACAAAAACAAAAACAAAAGCAGGGGTTGCAATCCTGGTTTCTGATAAAACAGACTTTAAACCAACAAAGATCAAAAGAGACAAAGAAGGCCATTACATAATGGTAAAGGGATCAATTCAACAAGAAGAACTAACTATCCTAAATATATGTGCACCCAATACAGGAGCATCCAGATTCATAAAGCAAGTCCTTAGAGACCTACAAACAGACTTAGACTCCCACACAATAATAATGGGAGACTTTAACACCTCACTGTCAATATTAGATGGATTAACAAGACAGAAGGTTAACAAGGATATCCAGGACTTGAACTCAGCTATGAACCAAGCAGACCTAATAGACATCTACAGAACTCTCCATGCCAAATCAACAGAATATACATTCTTCTCAGCACCACATCACACTTACTCCAAAATTGACCACATAGTTGGAAGTAAAGCACTCCTCAGCAAATGTAAAAGATAAGAAATCACAACACACTGTCTCTCAGACAACAGTGCAATCAAATTAGAACTCAGGGTTAAGAAACTCACTCAAAACTGCACAACTACATGAAAACTGAACAACCTGCTCCCGAATGAATACTGGGTAAATAACGAAATGAGGGCAGAAATAAAGATGTTCTTTGAAACCAATAAGAACAAAGACACAATGTACCAGAATCTCTGGGACACATTCAAAGCAGTGTGTAGAGGGAAATTTATAGCACTAAATGCCTACAAGAGAAAGAAGGAAAGATCTAAAATCGACACCCTAACATCACAATTAAAAGAACAAGAGAAGGCCGGGCACGGTGGTTCACGCCTGTAATCCCAGCACTTTGGGAGGCTGAGGCGGGTGGATCATGAGGTCAGGAGATCGAGACCATCCTGGCCAACATGGTGAAACCCCGTCTCTACTAAAAATACAAAAAACTAGCCAGGCATGGTGGCGGGTGCCTGTAGTCCCAGCTACTTGGAGGCTGAGGCAGGAGAATGGCGTGAACCCAGGAGGCGGAGCTTGCAGTAAGCTGAGATCGTGCCACTGTACTCCAGCCTGGGCGACAGAGTGAGACTCCGTCTAAAAAAAAAAAAAAAAAAAAAAGAACTAGACAAGCAAGAGCAAACACATTCAAAAGCTAGCAGAAGGCAAAAAACAAAAATAACTAAGATCAGAGCGGAACTGAAGGAGATAAAGACACAAAAAACCCTTCAAAAAATCAATGAATCCAGGAGCTGGTTTTTTGAAAAGATTGAAAACAAAATTGATAGACCACTAGCAAGACTAGTAAAGAAGAAAAGACAGAAGAATCAAATAGACACAATAAAAAACGATAAAGGGGATATCACCACCAATCCCACAGAAATACAAACTACCATAAGAGAATACTATAAACACCTCTGTGAAAATAAACTAGGAAATGTAGAATAAATGGATAAATTCCTGGACACATACATCCTCCCAAGACTAAACCAGGAAGAAGTTGAATCCATGAATAGACCAATAACAGGAGCTGAAATTGAGGCAATAATTAATAGCTTACCAACCAAAAAATGTCCAGGACCAGATGGATTCACAGCCAAATTCTACCAGAGGTACAAGGAGGAGCTGGTACTATTCCTTCTGAAACTATTCCAATCAATAGAAAAAGAAGGAATTCTCCCTAACTATTTAATGAGGCCAGCATCATCCTGATACTAAAGCCTGGCAGAGACACAACAAAAAGAGAGAATTTTAGACCAATATCCCTGATGAACATCGATGCAAAAATCCTCAATAAAATATTGGCAAACCAAATCCAGCAGCACATCAAAAAGCTTATACACCAAGATCAAGTTGGCTTCATCCCTGGGATGCAAGGCTGGTTCACCATATGCAAATCAATAAACGTAATCCACCACATAAACAGAACCGAAGAAAAAAACATGATTATCTCAATAGATGCAGAAAAGGCCTTCAACAAAATTCAACTGCACTTCATGCTAAAAACTCTCAACAAACTAGGTATTAATGGAACGTATCTCAAACTAATAAGAGCTATTTATGACAAACCCATAAGCAATATCATACTGACTGGGCAAAAACTGGAAGCATTCCCTTTGAAAACTGGCACAAGACAGGGATGCCCTCTGTCACCACTCCTATTCAACATAGTGTTGGAAGTTCTGGCCAGGGCAATCAGGCAAGAGAAGGAAACAAAGGGTATTCAGTTAGGAAAAGAGGAAGTCAAATTATCCCTGTTTGCAGATGACATGATTGTATATTTAGAAAACCCCATTGTCTCAGCCCAAAATCTCCTTAAGCTGATAAGCAACTTCAGCAAAGTCTCAGGATACAAAATCAATGTGCAAAAATCACAGGCATTCCCATACACTAATAACAGACAAACAGAGAGCCAAATCATGAGTGAAATCCCATTCACAATTGCTACAAAGAGATTAAAATACCTAGGAATCCAACTTACAAGGGATGTGAAGGACCTCTTCACGGAGAACTGCAAACCACTGCTCAACGAAATAATAGATGACACAAGCAAATGGAAGAACATTCCATGCTCACGTATAGGAAGAATCAATATCATGAAAATGGCCATATTGCCCAAGGTAATTTATAGATTCAATGCCATCCCCATCAAGCTACTAATGACTTTTTTCACAGAATTGGAAAAAGCTACTTTAAAGTTCATATGGAACCAAAAAAGAGCCCACATTGCCAAGACAATCCTAAGGAAAAAGAACAAATCTGGAGGCATCATGCTACCTGACTCAAACTATAACACAAGTCTACAGTAACCAAAACAGCATGGTACTGGTACCAAAACAGACATATAGACCAATGGAACAGAACAGAGGCCTCAGAAATAACACCACACATCTACAACCATCTGATTTTTGACAAACCTGACAAAAACAAGAAATGGGGAAAGGATTCTCTATTTAATAAGTGGTGCTGGGAAAACTGGCTAGCCATATGCAGAAAGCTGAAACTGGATCCCTTCTTTATACCTTATATAAAAATTAATTCAAGATGGATTAAATACTTAAATGTTAGACCTAAAACCATAAAACCCTAGAAGAAAACCTAGGCAATACCACTCAGGACATAGGCATGGGCAAGGACTTCATGACTAAAACACCAAAAGCAATGGCAACAAAAGCTAAAATAGACAAATGGAATCTAATTAAACTAAAGAGCTTCTGTACAGCAAAGGAAACTACGATCAGAGTGAACAGGCAACCTACAGAATGAGAGAAAATTTTTGCAATCTATCCATCTGACAAAGGGCTAATATCCAGAATCTACAAAGAACTTAAACAAATTTACAAGAAAAAGTCAAACAATCCCATTAAAAAGTGGGCAAAGGATATGAACAGACACTTCTCAAAAGAAGACATTTATGCAGCCAACAGACACATGAAAAGATGCTCATCATCACTGGTCATGAAAGAAATGCAAATCAAAACCACGATGAGACACCATCTCACACCAGTTAGAATGGTGATCATTAAAAAGTCAGGAAACAATAGGTCCTGGAGAGGATGTGGAGAAATAGGAATGCTTTTACACTGTTGGTGGGACTGTAAACTAGTTCAACCATTGTGGAAGACAGTGTGGCAATTCCTCAAGGATCTAGAACTAGAAATACCATTTAACCTAGTGATCCCATTACTGGGTATATGCCCAAAGGATTATAAATCATGCTACTATAAATACACATGCACACCTGTGTTTATTGCGGCACTATTCACAACAGCAAAGACTTGGAACCAACCCAAATGTCCAACAATGATAGACTGGATTAAGAAAATGTGGCACATGTACATCATGGAATAGTATGCAGCCATAAAAAGGATGCATTCATGTCCTTTGTAGGGACATGGGTGAAGCTGGAATCCATCATTCTGAGGAAACTATCGCAAGGACAGAAATCCAAACACCACATGTTCTCACTCATAGGTGGGAATTGAACAATGAGAACACTTGGACACAGGGTGGGGAACGTCACACACCAGGGCCTGTCGTGGGGTGGGGCGATGGGGGAGGAATAGCATTAGGAGAAATACCTAATGTAAACGACGAGTTAATGGGTTTCGCAAACCAACATGGCACATGTATACATATGTAACAAACCTGCACGTTGTGCACATGTACCCTAGAACTTAAAGTATAATAATAAAACAAACAAACAAACAAACAAAAAAACAACTGACCCACAGCAGATTTTTAGCAATCTTTGACTTTCCTGAAGATTGAGTCCCTTTGGAACACTGTGGAGGATCCTTTCTTCATGTCATCCTTTCAAAAAAAAATATGCCAATTGAAAAACAGAATGAAATCTATTTCATCACTATTGGTCTGCACGACATTATTTATTTAGCCTACATGTCCTTTCCTTATTTCCAGCTAGATAAGTAACAGATACAGAGTATACTTAGTTCCATGCTGCATTCCTGTAAAGATGCCCAGTTTGGCATTTTTAATGATGAAGTATGTTTATTTTGTTTTCTTGCAAGGATTTATTGTAAAAGCTATATGTATACTTCAATAAAACATTGTTAAATGCAGCATTGCTAAAGAGATTGGATAATAATTTGAGATATGAGTTCACAATTATGTTTCCCCCTTTTTTTCCCTACCTTTGAAACTCGCAGAGGTTTGGGTTTCCTAGCCTCAGGTTAGGGGTGGAGCGGGGCTGGGCAGGGCAGAGAGCATAGGGACCTTCATGGCTTCCTGGCATTTATTTCCAAAAGCCTCAACCCACTGAAGAGGGCAGGCTTGGCTGGAGAAATGGTTTTCTGTCTGACTAAAAAGAGATTTTGAGTTAGGAGTGGGAACAGGAGGAGGCCTGTGAGTCTCTAAGAAGGTGGTTCCGCCATTTTCTTGGGAGACCTTTGGCAGGGAAGCAGAGTGAGCTGTCAACAAAGGCAGGGACCCAGACACTAATTTCATTGTTCCCAAAGTGGTATCTGTGAGTCCTCATACCTTCAGGAACCATGAGCACAGGGAAGATGTTCTTAGCCATACCGTGTGTGGGGAGATGACCAAAGATAGGACCTCCCATCTGGTCTCCAGCTCTTCCCAAAGCCTTGGTGTTGACCTGGGCCTGGGGGTTGACAGGGAAACCACAAGAACAGCTGAGATTAAATGCATCATCAGTTAGATGGGATGGGGAACTCATAGTCAGTAATAAGTTTGATTAGAAAGAAATAGAGATATTTCACATTGGAAAAACCCTTTTAGACATTGGCTTAGGCAAGAAATTCATGACCAACAACCCAAAAGCAAATGCAATAAAAACAAAGGTAAATAGCTGGGACTTAATTAAACCAAAGAGGTTTTGAATGGCAAAAGGAACAGTCAGCAGAATAAACAGAGAACCCACAGAGTGGGAGAAAATCTTCGCAGTGTATACATCTAACAAATGACTAATATCCAGACTCTACAATAAACTCAAACAAATTAGCAAGGAAAAAAACAAACAATCCCATCAAAAAGTGGGCTAAGGACATAGATAGACAATTCTCAAAAGAAGATACACAAATGGCCAACAAACATTAAAAAATGCTCAACATCACTAATTATCAGGGAAATGCAAATCAAAACCACAATGTGATACCACGTTACTCCTGCAAGTATGGCCATAATCAAAAAATCAAAAAAACAATAGATGTTGGTGTTGATGCAGTGAACAGGGAACACTTCTACACTGTTCGTGGGAATGTAAACTAGTACAACCGCTATGGAAAACAGTGTGGAGATTCCTTAAAGAACTAAAAGTAGAACACACATGTTTATAGCAGCACAATTCGCAGTTGCAAAAATGTGGAACCAAACCAAATACCCATCAATCAATGAGTGGATAAAGAAACTGTGGTATATATATATGATGGAATACTACTCAGCCATCAAAAGGAATGAATTAATGGCATTTGCAGCAACCTGGATGAGATTAGAGACTATTATTCTAAGTGAAGTAACTCAGAAATGGAAAACCAAATATTGTATGTTCTCACTCATAAGTGGTAGCTAAGCTGTGAGGATGAAAAGGAATAAGAATGACACAATGGACTTTGGGGACTCGGGGGAAAGGGTGAGAAGGGGGTGAGGGATAAAATATTACAAATTGGGTGCAGTGTATACTGCTCAGGTCATGGGAGCACCAAAATCTCGCAAATCACTACTAAAGAACTTACTCCTGTAACCAAACACCACCTGTTCCCCAATAATCTATGGAAATAATTTTTTTAAAAAAGGAAGAAAGATATTTCTAGCACATATGAGTTTATGGATGGAGACTCGTGCCTGCCACACTATGAAAACATTCTTCCCTTCAAAATCCCTATCAGTGTAATTTGAAGTGAATGTTCTAGTACCAAATGCTTTTGGACTCTAAGGAAGAGATATAATGTACGAAAATGTGGTATCTGAATGCAGCAAATTGAAAAATACCAGTTCAGATACTTTGGGGCCATGCAGAGAGTTTCCCAGTCAGGTGTAAGTGTGGGTGGTGGTGGTTTGAATACAGAAGGGATGGACAGGTGGGGGTGACAACTAAGAGCTGCCACCTGGGGAGAATCCTAGGCAGAGTCTGGGCCTGGACAGGCCAACCAGTAGTGACCGTGGGCCGGACGAGCCTCTGGGCTCTGCAGCTCCGTGTGACACAGGCTCATAGCCAGGAGCTCATTCCGAGTCAGAATGTGCCTGCAATTAGGTCTCAGGAATCTTGACAAGAAGTTGTAAAAAATCTCAAAGAAAGGAAGATATAGAAACAAGCTTGAGAGACGAGCAAACAAAAACATTTGATCTAGATGGTTCTTTTCCACTTCCAGTTTGGGACTGGAACTGGTGACTGAGGTTTGGGGAGGGGAGCTCCTGGCTGCAGGTGCAGGCTGGGAAGGAACTGCATCTAGTTGAAAAGCGAGAGGCTTTCAGCTGGGCTCTCTTCCCACCTGGAACCAAGGCAGGGGAGCTGGGATTACAGGATGGCTGTCACAGGGAATGTAGAGACCTACACCTCAGCCTCAAGCCCAGAGGGGGAGGGGATTGAGCTAGGAGCTCAAAACAGAGACTTCTAGGCACTGCCCTTGGTCGCAGGCCCAAGAAAGAAGTTCAAGAAAGCTGTTGGAATAGGATATGTAAGAATGAGAAACAATCTACACTGTAACAAGAACCCCACTCGTGTGTGTGCATGCACGCATGTGTGTATGTGCTTGTAGGTGCGTGTGTGGGTGTGTGTGTGTGTGTGCATGTGTATGTGTGCATGTGTTTGTGCATGTGTGTATTTGTACATGTGTGTGGGTGTGTGCACGCATATGATGTGTGTGTGCTTGTGTGTGCATGTGTACGTGTTCATGTGCATGTGTGTATGTGCTTGTGTGTGTGTGTGCATGTGTGTGTATGCGTGTGTGCCTGTGTGGTGGTAATGACCACAACTGGGAAGCCAGCCTGGAAAAAGCCGGCCTGGAAAGACTTGGCTTTATTTGTGTCCAGGGAATTTGGGAATGAGCATTCTGTCTTGGCCAGGAGGTGGAAGAAAAATGCAACTAGGAAGGGCTACTTCCAAGGAACAGCTTTAAAGAGTTGCAGTTCTGGGGAAAAGGTGAGAGATAATTCTAAATGCTTTGTCAAGTCAAGCTGGCCCAGGGAATAATCTGGTTATCTCTAATTTACCCCTTCCTATGCTAGTATCCCCTCTTGCTATAATCAAATTGCTTTTTACCCTGAGTTGTTAGGACCAGGGGCCATGTAAGAAGTACATAAAAAAAAAAATTAAGAGAAAACTCTAAGTTTGTGGTCACTGAAAGTAAAATTCTTCATAAGTTTTCTCCAGCTCCAAAATTCTGTGATTCACACATTTTACAATCTATAAAATAATGCAATATCAATAATAATATTGTTTTCTGTCTTCTGAGATCTCCATGGGAAAGATATGCTAGGCTATTATAGAAGTTGGCCCAAAATGTGCACAAATGGATTAGAATGAGCAGAATCAAGTAAAAGGATGGTTTGAATAATAACATATTGATAACAGATAATACAAACTTTTTTCATTAAGCTTCAGAAGAATCTTAGTAGAAATGCATTGTTTGGAATGCATATGCTTTGGTCTCAATAAAAATATCCGGTTGCAGAGATACTTCATGTAGTTTGAACTAACAGGCAAAAAATTAAAAATTCATTGGTATACGCTAATTCATGCAATTGTATATTTTGGAGGTAAGTGTAATGGCATAGGTTTGCTGTAATGGAACTGATTGGAAAATGATCTCTTGGAGAAAATTTATTGCTGGTCATAAGATTTCTTTGGTTTAGAAAAATGCTGGGTTTAGTAAAATCTGAAGCACTAAATGAAAGTCTGCTTTAATAAAAATGTGGATCTGAGAATTGTGGTTTTTAGTAAGTGGGCATTTGATCCATTAAAATTGTATTGGTTTTATTCTTTACGTTGGCTTTTCCTGAAATCCATCAGTTTGAAGCATGAAGTAAGCACTTGCCAGATATTGCTCCAATAATGAAAGATTGAAAGCAAGGCCCTGAATAACTGTTAAAACAAGTCCTATTAATCAGCTGTGACTTGTCCCTTTGTAAACTTCTCAAAATGGAAAAAGAAGCAGTTTATTTCACTTTTGTTGAAGATGGCAAAGCAGTAATTTTATTGTCACTGAATCCCCTCAGCATCCTAGAACTCAATGATGAAAAAATATCTACAGAATTAGATCATGCCGCCTGCCTGGGCTGTCTGCATCTCTTCTTCCATACAGAGTTCCCCAGTGCTTTGTCTAGGCGAAGCTGGGCTGGACCCCTGACGAGGACTCCGCCACTCTCCTTGGATGAGGATCCTGTGGTCTAACTGGCCTTATTGTTAGGAAATTGTTCGTAAAATTAGGAAACTCAGAGTAAACAGAGAACTCAGACAGGGCTCTTCCTTGCAGAGGGTAACATACATGTGGAATGAATTACTGAGAAAAGTGATTGAGGCGAAGAGCACAAATGAATTCAAGAGAGTTCCAGGTTTATTTCTGGACATGGCAGAGGAGGGAGGGGATGAGGAGGAGGCCAGTAGGAGGTAGGGTTAAGATGCATTTTTGCAGGACAGGCATGTAAATAATTTTGCTTATACTTCAAATTTCCTTTTATGATTGTGGAATATTCCCAATGAAAGGCTGCATGTTCTCATCCATTTGGCACTCATGGGTACAGCAGGGTCAGATTCTGGTCCTGCCGCTGTCTCTGAGGGAGATGGTTTCTACTGCAGAGGCTGGGGGGAATGGGGGTATCCCACCTGATCCAGAGCGAACAATTCAGCAGCAAAAGAGGAGTCAGAGCCGGGCACTCCCAGTGGGTTTCTGGCCTGAAAATGCACAACCAAGAACTTGCCTCTGAAAGCCTCTGTTTTTAACTATGTTTTCAGCTGGGAAAGGGCACTGAAGACCAGTTACATGGAAGACCCTATTTTCTCCTCATTGCTTCAATGTTGGACTTACAAATGTGGTAGTCTGCTAGGGCTGCACAAAGTACTACAGAATGGGAGTCTTAAGCAACAGACATGTAAATTCTCACAGTTCTGGAGACCAGAAGTCTAAGACTAGGGTGTTGGCAGGGATGCTTTCCTGTGAGGCCTTGCTCCGTGGCTTGTCTTCTCCTTGTGTCTTCACATGGTCTTTTTGTGTGTGAGCATGTGTCCTAGTCTTCTTTTCTTACAAGGACAACAGTCATGTTGGATGATGGCCCATCCATATGACCTTGTTTTAGCTTAATTACTTTTTTAAATAGCCTATCTCCAAATGTAGTTTTATATATATATATATTTTTAGAGACGGAGTCTCACTCTTTCACCCAGGCCAGACTGCAGAGGCGCTATCTCGGCTCACTGCAAGTTCTGCCTCCCAGGTTCATGCCATTCTCCTGCCTCAGCCTCCCAAGTAGCTGGGATTACAGGTGCCTGCCACTGCACCTGGCTAAAAATACAAAAAATATAGTTATATTTTGAGGTACCGGGGGTGAGGAATTCAACATGAATTTGGTGAGGACACAATTCAGTCCATAGCACTGAGGTTGAGGAAGAAACTGGAAGCACTGGAAGAGTTTTGCTGCAGCTCCAAGAGAGAAGGACACACACCTGGCTGGGAGCCTTTGTGGCAGCCTCGAGGTCTAGCCTAGAAGGGGTTGTAAAAGGGCTGACAAAGGGATGCCTGAGCTTCTGGCTCACAGCACTGGGTGCTGAGGTCTCCCAGCAACTGACTTATCAACCCTGAATTCGGAGACTCTTGGAAGCTGAGGTCCTCCTGCCCTGCACTCAGCCCCACTCATGATCCCCTTTGATGCTCTACAGGTAGCACATGCAAGGGAGAAGGGGGAAATGTGGCAAAGGGGGATCACTAAATGGTCAAAAACTGCCTTGGCTGGGATGTAAGAAACCAACTGTTTTAGGCAGGGAAACAGTTATAGGTGGAGGTGATGCCAACAGGAGAGGAACCTGTGGTGTGGTATAGTGTGTCAGGGTGGGAGGGAGAGAGCTCCATGTGTTAGTCCTCCAGGACACAGAATTTATTAGTGTAGAAAACAACTCCAGACATGGAGCCCTTTTAAACTTTCACAGCTTGGAGGTTCAGTGCCATCTGCCTTGCTCTGAACCCAGTACCCCAGGCTGGCAGCCAGGAGGAGGAACTTCTGTTCCAGTGCTGTCAATGGGGCTCTTGCTATATTTGAGGTTTCACATCATGGCCACTTGCCTCCACTTTTCCTATGTCTTCTGTTTTCCACCAGACCCCAGAGTTTTTCTTAGAAAGTTTATAAGGCCCAATGTGAGTAGGGGCTCAAAGACAAGGTCAAGGGCAGGCAAGATAGATGAGGCAAATAACTCAATGAGCAAGTGACGGCAGGCCCTTCAGGCCGCCTTCTCATGCAATTGATAGTTGCTCCTTCCTCCCATTTGGTTTGGTTCCCTAAATGTTAAATCATCTCTAGGATAAGCAGGTGATAGCCCATGAATGGACCCAGATGCTGAGATGTTGTTCAGCTTGAGTGGCCTCCAGCTCACTCCTGACCAAGCTCTGGTTTGTTCCTGCTGGCTGTTGGATCACCTCCTTCAAGGATTCATCACTGGATAGGCCACTGTTGGCCATTGGAGCTATTCCACCAAGACTGATCTGAACTCTCCCAGTGAGACTTTTCCTTTTCCAGTAGGCTCCATATCTGATTCTATGAAAAGTTCAGCCCAAATGAGAGGACCTTGGGAACACATGTCGATAGAACAGAGTCCAGCTCCTCAAACTGCCTGTCTGACTTATCTGTGCACAGAGCAATGCTTTATATGGTAAATCCTCAACTGACATTGTCAAATTGAATGATCTGACATCAAAAAAGAGGGGGAAACAAGGTAGCTAGCATCAGAAGTGTTATTGTCAGCTGCCAGTTATCTCCAGATATCTCTACCATTTATAAATTAAGCTGGGATATTCACACAAGTCCAGCCTTCTCTTTCTATTCCTAGAGTAAGACGTTATCCTTTTATTGTTCCATAAAATAGGGAAGCGTCATATGTTTTTTAATACAGATTTTGTGATGATTACATGGAGGCAGTCAGTGTCTGGCATGCAGTAAGTACTGTATGTACCATTTCATCATTATTGCTATTGTCATCCTTACCACTGAAATTAGATAAAAAGGCTTTCAAGATTGAGATTCCTTTTGAAATCAATGGTGAGCCAAGCAGCTAGTCCAGAAGGAGCTGAGCTCCTCCTTATGACAGTTTTTAGCGTGAGAGAGGCAGCATTGTCCTGAAAAGAAGAGATCCCAAGGCTCAGCTGTGAGAATAGAGTCTTTACATCTGTTGAAATCAGGAAGTAACTGGAATTCACAAATTTCTGGTCACTTGAGATTTCCTGACTGTTTTATGAACCACAGTTGAACATAAATTAATCTTGGGAACATACTGGAGTTTACTTGTGTCTCTAGACCATTTTATAGCCCAGATCTTTTCCTGAAAGATGGCTTTGCTGTTGATTTCCACTTTCCTTAGGATCTTTACAGAAACTTCTCCAGCTTCTGAAAGGGCCAGAAGAATTTACCTGTCTGAAAGCAGAGGTCACACATGAATGGATTTTCTTGTAGACGAGCAGTAGTTCCTTAGCTTTGAAGGTGTCGCCAATGGATTTTTATACATACTACTAGAGAGTCAAATATTGGGCAGGTTGATTCAAAAGAACATTTCACTGGGATGAGGGAGCACTAAATATAAATGGTGAGCAGATTCGTCTTTTACCAAATGCATTTGTTATAAGTTACGATGAATGCTTCTTCCTTTGCATTATCACATTTTTTTCTATTGTTTCAGTACTCAAAAATGTGACTGTAGGAAAGACTGAAAGTAGCCAAGGCATTACCCTTGTTTCTAGTAAGCCTGAAGAAGACAGCAGACTCGTCGATAAGTATGGACATCAAATGTGTTTATGTGATCCATCTAGTCCAGAAATATTTGCTCAGCTCCTACCATATGTCTGGCCCTGAGATAAACATTTGCTATTAGGCAGTGTTCTTGTCTCTGGTTTTAAGGAACAGAACACTACTCAAGCATGCTCATATATCAAATAGAGTTTATTGAAGGCACCATTGTGACAGCTCAGGGAAAAAGATAATAGCAGAGTCAGATGTGAACTAGTTCTAGGAACTGGGAAATGATCACCATCTCCAACAGCTACCCTTGCTCTCTGTTTTGGCCTCTCTGTATCAGTCTCAGTTCTCTGCCTCCCAAAGTACTTTTTTTTTTTGAATATAGTTTGTATCTTGTTATAATAAGGCAACTCTAAGAGTTTTTAACAAAATACATTTTGTAGGCTTGGGTAGTTAGAATATTCATACCATAAAAGGTAACTTTCCAGATAACTCGCTGCTCTAAAATTTCGGTTTCTCTTTATAGATTACTAGGAAGGTCTTTTTCACTGATGTGAAGGACTTTGTCACTTTAGGTAACTAATACTACTGAGCATATTAATACTCTTCAACACTGTGCTAATCAATGCTGAACAAGAGCATACAGGTATCACTAAAGAGAATACAATGCTACAATAACCAAAAGCTTTGCTCTAGGAGGCCAAAGGGGAAAACCGTCTTGTCACTTGGCTGCCACTTCAATGAAGTAATTGGGTAAGACTCATTTCTTCCTAAACAACAGTTGCCAAATTTGAATGGAAGTGAGTGTTTGGATTTAGTCATTAATGTTCAAGGAAATGCTGCAGCAATTCTCTGAATATTTCCAAAGAATGCATCACAATCCAGGAATATAGAATGTATAGGGCTACTTTCACAAAGTGCCATCAGAGATTAATGTGTTGCATGGGCTTGCAACACTGGCACTTTGATATTCATTACCATATGTAAATTAAAAACTGCCTTGAACATTAGGATTGTTAATTTGAGTGTGGGGAAAAACTAATCTAATACTCATTTCAGTGAGTGTCCAATGATAGAGGATGTGAGCCACTAGGAATATTCTGTAATCAAATATAGATATGTAAAATATTATTTCATTTCATATAATTAGATACAGAGTTAGATGGAATATCTACAGACTGCAACAAATTAAACCAAAATAGACTCTTACATATTTGTTATGGGTTTTTTGTTTGTTTGTTTTCTTTTTTTAGAGACAGGGTCTCACTCTGTTGCCCAGGTTGGAGTGCAGTGGTGTGATCATGGCTCCCTACAGCCTCCACCTCCTGGGCTCTATGAGTGTGTGCCCCCAAGCCCAGCTAATTTCTGTGTGTTTTTCTAGAGATGAGGGTCTCACTATGTTAGCTGGCATCTTGGAAGGCTTTTTAAATTATTTGCTTTAAATCCTTTAAGTAAACAGATTAAATCCCTATTTGAAATAAAAGTAGCTTAAAAGTAGCTGTTTACTCATGTAAATGCATTGTTTTTCCTTGACTACTTAAAGGCAAACAGATTAAAGGACATGGATTGTCTAAAGAGGCTTTGGTGAAGAGTATGTTGAAATTCCTATTTTTTTTTCCCTACTGCAATCCTTTTCACCAATTCATTTAGGCTTTCTATGGCTTTTAAAAGATGAGAGAGAAAAGTTTTTGTTTCTAATTAACAAGGTTTCACAAGCAGGCAGAGGCATTACTGTTTCCATTTAAAAAGAAAGAAAACCTAGAAAAATGGTGACATGTTCCTCCACCAGCAGGATGGGGGTAAGGGACAACTTTGGGCATGCCAAGATGCTTTTTTCACTGACAGATTTATTTTAAAATATTACTTTATAAGCAAAAGGGCAATCTATCATTGGATTTTCTAACACCATGTTGGTGTTTTAATTAAAATAGCAGGGTGTGTGATATTAATGAACAGGCATTGGTTCTCAAGTCCTTCTCAAGAGTTAAGAGGGCTGGCGATAGTCTTGTTTCAAACTCAAATAAAGGGCATTTTCATAATTCTCAGTGGAACAGTGAATATATTTCTCCCTTCCCACACCATACACATTTCTCAAATGCAAATGTGACTTTTAAGGAAGCCTGCCTGGCTTTCTCTGAATTCTGGAGCCAGTGATAAGAGAACAGGACACCCACCCTGGTAGCCCCACCAACCCAGCAGTTGCTTTGCAGTCGGGGGCAGGGGAGGCTGCTCCTCCTTGGAGGAGGGGGCTTTTTCAGAGGTGTGCATCCCATGTTGTCATCAATTCCTTTATGTTCACAATTTCCTACATAGGAGGGATTTGAATCTTTTTATAGACATTCTTGACTTTGTCTCCAGTTTAGATCATTTGCCACGTTAATGGTGAAAAGGATTCCCAGGGTTAGGGGACATCGTTATCTTCTCAGCAGATGTGTGGCACAGTGGGGAAGCATTGGACTTAGGATTTGAAAACCCGGACATCGACCCCAGCTTTGTCCCTTGTTCATTTATTCCGACAACAAATAGTGAAAGTCAATTGCATGCCAGGCACTGTCCTTGCTGCTGAGACACCCAGGGATCAGGTGTGGCTCCTGACCTGGGGCTCACCTCTAGTACAGCATTTTCCAAATACTCCATGGTGGAGGACCAGCTTTTAAATTTTAAAAAGTTCATCATGGCCTAAAAGTTTTGTGAAGTACAATATAGCCAAGTGACTATAAAAGTGAAAATAAAGACATGCAAAATATAAACACACATTTCATTGTTATTAGATTCCACAAGCATAAAATTATTCTGTCAGAGTAACTATTTGGTTCTTTTTCATCTCTATAGTTATCTCTTCGCAGACAGGTAACAGCCTGTGGAGGACCACACTGGGTATCATTTGTCTAGCAGGTGCTGCGATCCTAAGAGGGTAACATTCTCCCCGGCCCCTGGAAGTGGGTGGAATGGAGCCACTATAGTAAATGTTGTTGGATGCCTACTTAGCAGCCTGCCTCCTGCCTCCCGCCTCCTTCCTGAGAGACTCCAATTTACTCAGCTGTGCACTGGGCACACCACCCTGGTTGTGGCTGGCCTCACCTGTAGGTTGTGGCAAACTTGACTGGCCTAAGGGTAATCCCACATGCCTTACCCCTAAATGGGCCAGGAGGAGGCACTTGATGGGGTCTAGGTCCATGAACTTCAAAGTAAGCTTTGCTGTGAGTGTTGGGAAAGGTCTCTCTTTGCTCTTTCTAGACAGCTTTCAGAAGCAATCATACTAGATTAAGAAAGTGTGTTAGTTGGGGTTCTCTAGAGAGACAGGAATAATAGGATAGAAGCATATATGAAAGGAAGTTTATTAAGGAGTATTGACTCACGATCACAAGGTGAAACTCCACAATAGGCTGTCTGCAAGCTGAGGGGCAAGGAAGCCAGCCTGAGTCCGAAAACCTCAAAAGTAGGGAAGCTGACAGTGCAGCCTTCAGTCAGTGGCTGAAGGCCTGAGAGCCCCTGGCAAACCACTGGTGTAGGTCCAAGTGTTCAAAAGCTGAAGAACTTGGAGTCTGATGTTTGAGGGCAGGAAGTATCCAACACGGGAGAAAGTTGGAGGCCAGAAGACTTAGCCAGTCTAGTCTTTCCGTGTTCCTTTGCCTGCTTTTATTCTAGCCACGCTGGCAGCCGATTACATGGTGCCCATGCAAATTGAGGGTGGGTTTGCCTCTCCTTGTACTGACTCAAATGTTAATCTCCTTTGGCAACACCCTCACAGACTCACACAGGAACAATACTTTGCATTCTTCAATCCAATCAACCATCACAGGAAGAAAGCATGAAGTCCAGATGACTGGACCAAAAGAACGCCCTAGGTTGGATGGTGCTGGATGGCCAACTGGATGGGAAAAAAGCGGGTCTTGATAACATTCTAATTAGCCCCAAACCCTCTATTCCCATGAGCCAGTCTCTTCCCTTTAAGTTGATGCTAGCTGCCATTGTGTTATCTGTTACAGACTAATACAATTTGCAATAATTGAAGATGCAATATTTATTGATATATTATTATCAATTGAAGTCCATAGCTTACATTAGGATTCACTCTTAGTTTTGTAAGTTCTGTGGATTTTGACATATGTAAAATGACTTGTGCCCACCATTACAGTATCACACAGAATGGTTTCACTGCCCCAAAATACCCTCTGTTCCATCTATTTATCCCTCTTCCTTTCCATGGACCCTTGACAACCACTGATCTTCTTATTGTTTCCATAGTTTTGCCTTTTCCAGAATGTCATGTAGTTAGAATAGTACGGTATGTAGCCTTCCTAAATTTGCTTCCTTCACTTAGCAATATACATTTAAGGTTATTTTTTGTTCCCAATAGCTCACTTCTTTTTGTGGCTGAATATTTCATTGCCTGGATGTGCCATAGTTTGTTTATTCATTCACCTATTGAAAGCCATCTTGGTTGCCTCCAAGTTCTGGCAATTATGAGTAAAGCTCCTGTAAACATTAATGTGCAGGTTTTTGTGTGGACTTAAGTTTTCAACTCCTCTGGGTAAATACCACGAGCACCACTGCTAGATTGTATGGTAAGAATATGTTTACCTTTGTAAGAAGCTGCCAAACTCTCTTGCAAAGTGATGGTATTATTTTACATTTCTATAAGCAATAGATGAGGGTTCTTGTTCCTCTTCATCTTGCCAGCATTTGGTGTAGCCAGTGTCTTGGATTTTTTTCCACAGAATGATATTTTTACATATCCCTGAACAAGGGATGATGTTTAAAATTCTTAGCAATGAGTATCACCAGGGCAGGAGCTCACAGAACAGATGTGGATATTCAGGTGAAGACTGGCTGATCACTGGTCCAGCCTGCAACAGAGCACCATTTGAGATCATTGCCAAATGCTTTTATTTGTTCTTCTTTTTCCCTCACTAGAAAAGCAACAGCTCATGTGCATCTGGATTACTCCCTGCAACAGCCCTCCCTAACAAGATGCCAGGACTCTCTAAGCCGTATTTAATATCCCTCCTTTGTTAGGACCCCACATGTTCCTTGAGACATTAAGAATCCTGGCAAGAGTAGGGGTGATGAAATTCTTTGTTGTAGGGAGCAGCATCACATGGAAGTATGGCTTCTCACTGCCCTCAGCAAGTCCCAGGCCACAACTGGAGGTGGACTACGTTTATTTTCAGCATTCTGCCTTCTTACCATTTCTTGTCCCTTACTTGTCTCAGGCAGTCTACCTCCCTAGAGAAATATTTTATAGTAAAATTACAGAAACTATCATTAACCTAATGTAATCTTATTTAGAGGAGAGAGTTTCTGCCTTTTAAGAAGGTCTAAGGGGAAGGACATTGCTATACCCAAAGAATGGAGCTTGGATGTTAGGTAAACATCCATGCAGGAGCCTCACTAGATTCCTCAGAGGTGTCTGCTCACCTAGAATTTGATTCCCAGGATTCTTCTGGGAATCAGAGACAAGGCAAAGCAAAAGTAGAGAAGAAAGAATAAGAGAAGAGGAGGTAGAGCAAAGCAAGGAATGGACAGAAACACAAAGGAGAAATGGGAAGTGGATGGAGAGGGGAAACAGATCGCTGTTGGCAATGGTTTCAGATGGTACTGAGCAGCCCCTGCCCAAGTCTCCAGCCATTCTCTCCATGATGCTCAGTGCCATGGTTTTTATTCAAAAGCTCAATGATAAATTTCATTTGTGCAAATTTATCTAGAAAGAGCTAAAAATCACAGTCACATACTCTTTGTTTTCAGCGTGAGAAGTTCTCCAAAGTGGGTTACAAATCCCGCCTCTGTTCCCCAGTGCTGTCTTGTACATTTGGATTTCCGATTAACCGACAGATGTGGGGGGAAAATGGCTGGCCCGGCCAGAGAGGTCCCCCATGACCACACATGTGCAAATACTGAGGCTCACAAATCATTCCTGTGAACTCAGCTGTAGCTCATGTGATTCCCCCTCTGCTGCCCGCATCAGATGTCTGGGAGAATCTGTGATGGGGATGGAGCTGGGTCAGGCAGGAGAGGAAGGAGCCAGCAGATTTGACTTTAAGGATGAGTTTAATCATCTCTTTGCCTCGAATTTCTTTTCCCAACAAATTCTGAGGAGTGGGAACTCTGTCAGGGAGAATATAATAGAAAATATTTCCCTACATGGACTAATAGCAGCTTAATGAATGACTAATAAAAGATAGGGATCGTCAGACCCATTGGAAATATACTTGGGTACAAGGTAGTTTTTCTAGATACAAACAACATAATCCTTCCTTCACCGTGTTAGTTTTTTTTCCCTACGTTTCAAAAGAGCAAATAAAAGGTTCACAAGTTTCTCAGACATCAAATAGTTCTCAAAAATGTCAACAACATTGGTGTAAAACTAATAAAAATATGCCACAAATTTAGCACTTGTACTTAAAGGAAATATAAAAATGGGAAAAAGAAGCATATGGAAAAGCATGCTTGGGGCTTGAGCAGATCCACCTCACATATTAAAAAGCAAAACAAAATAGAACAGTTCTGGAGGGAACATTTAGAAAGAATGGCTTATTTAATTAGAAAAATAATAATGCCTCCTTTCCTTTTTCTTCAACAACATTGAAGTTGAAAATGGACTTAAGCCATTACCTTTGGCTGTCCTAGCAGGGGAGGGTTTCAGACTTTAATTTCTTTCCCAGCCTATGGTGTGAGGGGAAAAGTTGTCTTGGCATGGAGATACACTGTCAGTGCAGACTCCTCAAAGATGAATGGATGTGCATTTAAGAACAGATAGCTGAGAACATCTCTGAACATCAGTTTCTGCATATATAAAATAGAGCCAATAAACTCTTCCTCACCAGTTTCTTGAGATAATTAAGTGATATAACATGTGGGAAATGCCTGCCTTAGGAGACATCTAGACCAACACTGTTGCAATGATGGATGTCTTCTATGTTCTGTACTGTCCAACAGAATAGCCATCAGCCACATGTGGCCACTGAACACTTGAAACATGATTAATGCTATGAAGGAAATTAATTTTTACTTTTGTATGACTTTAGTTAATTTAAATTTGAGGGCCACATGTGCCTGGTGGCTACCATGTTGGATGGCTCAGGTCTAGACAATATGTGTAATGTTGATCATGGTGATGATCATATTAGTTCTGCTTCCTCAAGTTGGAGTCAAAGTTTTATGCTCAGGGAACTTGTGCCTCTAGGATGGGATCAGAAAACAAAACTTTTCCCCGGCAAGTTATATCACAGTTACGTTTTTGTAAATATGGTCACCTGTGGCCAGGTAAGCTTTGAGCTTTGAGTCTGCCTGTTCTTTGATTCTGCCTTCTCTTAACCAGTTACTGGGAAATGTCAGGGAGAAATGGGCAATTTACGTACAAGAACTAAGCATGCATTCTTTTTGGCATAATCAGATTCTGTGCTCTGTTAACTATTGTTTTCATTTTAAATGTTTTTATTATGACCAAAAATAGATAGTCATAGGATTGACTGAACATTCAGAATGGCCTTGTCCTTACAGTGGCCACAATGTCTCAGAATGACAGCAGAAATAATAATCAAATAAGTATAATAGATGCTTTAATTGAGATTTAAGAAGAATCAGAATATCCTGTAGTTTTGAAGTTTCCTATGAAGGCAGTCACTAAAGAACATTCCACTTTGAATAAAGGACTTCATTTCAAGGCTGTCAGCCAAACGCATGGCTAGCTGATGGATCCCACTGGGCTTAACAAGCACAATTAAGGTCTTCATCAAACCTTAATAGATTGGTGTCATTGAGCACTGACCAGTGCTTGGAATGTTTTTCTTCTCTGCCTATCACCCATGTCTGAAATTTTCCTCAAATATTGGCAAAGAGAACATATAAGGGAGGATTAGTAGTTCTCCTTTATTCATATATTGTGATATTTTAAAGGCATCTTTCAGTAAATGCATTATCATATTAGCATCTAACTGACTGATCCAATAGGTTATACCAAAATGCAAGCTGCATACACATGGGACTCATATCTCAAATTCATTATAATATCCTTGTTTCATGCACTCTTAACTCTCCAGAGGGCTTCTAAATCCAGTTCTTTCATTTCAAATAAATAGTAAAGAGAGGATCTCTGAATATCAACATAATATACCCAAGATCCTAGGAAACAATGCAATTGGCCATTTAAATAATTAGAAGACGAGATGCACTTTTGTTGGCCAATGTTGGTGCAACAATGAAACTACTTGGGACAGAAGTTATCAGTTTGGGAAAGGAAGCAGGAACACAGAAGAGATAAGAAGGAAGAAAAAGAAGCTAAAGGCACAAGATGAGAGCAATAGATAGTAGAGGGAAGGTGTAAGATAATGAGAGTGGTAAGTGGCAGGTTGGAGTCTAGCTTTTCCCTAGAGGGGCTCTTCAGGGAGAAATTAAAAATTTTTATAAAGTACCACTGTTCTTTATTTTGGCATGATCATTTAAAAGAGGGCAAGAAGGAAAGTGAGGTGAGTTGAAGCCCTACAAAAGCCTTGTAGGATGTGATTAAGTAACCAAGGACAGGGGCACATCCCCCTTGGGTCCCATATATTGCATTGCAACCTTCTGATGACAGTGGATGCTTAATTAATGTTATACTTATAATAAGATTATTTTAGGCTTGTGTTCATTTTTATCCAGGTTATATTCTTGTGATATCCTTATTTTCCATTTATAAAGATTACCTCAACTATTTGTTTTGTCCTTTGATATTGGATATGCTGATGCATTTTTCTTTCTCTTTCTTTTCTTTTCTTTTCTTTTGTTATTCTTTGCTTTACAAGCACAATTAAAGACTTCAGGGACCCTCATTATCTTATAAACTTCTACTACTTTGTGTCTACTTCAAGGACAGAATTTTGTTCTTTTTTTATGACTGCATAGTATTCCATGGTGTATGTACCATACTTTCTTTACCAAGACTACCACTGATGGGCATTTAGGGTGATTTCATGTCTTTGCTATTGTGAATAGTGCTGCGATGAACATACATGTGCATGTGTCTTTATGGTAGAATGATCTATATTCCTTTGAGTATATACCCAATAATGGGATTGCTGGGTTGAATGGTAGTTCTAAGTTCTTTAAGAAATTGTCAGCTGGGCGCACTGGCTGATGCCTGTAATCCCAGCAATTTTGGAGGCTGAGATGGGCAGTTCACTAGGTCAGGAGATCGAGACCATCCTGGCTAACATGGTGAAACCCCGTCTCTACTAAAAACACAAAAAAATTAGCCAGGCGTGGTGGCGGGTGCCTGTAGTCCCAGCTACTTGGGAGGCCGAGGCAGGAGAATAGCGTGAACCTGGGAGGTGGAGCTTGCAGTGAGCCAAGATCACGCCACTGCACTCCAGCCTGGGTGACAGAGCGAGACTCCGTCTCAAAAAAAAAAAAAAAAAAAAAAAGAAAAAGAAATTGTTACACTGTTTTCCACATGGCTGAACTAATTGACACTTCCACCAACAGTGTATAAGTGTGTCTTTCTCTGCAACCTTGCCAATATTTGTTACTTTTTGACTTTTTAATAATAGACATTCTGACTGGTATGAGGTGGTATCTCATTGTAGTTTCGATTTGCATTTCTCTAATAATCAGTGATGTTGAACTTTTTTTCATAAGATTGTTGCCTGCATGTATGCCTTCTTTTGAAAAACATCTGTTCATGTCCTTTGCCCACTTTTTAATGTTATTTTTTCTTGTAAATTTGTTTAAGTTCTTTGTAGAGGCTGGATATTAGATCTTTGTCAGATGAGCAGTTTGCAAAAATTTTCTCCCATTCTGTAGGTTGTCTGTTCAGTCTGTAGTTTCTATTGCTGTGCAGAAGCTCTTTGGTTTAATGAGATTCTATTTGTTAATTTTTGTCTTTGTTGCAATTGCTTTTGGTATCTTCATCATGAAATCTTTGCCTGTTTCTAGGTCCAGAATGGTATTGCCTAGGTTGCCTTCTAGGGGTTTTATAGATTTGGGTTTTACATTTAAGTCTGTAATTCATACTGAGTTAATTTTTATATATAGCATAAGGAAAGTGTCCTGTTTCAATCTTCTGCATATGGCTAGCCAGTTATCCTAGCACAATTTATTGAATAGGGAATCCATTCCTCATTGCTTGTTTTTTGTCAGGTTTTTCAAGGATCAGATAGTTGTATGTGTGCAGCCTTATTTCTGGGCTCTCTATTCTGTTCCATCAGTCTATCTGTCTGTTTTTGTATCAATACCATGCTGTTTTGGTTACTATAGCCCTATAGCATAGTTCAACGTTGAGTAGTATGGTGCCTCCAGCTTTGTTCTTTTTGCTTAGGATTGTCTTGACTATTCGGGCTCTTTTATGGTTACATATGAATTTTAAAATAGTGTTTTCTAGTTTTGTGGAGAAATATCAATAATGGTAGTTTGATAGGAATAGCATTGAATCTATAAATTGCTTTGGGCAGTATGGCCATTATAAAGATATTGCTTGTCATTATCCATGAGCATGGAATGTTTTTCCATTTGTTTGTGTCATCTTTGTTTTGTAGTTCTCCTTATAGAGGTCTTTAACTTTCTTGGTTAGCTGTATTCCTAAGTATTTTTTTTTCTTGTGGCAATTGTGAATGGGATTGTGTTCCTGGCTTGGCTATTGGCTTGACTGTTGTTGGTATATAGGGATGTTAGTGATTTTTGTACATTGATTTTGTATCCTAAGACTTTTCTGAAGTTTTGCTGAAGTTGTTTATCAGCTTAAGGAAATTTTGGGCTTAGACAATGGGGTTTTCTAGATTTAGGATCATGTCGTCTGCAAATAGGGATTGTTTGACTTCCTCTGTTTGTATTTGGATGCCATTTATTTCTTTCTCTTGCCTGATTGCCCTGGCCAGGACTTCCAATAGTATGTTGAATAGGAGTGGTGAGAGAGGACATCCTTGTCTTGTGCCAGTTTTCAAGGGGAATGCTTCTAGCTTTTGTCCACTTGGTATGATGTTGGCTGTGGATTTGTCATAGATGGCTCTTATTATTTTGAGGAATGTTCCTTCAATACCTAGTTTATTGTGAGTTTTTAACATAAAGGGATTTTGAATTTTATGCATCCATTGAGATAATCATGTGGTTTTTGTCTTTAGTTCTGTTTAAATGATGAATCTCACTTACCAATTTGTGTATTTTGAACCAGTCTCGCATCTCAGGGATAAAGCCTGCTTTATTGTGGTGGATGAGCTTTTTGATGTGCTGCTGGATTTGGTTTGCCAGTATTTTGTTGAGGATTTTTGCATTGATGTTCATTGGCCTGAAGTTTTCTTTTTTTGTTGTGTCTCCACCAGGTTTTGGTATCTAGATGATATTGGCCTCATAGAATGAACTATGGAGGTGTCCCTCCCCCTCAGTTTTTTGGAATAGTTTCAGCAGGAATAGTACCAGCTCCTCTTTGTACATCTGGTGGAATCCATCTGTGAATCTTCCTGGTCCTGGACTTCTTTTTGGTTGATAGGCTATTTATTACTGACTCAATTTCAGAGTTCTTTATTAGTCTGTTCAGGGAGTTGATTTCTTTTTGGTTCAGCCTTGGGTGTGGGTATATGTGTCCAGGAATTTATCTATTTCTTTTGGATTTTCTAGTTTGTGTGCATATCGGTGTTCATAATATTCTCTGATGGTTATTTGTATTTTGGTAGGTCAGTGGTAATAATCCCCTTGTCATTTCTGATTGTGTTTAGTTGCATCTTCTCTCTTTTCTTCTTTATTTGTCCAGCTAGCAGTTTATTTTATTATTTAAAAAAAAACAGCTCTTGCATTTGTTGATCTTTTGACAGGTTTTTCATGAAGGGTACTGAAACCCTTTAGTTCAGCTTTGATTTTGGTTATTTCTTGTCTTCTCCAACTTTGGAATTGGTTTGCTCTTGGTTCTCTGGTTCTTTTAGTTGTGATATTAGGTTGTTAAATTGAGATGTTTGTAACTTTTTGATGTGGGAATTTAGTGCTATAAATTTCCCCCTTAACACTTCCTTAGCTGTGTCCTGCAGATTCTTGTATGTTGTATCTTTGTTCTCATTAGTTTCAAATAACTTCTTGATTTCTGCCTTAATTTCATTATTTACCCAAAGGCCATTAAAGAGCAGATTATTCAATTTCCATGTAATTTTATGTTTTTTTCCAGTGAATTTCTTAATCTTGATTTCTAATTTGTTTGCACCATGGTCTGATATATTGTTTTTTATGATTTCAGTTCTTTTGTATTTGTTTAGGAGTGTTTTTTTTTTTCTGATTATGTGATTGATTTTAGAGTATGTGCCATGTGGCAATGAGAAGAATATATACTTTCTTGTTTTTGGGTGGAGAGTTCTGTAGATATCTATTGGGTCCATTTGATCCAGTGCTGAGTTCAGGTCCTGAATATCGTTGTCAATTTTCTGTCTCAATAATCTATCTAATATTGTCAGTGGGGTGTTAACGTCTCCCACTATTATTATATGAGAGTCTAAGTCTCTTTGAAGGTTTCTAAAAACTTGCTTTATGAATCTGGGTGCTCCTGTGTTGGGTGTATACATATTTAGGATAGTTAAATCTCCTTGAATTAAACCCTTTACTATTATGTAAAATCATTCTTTGTTGTTTTTTGTCTTTGTTGGTTTAAAGTATGTTTTATCTGAAACTCGGATTGCAACCTCTGCTTTTTTCTGTTTTCTATTTGCTTGGTAGATTTTTTTCTCCATCCCGTTATTTTGAGCCTATTGGTGTCATTGCATGTGAGACGGGGCTCTTGAAGATAATTATACCAATGGATCTTGGTTGTTTATCCAGCTCGTCAGTCTGTGCCTTTTATTTGGGGCATTTAGCCCATTTTCTTTCAGGGTTAGCATTGATATGTGTAGATTTGTTCCTGTCATCATTATGCTAGCTGGTTATTTTGCATACTTGTTTATTAGGTTGCTTTATAATGTCACTGCTCTGTGTACTTCAGTGCATTTTGAAGTGGTTGGTAATGCTTTTTTTCTTTTCCATATTTAGTGCGTCCTTCAGGAGGCAGGTCTGGTGGTAATAAATTCCCTCAGCATTTGCTTGTCTGAAAAGCATCTTATTTCTCCTTCATCTATGAAGTTTAGTTTGGCTGGATATGAAATTCTGAGTTGGAATTTCTTTTCTTTAAGAATATTGAATATTGGCTCCCAATCTCTTCTGGCTTTTAGGGTTTCTGTTGAGAGGTCTGCTGTTAATCTGATGGGCTTCCCTTTGGAGGTGATCTGACCTTTCTCTCTAGCTGCCTTTAACATTTTTTCTTCTATTTTGACCTTGGAGAATCTGATGCTTATATGTCTTGGGGATGATCTTCTTGTGAAATATCTTACCGGGATTCTCTGCATTTCCTGAATTTGAATGTTGGCCTCTCTAGCTAGGTTGGGGACGTTCTCATGAAAGATATCCTGAAATATGTTTTCCAAGTTGGTTCCATTCTCCTTATCTCTTTCAAGGACACCAGTGTGTCATAGATTTGGTCTCTTTACATAACCCTCTCTTTCTCAGAGGCTTTGTTTCTTTCTTTTCATTTTTTTTTTCTCTATTCTTGTCTGAGTATCTTATTTCAGGAAACCATCTTTGAGCTCTGAGATCCTTTCTTCCACTTGGTCTATTCTAATATTAGTACTTGTGATTGCATTATGAAATTCTTGTAGTGTGTTTTTCAGCTCTGTAAGGTCAGTTATATTAATTTCTATACTGGCTACTTTCTTGTCACCTCTTGCATTGTTTTTATCATGATTTTTAGCTTCGTTGGATTGGGTTTCAATGAACTCTTGTAGCTTAATGATCTTCATTCCTGTACATATTCTGAATTCTCTTTCTGTCATTTCAGCCATCTCAGCCTAGTTCAGAACCCTTGCTGGAGAGTTGATGTGGTCATTTGGAGGAAATAAGCACTCTGGCTTTTTGAGTTGTCAGGGTTCTTACACTAATTTCTCATCTTTGTGGGTTTATCTTCCTTCGATCTTTGAGTTGCTGGCCTTTGGATGTTTTTTTTTTTTTAATCCTATTTGATGAACTTGAGGGTTTGGTTGTGGTATAAAGTGGATTCAATCAACTGGCTTCATTTCTAGAAGATTTAAGGAGGCCAGCACTGAGCTCCCAACTCCTGGACTGCATGCTCTAACTCTGGGGACTTGTATTAGGCCCTGACTTTGTTCTCTGTCTCCTTGAAGTTAGGAATCCACTGCACTGAGGGTGCCAAAGTGCTCCTCAATCACTGGTTCCTACAGTCCAATGGGTGATATCAGCAAAAGTGTTTTGTAGTGTAGTGACAGTGGAATTCATTCTCTTTCACATATGTCCACAGCAGTGGTGGCGGCAGCTGCAGCAAAGTGCTAGTGGGTGCCAGGGTGCTTGCCCCTCTGCAGGTGTTCAGCACAGTGGTGGAGGCAACACAGCTGTGGGGGGCAGGGGCCCTTGCTGATGACTGTGTGCATGGCCATACTGGAGGTGGTGTTAGCTCAGGGGTGGGGCACTGGCAGTTGTAGTTCTGGGTGCCTTCTCTGTGCCCCACAAGCATGTGTGGTAGCTCAGAGCAAGGGAGGATCTGCTGTCCTCTGGGCCTAGTTTCACTCCCATGGCAGTGTTAGCATGAGGGCTGGATGCTGGTAGGGGCAGGGATGGCTAGTTCTGTGTCTGTCCAGGCTCCATCTGCAATGGTGACAAGAAGGGAGAGGGTGGGTGGACTGCACTCCTTGGGCAATGGTGGGACCAGGAAAGCAAAACTCACCTGTGCAGACACATGCCAGCAAAGCAATGTGGGGAGTTGTTGTGGGCCTGGGGGAAGCAGTGCTTTGGGGAGGGAGTGGGAGGGCTGGTGCACAGCAACTGCCTCACTGGAGCTCTCTGCTGCTCAGGTATGGTCCACTGTTGCAGAAGCTATGGTGTGGTCCCACAGGGCAGCCAAGACAGCCCTGCAAGCAGGCATGGCCAGGCTGGGGTCCTGGGAGAGGCCAGCAGACCAAGGGGTGCTGAGGTCAGACCAGCCCTGTCTGATGGACAAGGCAATCCAGCAGAGTTTAGAAGTGACAGATCCCCTAGCGCTAAAGTCTCATATGGGATCAAGTCAAGCCTAGGGGGATGGGTGTCCCTGCCTGTGCTCTGCTACAGACGCTCCCATATCAAACCCTCTGGGCTCCATATCAGCTGGCTTGATGCCCCTACCACTTCTCTAAGCGGCTCTCTCTGCCAACTCAAATGTCCATGGTGGTTGAGGGTTCTCTTCATCCTGGGGTTCCAGAGGTCCATGGTGAGAGCAGGTTGTTCCTTGCCAGTTCAACTCACCTATTCCCTCAGAGCCACTGGGGGCCAGGAATGAGTTTGGTGTGCTATAGCCCTCTGTAGGGTCCTCAGCTTTCTTCCCCTTCAGCTCAGCTTGCATATCTTCCATTTGTCTACTCTTGATGCCTTTTCCCTCTTAAGATTTGTTAGGAGCACGCCAGTCATCGCAGTCCTTTGGTGGGAGCTGTTCTACCTGGTTGTATCTAGTTGGCCATCTTGCCTTCCCCCGACGTATTTTTCTAAACTGCCTTCTATTTAAAGATGCAATATGTCTAACTATATAAACCTTGGATTTCACACTTTCAATTTATTAAGTACAGTTTTATAAATGTAGTACGAAGATGAAAGTTGAATTGCATTTAATATTCTCTGCTTCTAAAACCAGACAATTATGTAATATTTTAGAAGATGGCCATAAAATTGTTGATTTCCTTTAATGTCAGGGTTTAAAGAGTTAAACTTCAGTTATCTGGATAAGTAAGGTTTATAGGACATCTACTCCTAGTGGCCTATAAAACAGAGATGTACCTGAACATACAAGTAGCATGTCCTGCTATATTTCTCACTGTTCTGTAATGCAAAGTTTGAGAATACAAATGGGACCCATTTAAGTAGCAAGGCAGGTTTAGGGGTGATAACAGTTTATCCAAATTAGAATTAAAGCCTAGAAACATAATTGGTATATAGCAGACACCTCAAAGAGTGTTGATATATTTGATCTGATCAAATCTTATATTTAGTCTTCCTTGGTCTAATACCCTTAGCCTTGCCCCTTTATGCATACTTTCCCATCTCTTGCCATTATAACTTGGTGATGTTCTCAGGCTTATCCACCCTTCAACCTCAGAAGACAAAGGGCTCCTTCAAAGCCATGAACATGTTGCAATTTTCATGCATGTTTTTATGTACATTCTATTGTGTGCTCTGGCTGCAAAAAGAGTACCACAGACTGTGTGTCTTAAACAACAGAAATGCATTTTCTCACAGTTCTGTAGGCTAGAAGTATGAGATCTAAATGTCAGCAGAGTTGGTTTCTTTTGAGCTATCTCTTTTTGGATTGTAGATGTCCATCTTCTCCTTGTGTCTTCACATGAACATCTCTCTGTGTGTCTTTGTTATAATCTTCTCTTCTTATAAGAATACAAATCATATTGAATTAGGATTTACCTATATGACCTCATTTTACCTTAACCACCATTTTTAAAGACCCTAACTCCAAATGCAGTCACATTCTGAGGTACTGGGGGTTAGAACTTCAACATAATGAATTTGAGGGGGACAAAATTCACCCCATAACATATTTTTTTCAGCTTTTAAGGTCTCTTTTTCCTGTGTGCACACTCCATTGCCATCAGAAGTAGCCTCTTACCCTTCATAAACACTATACCTTCCTTAGTGATTAATTGGCACAATTTCTTAACACCTCAATGCCTTTATGTCCACATGCATTTTATATCCAGACCATTAAGAATGAATAATCTTGATGCTACTGGTGCCGTGGGTCATCTGTGTCCCATTATCATCTGGCAAGGAAGGTGTCTATACCTTTCTCTACTACGTGAGCAACACAATATCAATATCCTACTTTGAAATTTTGTTTCCTGGAGGCACTCTGATACCAATTACTGTATCAATCAGGATCCAGGCAGAAAGTAGGCATCATGCTTAAACTGGGTAACTTGAAGATAATATAGGAAAATAGCAAGCAATAGTCTAGAATCCTAAAAGTGTGAATCTATTATCAACCTTAGGTGTGAATGGGCAAGGGGAGGGAGTGGATTCTGTCATACAACACATGAGTGCAAAAGAGCTGTGTAGTGCTGCTTGATTCCTATTACCTTTGTGTAAAGACACAGCCAGCTCATTGAGCTCTTAGGAAGGGGGATAGAGAAATAAATACCCTGACCTCATCTTCCTGCCCTCTGGGCTGCTGGCCTCCAAACCAGAAGCAGGGCACTGGAGCTTACCAACATGGTACACAAAGGCTAGCATCCTGGAGCTCAGAGCAGAGGAGAGGAGGTCAGACAGTGGATCTAGAGGGGCAGACAAAAATATCCAGAACAAGTTTCACTCTCCATGGGCCTGAACTAGTGGTTGCAATTGCTGGAAGGTAGAAAGTGTTAGGGGGTGTTCAGGTATGGGATCCAGATGAAGTGGGAGGGAATTTTAGTATGCTTTGTGAAGATTTCCCATGATTTGAAATTGTGAAAGGACTGTCCCAAATTTTGCAAATGATGCTATATCATAAGATAAAGAAGACAGTCATACTCATTTGGTAGCTATATTTATATAATGTATTCATATAAATATATAAATACGTATATTATGTAAGTGGCTGATGTTTACATTTGCTTAATCATATGAGAATATAGCAAAATTATAACTGGCTCAAAGTAATAGTTGTTGGAGCTAGGTTTTAACCCAGGCAGGATCATTCATATGCTTTCAATCTTAACCATCAGGCTGGATGTCTCCTCCAATTTCCTTGTTGATCTCTGTATTTGTCTGTTCTTGCACTGCTATAAAGAAATACCTGAGACTGGGTAACTTATAAAGAAAAGAGGTTTAATTGGCTCATGTAAAGGTTTAATTCGCTTCCTGTACAGGTTGTACAAGAAGCATGGTGGCATCTACTTCTGGGGAGGCCTCAGGGAGCTTTTACTCATGGCAGAAGGCAAAGCAGGAGCAGGCCTCTTACATGTCAGGAACAGGACCAAGAGAGAGGTGGGAGGTGCTACACACTTTTAAACAACCAGATCTCATGATAACTCACTCACTCACTATCATGAAAACAGCACTGAGAGGGTGGTGCTAAACCATTCATGAAGGATCCACCCCCATGATCCAATCACCTCCGACCAGGCTCCACTTCCAGTATTGGGGATTACATTTCAACATGAAATTTGGGTGAGGACACAGATCCAAACCACATCAATTGCTGTTAAGACATGCAGTTGAACAGTATGTTTGTTAAACAGCTGGTATCACCTGGGGCAATCTCTAGTGCTTGGAATTAGGAAAACTCCTAATTTTGTGGTCCAGGGAACCCGTAAGCCTCCTTAAGACTCCTGCACGTTTTAGGAGAGCTAACTTACCCTGGCTCTTGTGCCCGGGTATATAAATTTGTGCCCTCAGATGTGAAGCAACACATTTTGTCATTACAGAAGCATCAGTCAGAAAGGGAAAATTTCTAGAACGTATACATAATATAAAATGTTGTAGGGGAAATAAGGGAGTGTTTTACATTACATATGTCATTGCAAATTACTTAAAAGCTCTATATTAGACATTTCTATTCTCCAGTATTTTTTCTTAGGTACAGTATTAGTTAACTGCCAGAAAAATGCAGTATAACAGCTACAGAATCTCTGTGGCATACAGCAGTAAGTGTTGATTTAGGTGCCAAGCCAAAATAAACTAAGTGGGTTGACTGAGGGTTGGCTGGGCTTGGCTTAGTGGCTCTGCTGATCTTGGCTGCCCTTGCTTTATGCATCCAGATGTAGGCTGGAGTCAGCTGGTCTTGACTAGGGTATTTCTGCTCCACATTCTACCCCTTTGACTGAGGCCAGAGGGCTGACCTTCTGCTTCTCCTCATGGTGATGGTAGAAGCTCATGTCCAAGTACTCAAGTGCATGACAATCATCTGCTGTGTCATGTCCATGCAAGTCACATGGCTGTACATTTCTCAGTGCTCTGTTATACCATTGGATGCAAATGTATTTATTTATTCATTACTTATTTATTTTTAAACTACTTTATTGAGATGATTGTCATGTAAAAAGACATACATATTTAAGGCATACAACTTGGTGAATTGGGGGATATGTATACACCCATGAAGCTATCACCACCATTAAGGCCATAAACTTATTCATCACCTCCAAAAGTTTCCTCCTGCTTCCTCCTTATTATTATTGATGATAAGAACACTTAAC